>NC_134142.1:116785681-117088712 GCF_033958435.1 Carettochelys insculpta | reverse complement strand
AGCAAGTGGATGCTGCAACGCAGCACTGTTTGCTATCTCCTTGGAGCAGCAGGGAGTCCGGTGCATGTGTCTTGTGATTCACAGAGCAATGATTGCCCCCCCTGCTGCAGACTAGACCACAAACTAAAGGGAGCTTGGAGGTGGCGGGGTGGGGTGAGAGGAGAAGCTGACCAGCTGTTCATCATTTTTGTTCTCAATGAGTAGGTGTTGGTGTATGTATGAAAATAAATTCCCCAGGATTGCGTGTGTCTGCGGAGGTGCCCAGCAACTCCAAGTGGAGTCAGTGGGAGCTGCAAATGCTCAGTATTTCTAAATGCCAGGTCCTAGCTGAGCTCCCAAAATCAGCCACTCTGGGAAATGGAGACAGAATAGCGTGAGACTTGGGGGCTCCCTTAAAAGTGAGCTGCGCTGAGCCTTTGTCTGTCGCCAGCACAGCCATCTCTGCCGCCCCACAGGTTCTGGGGCCTGACCAAACCATTCACAGTTCCCTAAGCTTTGAAGCCCAGCTGTCAACTGTGACCCTCTGAATAAGGGATGAGTTACCTCAGCCCTCTGCCAGCAGACTGTTGCCTTTCATCTGGGCCAGAACCTGAGCCCAAGTCAAAACACTCCCTGAATTTTGGGGAAGTTTGGATCCAAATCCACACTTCGTGGCTGGTTTCTGTGTTGCCAATGGTCCGGAATGAAGTCTGGAATCAGTGTCACTCCAGACTGAATTCTGGGATCAGTGTTCTCTATAAGTCAAGTGCTTGGTCAGCCACTCAGGTGGGATTCAGGTGCTGCCCAACTGATTAGCAGAGCGCCCACAGCTGGGCTTGGTTTCTCCTGGTGGTGCAAAGCTGCACATTTAGTACACACAGGGATGAAAAAAAAATGTGCATGGACAGAAAAGATTAGAGGGAACATTGCCTGAGATGCCAAAGTTGGGGGCATGGAGTGGGGGAGGGCATTGCAGCCTTGGCCCTTATTCCTCTCTACTGGGCTGACTCAAAATCCTGGCCCCCAACCCCCTCCCCGGGTAGCATTTTCTCCCCAGTTGGAATAGGGGACCATGACTGCATATGAGGCAAGATAACAGAGATCCCTGCCTTGTTTGCTGAGCCCCATTCACTGAACTGCTTGGGGAGGGGCAACCCCTCCAGTGGCTGTAAACAGGACAAAGGTAACTGAAGCCAATGTGAGCCCTCAGGGGGAACCCCAGTGGCCAGCCCGGCTAGTAAGTGCAGGCCTAGAATTAGCAAAGAGAAAGGAAGCAGACACAGAAGGGTGTGTGGTAGCTTGATAGAACATGCCGTGGTATATACGACTGCCAACGTTGATGGGACGCATGCCGGAGATTTCATTACATGTTAATTAAAGATTAATCTTCAATTTTGTGGAGACTCCAGAACAATGCTGGAGGGTTGGCAAGCAACCCTACTGGATGGGAGTTAGGCAAACAGATGAGTTCCAGTAACTCTAAGGCACATGACTGCTAAGCCAAAATGTACACCTGGGAATAACTTGTTCCCATGAGTAATATGAACTCTTAATGAAAACCCTCCTGTGCACGTAAGGGATCAGGGCCTGTGTTAGGAAAACAACTTCACCATAGTTAGAAGGACAAAATATTTGAATTGGCTTTTTTATTTTTTAAGAGATCTGCTCCATTTTAAGGCCCTTCAGTTTGGGTTTATTTTTTTTCCCTGGGAATTTCTCAGTGCTCATTACCACCACAACAAAAAATCAACGAAAATCTGCATAAAAATTAATTTTTATGAGTAAATATTGGGATTGCTTTTGGTGGCTGGAAGGATGGAGGGAAATATTCGGTAGATGACTGCTTTGATTAATGGAAACCAGAGACTTGCTGCAGAAATAAAATAGAAGTCAAAATACGTCACTTCTGTGTTTGAGACAATATAAATCTCTACTCCCCACGTAAAACTTTTCATGTAAACAGTTTAGTGCGGTAGATTTAGACCTATTAGCTTATATTGACATTTAATAATGGGGTCACACCATTAGTAGCACATACACTCAACTATAGCCTTTTCTCCTGTTTTGGCTTTTCAAACCCTTTGAATACTTGTGTTCTGAAACGTGTTCTGATACAATTTTTATTTTGTTCCCATTTCAGTGTGTGAAACCTTTAAGCAGTTAGACGGGACCCGAGTGACGTGTACATGGTGGGAGTGAGAGTCAGCAGTATGGTTAGATCCACACCCACTTCTGAGCTTGTATGTGGGCCTGTCTGTAGTGTATTTCCTCTAGACTAGTACTCGGCCTGACTTCAGACAGGCAGCTGTGCATATACGCACACCTCACAGGGTGAAAATCGGAGGAAATGAATAATGCTTTCTGGAAAGCCTCACACGATTTTTGGCCAAAATCAACTCCGACAAAGAACAAAAGGGCTTATCCATTTTGAGCACTGAGCGGGCTTCCTTCAATGCGGGTCAACATGGCAGAGACTTGGGGGCTCTAAATGTGGCTGCATACAAGATGGCCGACACGTGGACCTTGATCATCTCCTCCCCTAGAAACACTCTTTCTGCTCCCACAGAATAGGGCCCCAGGGGGGTGGAATGTGAATGAGCGTCCCTCTCCCCCACAGCAAAGGGGATTCATCTTCCTGCAGGGTCCTTTCCCAAAGGAGGCCCTGTGCCTCTGCACTAGCTCTAGCTCCTGGTGCTCTAAAACCAGCCCCTAGTAAGTTGGCTGCACTGGTGTCGCACTGCAGGGGCTTAGCAGAACTCTCAGTGCAGCTCTAGGCTGCTGTGAACCACACCCGCGAGGCCCTGGAGCTGAAAGCAGGGAGCCTGTCTTTCCTGTTGTCAAGGCTGTTCATCACTCAGGCGCTCCGAGTGCAAAAAGTGGGGGCTGGCGAGAGACCTTAAAATATCTTGCCTCTATAGGCTTCTGCCTAAGAGCTTTCCAAGGTCATAGATTCCTGGACCCTGGGAGGCAGCTGCCACCACCCAAGTGAAAAAAACCTTCTTTAGAACCCAGGAAGACACATTTATGGTATTCTCCCTGTGGTGTAATCCCAAGCTCTTAACCCTCCTTTGGAGGAAAGCTGGAAAAAAACAGGAAGACATTAAGCTGCAGTTCGATAGCTGACCTTTCAGTCTTAGGCATGCACATATGCAGACACTTTTTAGGACACAGGAATCAAATTATCATCTTATATATGTGATTTATTAACAAAAGAGAAAGTGTGCAAACAAAGCGATAAAGCAAACTTGGCTGCTAGGTGTTACAGAGCAACTTGAAAAAAAGATAGGTGAAAGTGCAGAGAATCTCTTCCCTGGGATGCAGTTTAGAAGTTACAGTGGACAGTGGGGTGGGGGTACATCAGCCAGCCTGAGAAGTCCCACACCAAACCCAAAATAAAAAATAACCTGACCATGTCATTTCCTTTCCACTTACGTATCTGTATGCCCAGGTTGTGTTGTAGCCTGAACATTTACTGGATTAATTAGGCCTGCCCAGGACTAAATATTTCTCCTCTGGCCAGACAAAAGAAAGAGCCCTTCAGTAGGCAACTGCTTCAGGTCCAAAGATCCCTCTCTCTTCCCATCCGCTCAACTGGCTGCTTGCCAGTGAACCCACCCTTTCTGGGTTTAACCCTTTCCAGGCATTCACTCAGGACACCTGTGCTCCCAGTGCCACCTCCTTGCTGGGCCCAAGCAGCATGGAGGAGGTTGCCGCCTGATTCAAATGCAGAAGGTACCTGGGGACGGGGCAAACACAGTGAGGACTAAGAGGCTGGCAGGCGGCATGTAGGAGAGAGTAGCTGACTGAGGGAGACTGGTGGATTTCTACAGACAAAAGATGTCAGAGAGGTAGCCGAGTTAGTCTGTATCTTCAAAAACAAGAAGTCCTGTGGCACCTTATAGACTAACAGATACTTGGGAGCATAAGCTTTTGTGGGCAAAGACCCGCTTCGTCAGACACGTGATAAAACAAACAAAAAAAATTATGACACAGTCATAAAACAAACAAAAAAAAATAAAAAATACAGTAAACTACAAAGAGAAATTTCAGAGCTGCAATTCATTTGCAAATTTGTCTCCATCAATCAAAGATTCATCAGAGACTGTGAGTGGTTGGCCCATTTCAAAAGTAGTTTCTCCACTCCTGATAAGTATCAGAGAGGTATTCATGTTAGTCTGTAGCTTCGAGAACAACAAGAAGTCTTGTGGCACCTTCTAGACTAACGGATATCTTGGAGCATCAGCTTTCGTGGGCAAAGACCTGCTTCATCAGATGAATCTGACGAAGCGGGTCTTTGCCCACGAAAGCTGATGCTCCAAGATATCTGTTAGTCTATAAGGTGCCACAAGACTTCTTGTTGTTCTCCACTCTTGATGTTCACACCTCCACATTAGCTAATGATAATGGGCCACATCCCCCATGACTGAACTGTCTTCATTTCTCCTCTCTCGATGTTCACAACTCCACATTAACTGCCCATAATGGGCCGTTTTCACCCTGACTGAATAGACCTTGTCAGCTTTGGCTCTTCCCTTGACCGAGACTCCCTCTTTAAATCCTCCTCTGAAACTGCCCCCCCATGCATCTGACGAAGCAGGCCCTTACCCACAAAAGGGTATGCTCCAGAATATCTGTTAGTCTGTAAGGTGCTACAAGATTTCTTGTTGCTTTTACAGGCAGAAGGGACTCTCACATCATCTCAGCTGTCCTCAGAAGAGGCAAAGACCTGCAGGACCTGGGAGATGGAAAGGGAAACCAGGCAGTGTGGGGCTAGAGGAGAGGAGGCTGAGATCAGATGAAGCGCCACATGTGGATACCAGAAGTGGGACCCCAAGGGTTGTGTGGACAGCATTGATTCTGGTATCTGCTAACTTTGCAACCTTAATATTCTTTTAACATAGTCATAAACTAAAGGCCTAGTGCTGGCCCATTGTGTGCAGAGGCGAACAGCAGAGAGGCATGGCTTTTGTTCGTTCCAGACTTATGTATCTATTTGTGCTTGGTGTGGGGCTCTGTCCTTCTCTGGGCGTGGTGAGGTCTTCCTGAAGCTCACGAGCCTGCTTCAGCATCAGCTAACAGCCCTAGGGGTCTAGCTCCAGCAGCAAATGCTCATGCACTAAGATCCTCCAGGCCCAGACTAACAAACTGCTGCCAATGCTGCACCCAGGGTGTGGTTATTCCTGCTGAGGAATAAACACAGTTCTAGGGAAACGCTTCAGAATGAAAGGGCTGGAGTCACAGAGTTCATTCCTGGATTTAACTTTCCCCACAGTGCCCAGGGGTTACTCTCACCTGCAGGGGGAGGCAATGCAACCTCCCTGACCTCACCAACCCATACTTGAATGGAAGAACATCCTCAGCATTAGTCAGCTGCCTGAGGTGTTAAGAGCAGGGTTTCAGCTGGGGGCTGAACTAGGGAGCCAGGATGGGATCAGAAGTTGCTAGGGCATGATCCTCTTCACATCACTTTCTTTCAGTTGGGCCCTGTCTACTCCAGAGAAAGCAAGAGGTGCGTTAGAACCTGGTTTGCAGTCCTTATACCCATTGCCCTATTAGGTAGGCCTAGGTAGTCAGAAGCTGCTTTTGTTGAGAGCAATTAGGAAAGGGATAGATAAGGTCAAAAATATCCTAATGCCATTTTATAAAACCATGATAATCCCACACTTAGAATACTGGTGCAGTTCCGAATGCTCCATCTTGGAAACAGTATATTATAATTGTCAAACGTAGAGAGAAAGGCAACCAAAATGATTAGGGGTCTCTCAAAGAGGAGAGATGATAAAGGCTCACGTTGGAAGAGACAACTAAGGGACAGATATGATGGAGGTCCACAAACTCATGACTGGTGTGGAGAAAATGAACGTAGAAGTATTATTTACTCCTTCATCTAATACAAGAACGATGAATTAATAGGCATCTAGTTTAAAAGAAGCATAAGGAGGTGTTTCTTCCCACAATACACCAGCAATCTAGAGAACTGGTTGCTTGGGGTTGCTGTGAAGGCCAAGAGTTCGAAAAAAAACTGGACAGCCATTGGTGGACTTATCCTCCATACACCTACTAACCAGGACAGGCAGGGACACAACCCTATGTTCTCTGTGTCCCTAAACCTCTGCTAGGCTAGGCTTGAGCAGGGGGACTATGCCTTAACTGGTCCCTTCATTCCCGCTGCAGCATCTGGCACTGGCCATGGTCATAGGGCCCACTGGCCTGACCCTATATGGCCTTTCTGACACTGGGGATATCATATAGGGGCTGCCAAGCAGAGCAGGGGCCAGACTACTAATCAGTGAAGGAGACTAGCGAGGATGCTGCCTGTTCACTAACAGGCCAGATGATTTGGTTTCTCTTGAGTCTGTGTGTGTGTGTGACTTTTCCTCACTGTAACTAAGTCAGGGGGGCAATCACCTCAGCTCCCCTGGATGAGAACCATGGTTCCTCCAAACTGCACAGCCACGCAGCTGCCTACTAAGCCCCACACCAGGCCTCAGGGCAGGAGCGCACTGACTTGCTGAGAGCTGCTGGAGATGAGGGGCACACATGCTCCTCCCATCCCAGCAGCAGGGCCAGGGTAAGAAAGGGGCTTTAGGGGCTGCATCTCATGCCTCCAGTGGCCCCAGCTGCAGTTCCAGAATCCGTGTTCTGGGCCAGCCCTTCCTGGGGCTCCACCCCTGCAGCTCCCATTGACAGAGAATCACAGCAGTGGCTGCAGGTGAGCAGTGGGCAGCACCGGCCACGCAGCACCACCTGTTCCCCATCACCACCCTATGGGAGCTGCCCCGGGTAAGTGCCCAGCACACCAGCCCCAGCCCTGAGCCCAAAGTCCTTCCCACACCCTGCAACCCACCACAGAACCCCAGCCCTGAGCTGTCTCCTAGACCCCACACCTCGTCCCTGGACCTCCTCCTGCCTAGACCCTGAGCCTAACTTCTTCCTAGACCCCTCATCTCCCACCCACCACAGCGTCCTGGCCTGAGCCTGCTCTTGCACATTAAACCCTTTGGCTCCAGCCTGGCCCCGCTCTCCCAATGCCTTACCCCAGAGCTCACCCCACCAGCCACAGCCCTATCCCCACCCCAACCTTGAGTCCCCTCCCCCAGTGAGCTCTTTGGCTCCTCCTCCACCACAGGCCAGCCATGTGCTTTTTATGGAAGTGACATCACCTCCATAGTGGTGCACATGACAAAATTAATTGTGCACATGGACATAACCCAGAGGGAACGTTGCCTGGGGCCTTTCTTCCTGCCCCACTGGGAGGGGAGCGTCCCATTTTGAGGGCCTTTGCTGCCTTCTGGGAATCTGTTCCCTGTCCCACCCTACCTAGTTTATATCAATAGCTGGATGCTGTGCTCAGTGGTGTTTGCCATGCTTGCTGCACCTCTGCAGGGAATGGAGCAGCAGCCCCTTGCTGACTGCAGACAGGCCCAGCTTCCAGCGCCCTAGGTGAGCACCTGCTATCTAACCCACGCCCCCACCCCCAGCCTGCATACAAGCCTGGCTCCCCCAGGCAGGCTGAGCCCATGAGCCAAGCCCCACTGAACTGCTGGGCAAAGCCAGAGCGGCTACCCCTGCCCCTCCCAAACTCACATGACTCTCCTTCCCGCCAAACCCACCATTTGGAGTGGTGCAAAATTATGGCTGCAAAGCATAAGCCAGTTTACAAGAGAAAAAGAAATGTTTATTGGAACACTGTTTCCCTGACCTGTGGTTCTACCACCAGTGACTCTACCAAGTGAAACATCGCCTGCAGGAGAGCAGCCACCCTTCCCTTCCTCCCTATGGCAATGGAGCCCACCTAGTTGCCTTGTGCCAAGAAGGGCTGGCCCACCTCACCCCACTCCCCAGTGCCCTGCGGGGCAGCCAGCAATTAGCCCAGTGGATGGGTTATAGCGGGAGCATGGGCTTATCACCCACAAGGTGAGAGTGGTGGTGGGTGAAGCAGAGCAATTCGGGAGAGTCCCATAGACGCAACACAGTAGTAACCAGGAATGAGTTCTCGTGCCTCAGTATGCTTGGTAGAAAGAAGGACAAGGGAGCTCTGTAGGACAACAGATGCAGTGCCATACTGCGGCCAGGAGCAGAGCAGAAGAGGGAGGTCTGAAGTGCAGGAAGCTTGGCAGGGAAACCCTGTCTGAAGGGTGGTGTAATAGCCCAGGACACCCTCTCTCCCGGAGGCCGCCATGCTTCTAGTTTCCATGAGGTCGAAAGCCTTGGGTGACAACAATGACACCTGTTGCCAAAAGGATAATGACGAGGATGAACATGAGCAGGGTCAGGATCAGGGCCATGATGTTCAGGCACTTGGCGGTGGAGCCATAGCTGCTTGCACCACTGATGTCGCCAACCACTTTACGATCCCTGGCCTGGAAGGAGGCAAATAGAGCATGTGAGCCTTAGGCTTGGGGCAAGGCACGTGAACCTCAGGAGTCACAGGCCTGGTGCCCTCCAATTTCCCAGCATTCAGGCTGGGTGCAGGCCTGTCTCAGGGAACCCACCCTTGGACTGTGGGCAGGGGTGCACAGGTCTGTGAGAATTGGGGTAGAGGAGCGTTGAGCCATACCTGACAGTCCCCTGGCCTGTGGCAATGGGCAGATGTGATGGCACAGCCCAACAGAAGGTGATTGTGGTGGAATATCTGGCCCCACCCTGGGATGGGCAAGTCTGAACAAGGGGCCCAGGAGCCCGGCTGAGGACCCAGCTGTATGTTTCACGTGGGCTGCCTGCCGGAAACAGGTGTCACTCCAGGGCAGATCTGAGCAATCGGGAAACTCCCCAGAAGGCCGGGCCGAGGGTAAGGAGTTCCTGCACCACTGGTAGGTCGGCCCCATGCCCTAGTCACACCCTCGTCCTGCTTGGTACGGGTCTAGCCGTGCCGCCGCCCCCCAGCCGGTAACGCGAGAGGTGCACTCCCCATCCGCCCCGGGCCTTTACACCCAGCCCTGTGCCCCCAGCCAGCAGCGGGGCTCCCCACTGGGGCGCAGCCCCTTGCGTCTGGGTCTCCCCCACTGCAGCGCAACGCTGCTCCCGAGCGCGCCGCACCCCGGCCCTAGCCGCGGGCCAGCTCAGCTCCCGGCAACGGGCTTGTCTCTCCCCGCGGGGGGCCAGCGAGCGGGGGCTTCCCCCCTGCGGCGGCCCCGCGCCGGGCTCTCCCACGCCGCCCGGCAGCGCGGGCAAAGTTTGTCGGAAACTTTGCCCGCCGCCAGGGCGCGAGAGCTGCCCAGCCTCGGCAGCGGCGCGGGGCCGGCAGCGGCAGGGGGCAGCCAACCTCGGCCAGGGCAGCGCCCAGCCGGCAGGCGCGCACGTGTCCCCGCCTGGGCCAGCCGGGACGGGACGGGACGGGACGGGGCGGGAGGGGGCGCGCTCACCTTGACGGAGAAGGCGAGCGCCATGAAGCCGAGGCAGCAGAAGTTCATGTAGAGGGTGCTGAAGACGGACCAGACGATGTGGTCCCGCGGCGGGCGCTGGTAGCTCTGCACGCTGACCACCGTGGAGCAGGCGGCGCCCCCCCCCGCGCCCCCGCCGATCTCCAGCTCCTCCTTCAGGTGCTCGTAGTCGCGGCCCGGGTAGGGGGGGCTGCGGGCCGGGAAGGCGAACTGGGAGTTGTCCATCATCCGTCCGGGCGCGGGCAGAGCCGGGGCCAAGGGGGCTGCGCTGCTCGCTTCGCCCAGGCAGCTGGAGCTCTGCAGCGGGGTGAGCTGGAGCTCGGAGCAAGGAGCTGGGGGTGGAGCCGCTGGGGAGGTCTGGCCTTTGAGCCTCCCCCGCCTCTCTTAGGTTTCGCTTTCCCAGCCGGTCGTGAGCGCTGTGGAGAACTGGGAGAGGTGGGGAGGTAGCCCGGGAGTAGGGGCATTACCTTTTATGGGGCTCTGTTACCGGCTGGCTTAATTTTCCGCACTTACTATCTCATCAGCCTGCCTATGGGCCTTAGCTGCTCCACCGCCCCCCCGGAGTGCCCGAAGTTCAAGAGAACAGCCACACTGGGTCAGACCAAAGGCCCATCTAGCCCAGTGTCCTGCCTTCCCACAGTGGCTAATGCCAGATGCCCCAGAGGCATGGAACAGAACAGGGAATCATCAAGCGGTCTGTCTCCTGACATCCATTTCCAACCTCTGACCAACAGAGGCCGGGGACACCATTCCTACCCATGCTGGCTGTTCTTTGTTGAACCCTGTCAAAACCTGGGTCTTCACAGCGTTCTCTGGCAAGGCACTCCACAGGCCTACCACGTGGTGCATGAAGATGTACTTCCTTTAGTTTCATTTGACGACCCTGAGTTCCTATGTTATGGGTCAACTCGTTCAGGGTCGATCTTCTGGGGTTGCATTTGGTGCACCTGAGGGGGATGCGCAAAATCGAATCATCAGGGCTCTATAGTTGGCCCTGGTCAGACAACATTGTTACAAGGAGTAAGGGAGGTCAATGGGGAGAGTTTCTCCCATCCACCTCCTGCTGCGTAGATGGCCAGAAAAATCAGTCTATGATAGGTCAGTTCCAGCTATGCGATTGTTGTTGCTGGAATTAACAAGAAGTCCTGTGGCACCTTACAGACTAACAGATATTTTGGAGCATAACCTTTCGTGGGCAAAGACCCACTTTGTCAGATGCGTCAGCTGGAATTGTGTGTCTTAAATCAACTTTTCAAAATAGTTTATACCTGGCATGAGTGGGCTGCAGTTGAGAGCACAGATCTTACCACATTATTTACCATCACTTTTATCCCCTCCCCTGCAAAAAAACACCCTGTTTGCTACCTCTGGGTGAAGCAGGTCTGTCCCATGAAAGTTCATCACCAAATACATCATTTTGTTAGTTCTTAAAGTGCTACATTTCTGCTGTTTTGCTTTGTTGGGAGTACAGACTAACATGGCTACCTCTCTGTTACTGTTCTGAGTGGAAAGGCAGCCTCAGAGAGACAGGCCTAGAGGATTCAGAGTGCTGCACCCCTATATACAGAAGTCTGCTCCCAGTACACAGAGCACGAGAGATATATGATGGTGTTTTTGAGAGCCCAAGGGATGTGAACACCCAGCTCCCTTCCAAGCAGCCCAAAACCAGGATCCTCTCTCTCATGCATCAGGACAAGCATATGGAACAGATTAGAGCAGATCCAGTCATAAAGGAAGAAAAATTATTTTTCTTAGCCTCTGAAAATAGGACAAGAAGCAATGGGCATAAATTGAAGGAAGGGAGGTTTAGATTGAACATTAGGAAATACTTCTTGTCAATGTGGTCACTTACTATAAGGAATTGCCTAGGGAGGTTGTAACATCTCCATCATTGGAGATATTTAAGAACAGGTTGAATAAATATCTAACAGGGATGATATAGATGATGCTTGGTCCTGTTGTGTGGACAGGGGACTGGACTTGATGATGTCTTGAGGTCCCTTCCAGCTCTAATATTCTATGATTCTACCACAGGAACTGGAAATAATCAGACTAGTGAATAATAATAGTTTGATCCTATAGGCCCCTGATGAAGCAGAGATCTCAGAAGTTCTGTACAGAAAGGGATCAGTTATCATTGTCTTAATTTTACAGATAGGGAAACTGAGGCACAGTCCGATGACATGACTTGCCCAGGGTCACCCACTGAGTCAGCAGCAGACCTAGGACTCGCACCCAGGAGTTCTGATTCCTAGTGCAGGCTGCTAAATCAATCTGCCCCCTCACTGCAGGCAGGAGTGCAACTAGGACCCTCAAACTTACCTCACAACCTCTGGAGTTGGCAACAGCAGGGGACGCCGCTGGGCTAGTGTGAATCCTTGGAGCGGTGGCTTTGCCACCATCTTGGTCTTCTGAGGCTTATCGCTGTTCTGTGTATCTTCCCCACCCCCACCCTGGGGCCTGTACCATGCTGTGCTGAGTGACTGATGGAGAACTGGAAGTCGCAGCACAGCCACCTTGCCCTGCCATCTCACAGCTTTACACTTACTGGCCCTGCACAAAATGGACCAAAGGCCATGACTCACGGAAGTCTAGGTGCTTTGCCTGAGTGACACCTGTGGCCTTGAGGTGGCTGGAAAAGGCCTATGCAGAGGGCAAGCCAGGCCAGGGCGGTGGGGCTCAGTTGGAGATGCCGGATGCCTTCTCCTGCTCAGAGGAGGCCGGATGTAAGTGGTGCACGAGGAGGTGGGGAAATCTGGAGCTGTTTGTTTGCTGGGGATTAGCCTGCTTGCATACTTTCCCTTCTGGGTGGGGGTAGGGGTAGCTTGGGTGACACAGGAGCTGTCCACACAAGCCCTGCTGTTTGCTCAGGCCCTGCCTTGTCTATGCCAACAAATGCAGGTGCTGTAGTTCTCCCCAGTTCAGCTCCACATGGGCTGGCAATGGGGGGAGCGCTAGGGCAGCCAGGACAGGGGGTGTTCTCCCCGGCCCCAGCAGGGTTAGGGATCAGGATAGTAAAGGTGCCTGTGCCCTGTCTACACTAATACTCCCCCATGACTATCCTGAGTGAAGCTGGCCAGGAGTGGGGGGAGTGAACTCTAGCTAGGGTGTTTGCTATTGGAGCTACCCCTGAGCACCTTGCAGGTACATTCCTGGCCCAGCAGTCTCAGGGCCACAGGCTGAGTTCCAGAGCACAGAGTTCTGAGGGGGCTCCCCATCCCCGGGAACCTGCCCTGAGGCGGAGATGACTTGGAATTGGGTCAGAGTTTGCCTGGTCATCTGTCTCTGTCATGGGCAGCCAGCCGCCCGCTTCTGTCATGAGATGTGGTAGATATGAAGCAGTGGCAGCGGTTTCCCCTTCCACCTGCCTGCAAAAAGCAGAGGAAGCAGTACCGTGGCCTGTGGTTTTCTGCAAGTCTGCGAATCTGCACCTTTCACTGTCCTCATCCCAGCAGCTCCACTGGCCCTGGGGCTAAGGAGGCCTCTCTGGCCTCAGGACTGTCTCCTCTGTGTCTCTTGTGGGTCAGGAGCTCCGAGTGGTCCCAGGGGCCAGCAGGCAAACCAGGCCACTATGTCTCCTCTCCTGCTGCAGCTGGAGCTGAGCAGGGCCAGCCAGCTGCTGGGAAGAGGCCAGAGAGCATGTTCATACTAGAGGAAGGGCTTGGCTGGTGTTTTGCTTGAGCTGGCCTCTGAAGCCCTGTTTCTGAGAAAACACGTCACGTCGCTTTCCTGACTTGAATGGAGAGACCCTCCTCTCCAGCCAAGTAGGTTTCTTGTGTCAGACAAAGAGCGAGTGGCAGAGGCAGTGTGGGGGTGCAAGGGATTCATGCAGTGGTTACAGACCCAGCAATGCTCTGGGCCTCTTCCTACTGCTGCTCCCACTGCGTCACCTCTTGTGCCCTTGGGACAGCCCCTGCATCCTCCCTCTCAGGCTACGTCTACACGTGAACGGTACATTGAAATAGCTTATTTTGATGTAGCGACATCGAAATAAGCTATTTTGATGAATAACGTCTACACGTTCTCCAGGCCTGGTGCCATCGACGTTCAACGTCGACGTTGGGCAGCACCACATCGAAGTAGGCATTGCAGGGGAACATCTACACATCAAAGTAGCACACATCGAAATAAGGGTGCCAGGAACAGCTGCAGACAGGGTCACAGGGCGGACTAGCACTTCAGGGGCAACAGCTAGCTGCTCCCTAAAAGGGCCCCTCCCAGACACACTCAGCCTGCACAGCACGTGGTCTGCACAGCCATAGGCACACACACCTCAGGCGACACAGTCATGGACCCCCAGCAGCAGCAGCAGCAGTGGCAGCCAGAGGTCCACCCAGCCACCCCTGTAGGAGCAGTGCTCGCCTTGCTCGATGCCATGCAGGAGGCAGCTGATCACATCCTAGCTACAGAGGAGGAGCTGCCCGCAGGGGAGGAGGAAGCAACCCCAAACCCTGCAGCCCCCCGGCCGCCGCACACACCGCCGGCTGTGGAGCTACCCCACGAGCACCGACTGGTGGGAGCGGCTGGTGCTCAGAGAGTAGGACGATGACTGCTGGCTCCAGAACTTTCGGATGAGCCGGCAGACATTTCTGGAGCTATGCCAGTGGCTCACCCCTGCAGTGAGGCACCAGGACACTGCCATGCGGCGTGCCCTCAGTGTGGAGAAATGGGTTGGCATCGCTGTCTGGAAGCTGGCCAGTCCAGACAGCTACTGATCCGTGGGCCAGCAGTTTGGCGTCGGCAAGGCCACCGTCGGGGCTGTCCTCATGGAGGTAAGAGGACCCACGGGGAGAGGGGGAGGGGAGCCCTGGCAGGGGAGGGCCACACACACCCTGCACACCCCTCATTGGTGGTCTCCCACGTGCTTCCCCTGCAGGTCGTCCGCGCCATCAACGCCCTGCTCCTCCACATGCTCGTGCAGCTTGAGGACCCAGATGCCGCCATCGTGGACTTTGCCACCCTGGGCTTCCCCAATTGCTTCAGGGCTCTGGATGGGACTCACATCCCCATCCGTGTCCCGGAGCACAGTGGAGGATGCTACTTAAACAGGAAGGGCTACCACTCAGTGGTCCTCCAGGCCTTGGTGGACAGCCGGGACCGCTTCCTGGACATATATGTGAGCTGGCCTGGCAGCACCCACGACGCCTGGGTATTCCGGAATTCAGGCCTGTGCTGCTGGCTGGAGGCGGGGACCTACATCCCCCAGCGGGAGATCCCTGTGGGGGACACCACCATGCCCCTCTGCATCATCGCAGATGCGGCATACCCCTCCGGCCCTGGCTCATGCACCCTTACACGGGCCACCTGTCAGCCAGCCAGGAGCGCTTCAACATGTGCCTGAACCACACACGCCAGGTGGTGGAGCGCACATTTGGCCGCCTCAAAGGGCTCTGGAGGTGTCTCCTCACCCGCCTTGATGCGGACCCCACCAACATCCCCCAGATTGTGGGCGCGTGCAGCGCCCTCCAGAACCTCGTCGAGAGCAAGGGGGAGGCATTCTTTCAGGGCTGGGCTGTGGAGGCTGGCAGGGCCGATGTGCAGCCACCCGCTGCCCCCAGTCGCCAGGTGGACCCCGAAGGGACCCGGGTCCGGGAGGCCCTGCGGGCCCAGTTCAATGAGGCCGCGGGGTGAACGCTGGCAGGCCCCCCACTGCACCCCCCCCATCCTCCACAACACTCCCTGCCCCTACGCCCACACCACAGAGCACCCAAGAGCACCCCCCCACTTTTCTTGTAAATAAAACCAGACATGTTTTTCGTCAAACCAGAATATGTTGAACTCTTATTATTATCATAACTATTTACAGCCAAAATAAATATTATATATATATGTATTATAAGATGACAGGAAAAAAAGGGGAAGACGAGGAAGGGGAGAACTATTTACATGGGGGGGCAGGTATCATCATAACAACATAACGGGTCTAATACAAAATATTTACAAAAGACAAGTGAAGGGGATATGTACAAAGGGGGAGGGGGGCCACGTCCTGGGCCCCACACTCCCTAATGTCCAGCGCTGGGGGTGGGCGGCCACGACCCGCGCCTCGGCCTCAGCCCTGGCCGGGGCTGGCTGGGGGCTGGGCGGACCGGTAGATACGGCCGGTGGGTGTCAGTAGGCCCCAGGTCTCCCTCGGTGGAAGGGCCCTCGGTGGCGGATGGCGGTGCGACAGCGGGTGGAGCGGCGGGTGGAGCAGGCAGGGCGGGCAGAGCGGCGGCCGGTGCAGCATGGGGGGGCCAGGTAGTCTGCGACACGCTCGAACATGCGCATAAAGGCCCCCCATGCCTCCTGGCGCCAGGCCAGCGCCCACTCCTGAAGTTCGAGGTGCCGCTCCTCCACCCGCAGGCGCTGCTCGGAGACCTCCAGCTGCCGATGGAGGATCGCCAGTAGCTGGGGGTCCGTTGCCATCCGGGAATGCTGGCTCCACCGTCGTCCCCGCCCTGGGGCCGGTCGGTGCTCCACCGAGGGGCTGGCCTGGACTGATGGCCCCGGTGGACTCTCCGGGACCACTGACTCCTCGCCAGCGCTCTCCAGTCCCTCCGATGGTGCAGCTGCGGAACACCAGGGGGGAAGAAGAGTGGAGACAGCCGTTAGTGTGGGCTCCGAGCTGTGGCCCTTGTCCCCCCACCCCTCTGCTGCTGGTTCCCCATCCCCGTCCCTGGGAGATGCTGCTGCTGCTGCTGCTGCTGGGTGTCCCACCCCCTCACCCCAGGGGACCCTAGGTTCCACTCCCCCCATCCCCAGGGATGGGGCATGGCACTGTCGTGCTGGGGGGGCAGGGGCTGATGCACTCCTCTGAGGGACATGCCACTGCTGTCCTTGGGGCCATGGTCATCTGGGCATGTGGAGGGCCCTGGTCATGTCTGTTACCCCCACCCCTCAACCCCGGGGGTGTGCACCGGGGGGGTACATACCTGATGGTCCGCTCCCACGGTCGGGGGACACCCGGTGGGTGGACGCCCTGCTGGAGCTCCGGGACGGGATGTCTATCTGGAGCCCCCATCACTGGAGGAGGATCCCCCCCCCCTCCTCCTCCGGTGCCCCAGGGGTGGGCTCCTGGGGGGGCCCCTGGGGTGCGGGGCTTACCTCTGGGGCAGACTCCGCCTCCGGGGCCTGCTGGGGCTCGTCAGCCGAGGTATCAAGAGTGGCCGGAGGGGAGGAGGTGTGCCGGGGGCCCAGGATGGACCTGAGTTACCTGTAAAAGGGGCAAGTGACGGGGGCGGCCCCAGATTGGCCGGCCGCATCCTGGGCCCGGGCGTGACCCTGCCACAGCTCCTTCACCTTACTCCTGATGTGGTCAGGAGTGGGGGCAGGGTGACCCCGGGCGGCCAGGCCCTCAGCCAGCCGAGCGAACGCATCCGCGTTCCGCCTCTTGCTCCCCATTACCTGGAGCACCTCCTCCTCACTCCAGAGCCCCAGCAGGTCCCGAAGCTCGGCCTCCGTCCAGGAGGGGCCCCGCTGCCTTTTGCCAGGCTGGCTGCCGGGCTGGGAGCCCTGGCTCCCCTTGGGGGGGGTGACCTGGGGGTGCTTGGGGGGCTGGCGGGCGCCCATCGCAGCAGGCGTGTGTCTGTGGCTGCAGAGGGGCGTGCAGGCTGGCTGCGTGGCTGGGCTGCCGCCTGCACGCTCTCTCAGCTTCCTGCACAGGAAGGCAGGGGGCGGGGACCTTTAAAGGGCCGCTGCACGCGGCGACCATCGAGCTCAGGGGCTGGAGAGAGCGTCTCTCAACCCCTCAGCTGATGGCCGCCATGGCGGACCCCGCTATTTCAATGTTGCAGGACGCGCAACAGCTACACGTGCCCTACTTCGACGTTCAACGTCGAAGTAGGGC
This sequence comes from Carettochelys insculpta, assembly GCF_033958435.1. NCBI lineage: Eukaryota > Metazoa > Chordata > Testudines > Carettochelyidae > Carettochelys > Carettochelys insculpta. The sequence continues at coordinate 117,071,522 of NC_134142.1, read as the reverse complement.
GCTATTCCCATCTCCTGATGGGGGTAGCGACTTCGACGTCTCGCTGCCTTACGTCGATGTCAACTTTGAAATAGCGCCCGCCACGTGTAGTCATGGCGGGCGCTATTTCGAAGTTGGCGCGGCTACTTCGAAGTAGCTGGCACGTGTAGACGCGGCTCACTCTTTCCAGTAAAGCTCTCACGTGCCCCCTCCTTGGCACAGACCGCTTTGCCCCTGCGTACACCTCAGGGTCCTTTCTCTTCCACTCCCCCAATTCTGCAGGCTCTAGCACAGTTCCCCTGGATCCTTGGCACTGCTCAGCTCCCTCCCCTGTGACATTTCTCATTTCCTGTCTCTCTTGACAGCTGGGCTTGAGTCTTCCCCTCCCAGCCCAAAACCTCCTGTGAGAGAGGCGGGGTGGGGAAGGCTTTTAACAATGCAGATTTAGCATTGATGGGTTTGGGCCTTGCCCATTACAAAATTAGGGGCTCCCTCTTGCTAAATGCAGAGCCCAGTTTCAGAGCCCACCCTGCAGCTCTAGGGTCGGTGAAGCTCGGTGTTGTCAGTCTCAGGCATTCAAAACTCACAAGTCAGACCGCAGAATAACCAGGGAATTGATTTCAAGGTCAGTTTATTAAAAACATGTTTATGGCTCTTTCTTTTCCTGCTGGTTGCTGAGACTTTAGGGTTTCTTTGGTAACCCTTTCTAGTTTTTCTTCCACAAGCGCAAGAGCTACAAGCTTAGCTTTGGGGAACAAACTCCCTCTCTCTCTCTTTCTCTCCTGCTCTCTGTTTTTTCCATGAACTTTTGACTCCTGTAGCTGGAGTTTTTGGGTAAACATGAGGCTCACTGTAGACATCACAGAATTTTGCATCTCTGGATCTGGTATTTGAGGTTGGAGGCATCTCTAGCTCTTGTTTTAGGAGCCACACACTGTGTGTTGTGTGCAGATGCCTGTGTGTGTGTGTTTGCCCAAGTCTTTCAGTTCCTGTCTCCCATGCCAATTTGGCTCTCTTTCTGGACCATACCCAGAGAGAGAAGTCAACAGAAAGCATTTACGTGACTTTGGTGGACTTTTCAGCGTTTCCTGGAAGCTGTGTGCTTGTGCTTCTGCTCAGGGCAGAGTCAAATGGGGCCCAGCTAATTAAAAGAGCTCCCACAACTAGTTACTTTTGTTGGTGCTGAAAAACCCCTCTTAGGGTGAATTCTCGTAAGTTGAAAATGTAATTACCATTAATTTCAATGGGAAAAAATTTTATGCATTCCTGAGCCCCAAAATGTACACTCATTTATGCTAAAACAACACCAAATCCCGTTAAATCCGGTGCAAGGGGGTGGGCGAGGCAGCCCGGCCTGAGCGCAGCTTAGGTTAAGTGGGGAGGGGGCGCTGCCAGGGGCTGGCAGCGTGGGTAGCTAGGCAGGCACAGGGGGCCCCCGGCTGGCGAGGGGCGATGGCTCTCTTGTGCGGGGCTGTGTGGTGGAGAGGCCCCACTGGCGGCAGCCGAGGCAGCAGCGGTGGGCAAGCCAGGCACTAAGTGGGAGGGAGCACCACAGATGGCGAACGGCGCCCGAGGCACAGCTGTGCAGGGTGGGTGGCGGCAGCCCCCTAGCCACCCCGGGGGTGAGCAGCAGCAGTGTGGCTGGGATGGGCTGTGCGCCCAGCATCCACGTCTCGCAGAGTGGCGTGATCTACTGCTGGGACTCGGACGAGTCTACCTTCCCGCACCAGACTGCCGCCCTCTCGCAGGGCGCCACCGCCCCCCTGCACGGCCTCTTCATCAAGACCAACACAGCCAACTCCATCCCCTCAGTGCTTGCCTACCAGAGCCGCCAGCCTCCAAATCAGTCCTTGTAAATGTGAAGAAATGCCTCATAAGCTGAAGTAGGGGTATTAAACAAGACTCCTTGTAAAGTCGAATTCTCATAACGCGAATGGGCGTATCTCAGGGTATGACTGTATGTTTCTCTGACTAAATGCCTCTGAAGTTGGACTTGTTTGTGTAAGGGTATAAAATACTAGATGTGGCTGAATCAAGCAGCCTTGCTGGACCTGATGTTACTGGTGTCCAGTTTGGCTCATCTTGTGTCTTATTGATCGATAAAGCTTTTCGTTAGCCGCCTAAACACAGAGAAGTCCTTTGCTTTAACATGTGGGACAGACTCACTTCTTCAAAGTGAGACACCCTAGCCCCCTTCAGTCCCTGAGTGACTCTTAGCTCCTGACTGTGACTCCCCTAAGCCCACTCTAGGCCCCTCCAGCAGATGAGTGTGACTCCTCTAGTCCCTGAGTGTGACTCCCCTACTCCTCCCCTAGCCCCTGCATGTGACTCCCCAAACCTCTGCTTGTGGGATTTAAGCCAGGGGGAGCAGTTTGGGGATGTGTCTTTCCACCACAGCTCTGAGTAACTATAGTAAACGTAGTTTTATTATTTTATTAATATACTTACCCTTTTCCATAAAATAACTTATGAATATATAAACATGAGGGGGCACCATTCAGCAGCCTCTCTTTCCAATCTGTTGACAGTAAGACGCAGACCTTCAGGTCATTAACAGAATGGCCCACTCCATTAAAATGCTGGCTGACTGGTTTGTGGATCAGGAGTGTTTTTATGTCTGTTTTGTGTCCAAAGAATTAATTGTGTTCAAAGAAGAAGAATTTTCACATCAGATTGGAAAGAGAGGCTGCTGAACTCTTTTATATTCAAGTTCGACACATTAACACGTGGTTTGAACCGGGATGGGAATTTTTTATGTCATTATAGGAGCTCTTTTGCATACTTGGGTTAATCTAATTCTTGACTTCTCCCCCCAGCCCCTCTACTCTCTGATTTGCTCACCTTGATACTATTGTTCTGATTTGTCAACCTTGATTACTATTTTTGGTTCACTGTGCCTTAAATATTCACTCTGTTCTGGTGTGGCTATGATCTGAAGAAGTGGGTCTGTCCCACGAAAGCTCATCACCTAATAAATTATTTTGTTAGTCTTTAAAGTGCTACTGGACTGCTTTTGTGTTTTCATTAGCCTAAATCTCCCCCGTGGCAACTTCGAAGAGTCAAACTTCAGAGTGCCAGCTTGCAAGTAGCCACAGGTCAGCTGCAGGAACTTCAAAGTGCCCGCGCTACTTCGAAGTCACTTTACTGTGGCGTGGGCACTTCAAAGTACTGGGAGATGAGGGGGGACACATGGAGACACCCCAGCATCCTGGAGCTCTTCCAGCAAGGGCACCCTGCTGGCTCACAAGGAGCCTCTGAGGACTGGCCCAGTCCTGATGCTAAATTGAATTTAATATCCCCTCACTGAAGGAAGTGACATAAAAAAATTCAACAAGCTGTACCACAGGGCAGCAGCTGGCAGGCCTGTCTTTCCGCTGAGTAACTTCTCCCTCCTGCTCTCACCAGATTCTCCTCTGTAGTTGTAGCTCTGTGGCCCAGCTTTTGAAAATAATTTCCAACTGGAATGAAGCTGGTGGGACTAGTGCTGCTTCATGGGGGCATAACGGCTGCGTCTAGACTCGCCCCCGACTTCGAGGGGGGAGGGTAATTAGGGTGATGTGAGATTACTAATGAAGTGCTGCATATGCACCGCAGCACTTCATTAAGCTAAATCTCCCACGCAGCACCTTGGAAGTGTGAAATTTCAAAGTGCTGGCTTGCGTGTAGCCACAGGTCAGCTGCGGGTACTTTGAAGTGCCCACACTACAGTAAAGGGTTTCACACTTCGAAGCTGCCACGGGGGAGATTTAGCCTAAAGAAAACAAAAAAGCAGTCCAGTAGCGCTTTAAAGACTAGCAGGTAATTAAGCCCCCCAACGCCCGATGCCACCATGCATAATGCAGCAAGGCTAGAGCAGCTTCCAGCTGCTAGCTCTGAGCCACGGCTGGCATATCCCTGTGGCAGGGGAGGTGTGTGCAGAGCTCTCCTGCCCATAGGATGGTTCTGCACGGCTGCACTAGTCCCAGAGAGCTCACTCCTCTAACTGTCCTGTGGCTGGGATGGTCTCCCGCACTCAGGTTAGCCTGCAGGTCCTGGGCAGGCCTCTGCACTGAGTGTAGCAGTGGGAGCTGTGGGGAGGCAGAGCTACTCAGTGACCTGCTTTTCTCCATCAGCCCCTGCCAAGCCACTGGGGCTGCGACGCTCTGGGGCTGAGGAGGGGGCGGTGTACAACACCGCCAGGCTGGGCTGGGAGATGGCAGCCGAGCAGAGGCTGCTGCATTGTTCTGCTTCCCCACAGCTCCTGCCACTGCAATGAGTAAGGGGGGACCCCGTCCTTGCTGCCATCCTGCGCCAAGCCCCTGGCAATGCCTGAGGCTGTGTCTTGCAGGGGAGAGGGGTTGAGGGAAGATGCAATGTGGAGAGAGGGTGGAGCAAGCGTAGATGAGGCAGGACGGGGCTGGACTGGAAGAAAGGTACAGACACCACAGCAGGGCCACAGGGACTCATGTGCCAGCAAGCGCACCGTTTTGGGAGGGCAGCAGTTGTGTGTACGAGGATGCTGCTGCTCTTCTTCCTCTTCCCCTGGCTGTCAGGGAGCAAGGGGAAAGTGCACAGCTTGCTTGAATTACTCCTCTGCTCCCATCCCCTGCCAGCTGGCAGTGAGGGGCCTGCACGCAAGCTGTGCACTTTCCTCTAACTCACTGATAGTCAGGGGGCGAGGAAGAAGTCCAAGCAGCATCCTGGTATGCATGGCTGCTTCCCTGCTCTCCCCAAATGGCACGTTGGCATGCCAGCAGCCAGACGCAGGCCGGATTGTGGAACTGCTTGGGTTGCAGATGGCTCTGGACTCTGAGTTTGAGATCCCTGATTTAGTGCATCATTTTGAAGCTCCTCTGTTGGGTAATATCTGAGGGAAGAGGGAGCTAAAAACCACTGCCTCTTGCACTTTTCCCCTGCTCCAGTACTCTGTCTCCTCTGGTCTTCCCCTCAGTCTACTTCAGTGTGTGGCTGTGACAGAGTAAGCTGTTACCAAGGGAAAAGAGGGGAAACCCACATTTCCTCAGACACTGGTCACTGCCCAGAAGCAGGCTCAAAGGAGCATGTTGGATTTAAAACCCCAGGTTGGCTGTATCAATACAGCTCCCTGCTGTTCATGTTACCCAGGGCTCCTGCTGCTTGTCAGAGCTTAATAGACATTCTTCTAAAGTAAGGGTGGGCGATGGTTTTTGCAGGGGGGCCAGGCCAAGAATGTTGGTAAGTTGATGGGGGCCACATTTTTTTATCATATTGATGTAGGGCAGGGGTCAGCAACCCCCTGCTCGGATGCTGAGATTGGCACGTGAGCTGATTTTCATTGGCATACAAGGCGGGAGCTCAGCCCTGTCCCTCCTCCCCCATGCAGCGGGGAACTTGATCAAAGCCATCCCACGGGTGGATTAACAAAAGACCAGCTAACGCTACCAACCCCCACCAAACCAAGCTCTGCATCTTCATTTATTTACTAGGGAAGCTGTTTTAAGTGGCACCATTAGTGACTTTAAAAAGTATCACTGGCACTCAGGCTGTAGAGGAAGGTCACCAGGTGGAGGAGAGCGATAAGTGGCTTGAGCATTGGCCTTGTAAACCCAGGCTTGTAAGTTCAAAGCCTTCAGGGTATTTAGAGGCCTGGGACAAATAGATTTCAAACAAAAAAACAACACCCTCAGAGAGGGTGCTTGGCCCTGCTGGCAGGGCAGAGGACTGGACTCAATAACCTCTCAAGGTCCCTTCCAGTTTTAGAAGATATCTATCTCCATGATTATTATGTAAAGTCAAATTTCAGCAGTCCTCTGCGGAAAGGCTGCTGATCCCTGGTGTGGTGGCTGTGCAGTTTGGGGTGGAGGAGCCTGGAGCATAGGAAGGAGTGCAGGGTCTGCGAGGGACCTTGGGTCCAGGGTGGGTGCTGACCTGGGGCAGGGAATTGGGGTGTGGAAGGGGGTGCCAGGTGTAGGCCCTGGCTGGGAAGCACTTACCATGGTCATCTCCTAGCTGGCAGTGCAGTGAGGCGCACAGGTAAGCATGCCATGGTGGCCCAATGCCACTCAAAGCTACTGCACTGCTGGGGCAAAACTCTCTCCGCACAGTGCTTGGGGCACAGAGAGCAGCTGGTCTCCCACTTTGCCTGTGCCCTCAAGGACCTCCCTTGAGCCATAAACAGGCCAGTGGCAGCTGTGAGGACAGTGCTGGGAGCAGGGGCAGCATGTGGAGACCCACTGCCCCCACCACCTATGGGGAATGCCAAGACACACTCGCTAGCAACCTCGAGCCACAGCACTTCTAGAGAGTTCAGCTCCAAGAAGCAAGTGAAGTTAATAAATGATTGCAGGGAGGAAAAGTTGGGCCCAGGGTAAAGAGTTTGGTCAGGATTAATAAATGATCTGATGATATCTATAAGCATTTGAGTGCCTTATGTGGCATAGATGTTTGTGGGCACATTGGTAAACACGGTTACAGAGTAACAGAGAGGTAGCCCTGTTAGCCTGTACTCCAACAAGACAAAGTAGCAGAAATGTAGCACTGTAAAGTCTAACAAAATGATTTATTTGATGATGAGCTTTCATGGGACAGGCCCACTTCTTCAGATCAATTTCATTTCCAATACAGAGTGACATTTATAAATACAGAGGACCAAAACAAAAATTTGCCATAAAAACTGACAAATCAAATAGGATGTGCCCCACCCCTCATCCCCTTCCTTCAATACTATTTGATTTGATGGGGTTGCAGAGGGTTTTAAACAACCTTTTGGGTTCTTCAGCAATGGCTTAGACATTTATTAAAACAGCTCTTAATTATTAACCCGTTGATCACAACTTGATTACATTTATAATGTGCAAGCAGAAAATTGGTGATACATGGTGCTTTACTAGAGCCAGCGTCATAAAGCTGAAAACAAGTATGAGCCAGATCTAGTGGGAGAAAGACTATAACTGGAAAATGTGGATAATAATTGAGAATAATTTAAGAACACTTTACCAGAAGCTTAAAAAGCCAGGATACCACAATTGAGGAAGAAGGCAATAATGTTTTCTTTTAAAAAGCCTTGTTTAGAGAGGAAGTGAAGGCAGCTATTAAAAATTACATGCAACAGGTGAAGGAAAGGGGAAGTTAATAGAAATTAACATAAAACAGAAGTTAAGAATTGTAAAAAAAAATTGATAAGGGAAGCAAAGGTACATGAGGAGAAAATGATGACCAGCAAAATGAAGAGCAATAATATAGAGTTTTAAAAACAGATCAGGAACAAAAGGAATCCTAACGAAGATATTAGTCAATTACTAAATGGAAATGATGTAATTATGGGGAAAAGGCAAAAGTGTTCAATAAATGTTTGTTATATATTTGGGGAAAATCTGGTCATATTGTCTCATATGTCAGTGAGAACATTCTTTCCATTCCAGTAGAATCTCTGGAGAATTTTAAACAGAAGCTACTAAATTTAGACATTTTTAAGTGAGCAGGCCGAATAACATGAATTCAGGAGTTTTAGAAGAGCTGGCTGTGTGCTTGCTGGACCATTAATGTTGATTTTTAAGAAATATCGGACCTCTGAGGAAATTGCAGAAGACTGGAAGAGAGCTAATTTTTAAAAAGAGCAAATGGAAAGACCAGGAAATTATAGGCTTCTCAGACAGAGATATCAGTTCTGTCCAAGGTAATAAAGCAGTTATTATGGGACCCATTTAAGAAATAAATGAGTGTAATGTAATTAATGAAAATCACCATGGGTTTGTGGAAAATAGATCCTGGCAAACTAACCTGCTATCTTTTTTTGATGAGGTTACAAGTTTGCTTGATAAAGGTAATAATGTTAATGTAATATACTTGGTCTTCTCAAAAGATATTTGACATGGTACCACACATAACATTTTGATGAAAAATGTAGACTACAGAATTAACATGGCACACATTAAGTGGGTTAAAAACTGGCTAACTAATGGGTCTCAAAACTGAACTGTAAACAAAGGAGATTCATTGAGTGGATGTGTTCCTAGTGGAGTCTCATAGGGATTGCCCCAGTGCTACTTAACATTTCTAGCAATGACCTGGAATAAAAGCTACAATTAACACTGGTTGCAGATGACACAAAAATTGGGGGAGTGGTAAACTGTGGAGAGGCCAGGTCACTGACTGAGTGACTGGAGTCACTTGGTAAACAGGACACAACCAATATGCACTTTAATACAGCTACATGTAAATGTATGCATCGGGGACCAAAGAGTGGCACCCATGCTTACAGGATGGGAGACTCTGGGCTTGTCTACGCTTACCTGGATATCGTCACTCCAGAGATGGATCTCCTGCGGGTCGATTTAGCAGGGAGGGTAGGGGTGTGCTAAATCGGTCACTTGTTGCTTCTCTGTCAACCCTGGTAAATCTCAGGATTGCAAGGAGTAAGGGAAGTCAACAGGTGAGTTGCTCCAATTGACTTCCCGCTGTGGGGATGCTGAAGAAATTTGGCTTCAGGTACTTTGACTCCAGCTACACTATTCATGTAGCCAGAGCTGTGTATCTTCAGTCAACTTTCTCCCTAAGTGTAGACCTGCCTTCTACCATGGGAAGCAGTGAGCCTGAGAGCGGTTTGGAAATCGTGGAGGATAATAAGCTGAACACCATGCCCAAAAGAGGGAATGCAATCTTGGACTGTGTAAAGAGGGAAATGTCAAGGAGAAGGAGAAGTTTTGTTTCATTTCTGTATTTGGCACTGGTGCAACCTCTGCTGGTATACAGTGTCCAGTTCTGATGCCCATGATTCAAGCAGGATGTAGATAAATTGGAGAATATGCCTAATAGTGATAGACTGAAGGATCTCAAACTGATTTGATCACAGTCTGTAAGTACCTACAAGGAGAGCAAATATTTAACATTGAGCTCTCCAGGCTGTCAGAGAAAAAGGTGTAACAACCTAATGGCTGGGAATGGCAATTGGGCAAACGCAGACTAGAAGTAAAGCACACACTTTGAACAGAGAGAATATCGTGCTGATTAAGAAGCACACAGGATCTTTTTCAGGGGGATGAAGCAACACACCCCTGTTGTGGAGAATACAGTAGAAAAGCAGTTAGCATGTGTTCTCTCTCTCTCAAACAATAAAGCAGTCTTGCAGCATTTTAAAGACTGACAGAATGATTCATTAGATGATGAGCTTTCCTGGGACAGACCCACTTCTTCAGGTCTGGAAGTTCTGTTCCAGATCTGAAGAAAGTGCTACAGGACGGCTTTTTTGTTTTTTGGAGATACAGACTAACCCGGCTACACCTCTGTGACTGTCTTGCCGGCTGATTACAACAGTCGTTTGGCACCTTATAGAATAACAGGTATTTTGGAGCATAAGCTTTTGTGGGCAAACACAAGCTTCTGCGCACATCTGACAATGCAGGTCTTTGCCCACGAAAGCTTATGCTCCATAATATCTGTTAGTCTATAAGGTGCCGCAGGACTTCTTGTTGTTTTTGAAGATACAGACTAACACGGCTACCTGTCTGATACTTGTCAGTTGATGTTATAGTTACGAGTCTGTTGCTTGTTTTCAATTAGTAGGCCCAGCTAACGAAATACAAGGCTGGATCGGGACCAGGTTCCCTTCAGCTTGGGCTGAAATTCCAGTGGAAGTGGCAGCCAAAACTAAAGTCTGTGGCAAAGAGGCTCCTTCTTAAGCTCATTACGTAGTAAATAAAATTGTTAGTCTTTAAGTGCTACGTGACTCCTTATAGCAGTTTTTTCGCCATGGGATCAGTGGATTTTGCATTTGTTTGAGAGTGCTTGTTTTCTCAAGTTTCTTAATGTTTCCTTAAGTTCTTCGGTTCATCTCTCATCTCTTATCCCATCAGGCTGATTTTCATTGATGACTTCCTTCTTCAGAGCTTGTCAGTATGCCCACTTCTCTCGTTTTAATGATGATCTGCAACCAGCCATCTAGCCTGGCCCCTTCCTACGCCATCTGGTGATAGTCTGGCACTTACCACATAAATTCAGCATTCCCGCAACAGGAGCTTTTATCAGCACAGAGACAATATCAGCATTTAGACCACGGTTTCCCGAGCTGAGGGGCATGAAGAAATTCTGGGGGGGCGCAAGGCAACCCAGACCCCCCCCCCCCGCCCAGTCATTTCCCACACCCAAATAAAAAGCCGACCCTTGCTTCCGGTTCTCAGCTCCTGCCATTTCACATGGGCAACCTGGCGCAACCACTATAAAAAGCAGGCAGCTGGCGAAGGCCTATGTGATCCATTGTTTACAGTGAAGCCCTTAGGTACAATCACATTTGCTCTGATCCTACTGACAGAGACCAAAAACTACAAGACCTTTACTAAATATTCATAAACCTGAATTACCCACCAGGAGAAATAAAAAAAACAAATCGACAGGGCCAGACGAATACCCAGAGACCAGCTACTCCAAGATAGGCCTAAAAAAGCCAAGAAGAGAACACCACTGGTCATCACCTACAGCCCCCAACTCAAAACCACTGCAATGAATTATTAAAGACCTACAACCTATCCTTAATCAGGATGCCACACTCCAGAAGGCCCCAGGTGATAGGTCTGTTCTCTGCTACAGACAACCTCCCAACCTTATCAGGATCCTCACCAACAGCCACAGTCTATACCCCAGGAATACAAGTCCTGGAACCTTTCCTTGCAACAAAGCCCACTGCCAGCTTTGTCCGCATATTTTTTCTGGAAATACCATCACTGGACCTAACCAGGTTATTCACAGAATCACGGGCACATTCTCACGTTCCTCAGCTAACATCATATATGCCATTATGTGCCAACAATGCCCAGATGCTTTGTACATTGGACAGACTTCTAACTCCCTTAGACAAAGAGTTAATGGGCACAAAACAAACATAAAACACTCCAGATCCACAAACCGGTTAGTCAACATTTTAATGGAGTGGGCCATTCTGTTAATGACTTAAGAGTTTGCGTGTTACTAAAGAAAAATTTTGGCACCACTATTGAAAGGGAGACAGCCGAGCTGTCTTTTATATTCAAATTTGGCACGTTAACACGTGGTTTGAACCGGGATGCGAATTTTCTGAGTCACTATAGGGGCTCGTTTGCATACTTGGCTTAATCTAATTCTTGACCTTCCCCCCACCACACATCTACTCTCTGATTTGCCCACCTTGATCATTTTTTTCTGATTTGTCCTCGTTGATTACTGTTTTTGGTTCTCTGTGCCTTAACTATTGAGTCTGTTCTGCTCTGGCTATGGTCTGAAGAAGTGGGTCTGTCCCACGAAAGCTCACCTAATAAATTATTTTGTTAGTCTTCAAAGTGCTACTTGATGGTAAAAAGGAGCTGGGGGTTGTGAGGGTTTCTCAAAAATCAAAAGGGGAGTGTGGTGCCAAAAAGTCTGGGAACCCCAATCTAGACAGAACATTAAGTTGGTTTTACCAAATGCACTTTTTTACAATCTGTGAGTTCAAGGCCAGATGCAGGTAAACAATTACAACCTTGTCCCGAATTGGATATAACTGAAACACCATTGTGTTCTGTGTATTTTTTAAACTAATCTACCCTACACCCTTGAAAGGCCCCCTCAGGGATCGAGCGCAGAGCTCTGGGTTTATAAGATCCATGCATACGACGATGATAATTAGCCACGGGAACAACTTACCGGGGTTGCTGTGGATTATGCATCTCTGGGGACTTTGGAATCAGGGTGGAAGGTTCTACACAGAGCTCTGCTCCAGGTATTCCTCTGGTGCCATTGTGGGACCTGTGTTCTGCAGGACAGGCTAGCAGCTGGCCAGCTGAGCCCTGCTGGCCTGGGACGCTCTGAATAAATGGGACCTCTCAGGGCTCCACCCTGCTTGCTTCACACAGGCTTTCCTGCAGCCCCTCCCCTCCTGCCCCCCCCCTCCCCCACAGCCATGCCTGTGCTGCTCTGGGTCACCATCTGGCACGCTCTACAGCAGGGATGGAGACTGTGGACTGCAGGCCAGAGCCGCGCTTCTGTTTGCCTTGGTCCAGCCTGTGAGGCTCAGAGCTTCCCCCCACCTGCAAGCTCCACTCTTGTTACTCCCATTGGCCAGGAATCGCAGCCAGCAGGAGTGGCAGGGGGTAGTGCAGAGCCACTTACACTGCCCTAGGAGCGGCATCAGGTAAGTGCCCCAATCCTTTGCCCCTTTCCACCCTCCCAGACCCCACACTCCGGGCCCCCTCCTGCATCCAAGCTCCCCCGCAGACCTTGCAGCCCTAGCCCACTCCTACACACTGAACCCCCCGTTTCTGGCCCCACCCCACAGCCTCTGGGGGCCTCACAAAATCTACTAGTCGCAAACCCTCAGAAGAGTTAATCTGGGCTGGGGGGAAGCCTGAGCCTCAGCGCACACCCCCCACGCCCCTGCATGGGGCTGGAGTGTGCGGGGAGCTTTGACACCCCATGTTGCGTTGGTGAGGTGTGTCTGTCTCTTTTTTCCTCACACTTGGGGCCAGATCAGTGAAGGTTTTAGGGGTTTTGTTCATGTGGTGTCCCCCAGAATCTTCTTGCACAGGCTCATACAGACCCTGCCCCCCCAACCATAGTTCACATGGGACATGCCCACCCCAGAAATCCATGCACACATGCACACCCTCACCCTTCTTTTCACAACATAGGCAACTCTCCACTTCTGCATGAGCCCTCCAGGCTGTTCCTGCTACGTGCATGGCCAGCTCCGCTCAGGACAGTGTGGTGACTCTTAAACAGATGTACAACCCCTGCAGGCTCGACCTGTGGAAATGAAACCCCAGGACCTGGGCAGACATTCTGGAAGCAGGGGCAATGTGTGAAGGGGTCTGAGGGGGCCTGTGAGCCCCCAAAGCCTGGGGGCAGAATGCACCAGGGGCCAGAGGCTTTGGGCAGCCCAGGGAACTAGCAGGAGGGCTTGGTGCCCACAGCAGGGGTCAGGTTCCTCCGTGCTCACTGGCTGATTTTGCTGGGGGTATGATGAGCTCCGAGTCTCGTGATCCAAATCCAGGCAAGCTGGGGCCAGATCTGGCCTGTTGGCCGAAGATTCCCCAACCCTGCTTTATCCCAGTCCTTCCTCGCTAGCTACTTGCTCAGACTCCTCCCCTCTTTCCTTCTCTCTCCCCTCCCCCCCGCCTCTCTCTCATTTCCATTCAGCCTTACCTTTTAGTGCAGGGGAGGCCAACCAGTTAGGGACTGAGATCCGTGTGGATAGACTGCAAAGAGCCACATGTTACATATCTATTTTAATCTGCCTATATAGGTAAAAATAAATATGTAATACATGTCTTAATGGCCTTCCCCTCCCCTCCAGCCAGGCACCCCAAGCCCCCCACTCTAACCCAATCCCCCCCAGCCAGGCATCCCCAGCCCCCTCCTACTCTATCTCAATGCTCTCCCCCTGCCCCAGAGCCAGGCACCCCCAGCCCCCCATTCAGACCCAATGTCAGCACCTCACCAGAGCTGCTGCCGCTGCTGCCACACACTTCTCCCCCCGAGCCCTGGGGCGCTTGCGCAGGCTGGCGGGTGGCACTCCCAGTGCATGGCTCTGAGCAGGAGCCACACGCAATTGCTCAAAGAGCTGCGCGTAGCTGAAGAGCTGCAGGTCGGCCACCCGGGCTTCAGTGCCATGCTTAGGCCAGGATCCCGAAGGGCCTCTTACAGAGGCAACAAGACAGGGAGACGCACTGCCCAGGTGTTAGTTTTAAAAGAGCAATGGGCTGTTTCCCCCATGGCCTGGCGAGGTAAGAACTGGTGTCTTCCCTCACACGCGCCCCCCCGCCCCCCCCGCAGTCAGCTGGAGCGCTCAGCCGCTGGGATCAGACCAAGTCATTCTTTGTATGGTGGCTGCTCTCAGAGGCCTCCCCGAGCAGCAGGGCCCCAGTGTGCTGGGCACCATGCAGACAGAAAAAGACAGGCCCTGGCCTGGAGAGTTTCCAGGCAAGGTGGGAGAAAGGGACTCAGCTGGCTAGTGGGCAATTGAGAACAGAGGCAAAGAGAAATCAAGTGACTTGCCCGTTGTCACTCAGGGAGTTTGTGGCGGAGGGACATGAGCTCTACACCCAGCTGGCAGCTCTCCAAACCAAAGATCCTGTGTGCCCAAGAACCAGAGCTGCGTGTTTCCACCCGACCCTTGCAAGTTTACACTGCATAGGTTTAAAGTGCAGTTCCCAGCCAATTGCTGCTTGCACAAACAGGCTCCACAGAGCAAACTGGGAACGGGGTTTGGCTCAAACATATTTAAATAAACATAAAAGTAGTCATGGTTTAGTTCCAACACAGGGCGGGAAGGAGGCTGTAGCACATTCCAGCCCCCAAACCATCCGCAGACGTCAGCTTTCCACGTGGCTTGGAGGCGTGTTAATGGAAATCCCACGTTTGCCATCCAACTAAATGAGCCCTTCCAGCTGTGGGTGTCCGGGAACAAGCATCTGGTTTGTTCACCATTTTCCCATTCAAATCACTCCAGAGGACTATTTTTAAGGACTGTTTAACGTCCCAGATTTTTGGCTGTGTGTGTTTTGTGTACCTGTCAAACAGGGTTACCTCTTAGCTGATTGATTGCCCCACGTTTAGCTCCATGGGGAAGTTTAGAGCGAGAGAATGAGAAAATAAACAAAACCTTTGTCATCTCCTACTGTTCTATAGCATAGTAACAGAGCGGTCACCATGTTAGTCTGTATTCCAACAAAACAAAACAGCAGAAATGGAGCACTTCAAAGACGAACAAAATGATTTATTTGGTGATGAGCTTTCATGGGACAGACCCACTTCTTCAGATCAACAGCATTACCAGTACAGACTGACATCTAAAAGTACAGAGCTCCAAAAACAATCACAATAAAAACTGACAAATCAAGTACATAGGACTGAAGGAGGGGGGTGAGGGGTGGGGAATGTTAAGTGTCTTGCCTGAGATAATTACTAGCAGCAGAGGAAGGGAAGCAGTCCTTGTAATGTGTGAGGTAATTGTTGTCTCTGTTCATACCAAGTGTTAATGTGTGGAATTTGAATATGAACTCCAGTTCACAACTTTCTCTATGTAATCTGTTTTTAAAGTCTTTTTGTTCTAAGACACATGAGCAGTTTTTGACCTCTGGCCTATTTGTCTAATCAGTTTAAATGGTGCAGCTCACACCGTTGCTGGAAACCCCCCTGCTCACCTCCCAAAGGGCATATTTAATGGTTGGAGCAGCTGCTGCAGAGTGAGAGTTTTAAAAACCTTCCCTACTGAGCTGGTGATGAAACAAATGGCTTGTAGCATCAGGCTCAGGCCTGGGCACTGCAAAGCCCAGGCAGTTTCCTTATGCTATGGCGCCATCAGCTGCCAACTGAAGGTGAGAGCACTTTCTGATGAACTTTTCCGCCACAAGAAGTGCTGTGGCACCTTATACACTAGCAGATATTTTGGAGCATCAGCTTTCATGGGCAAAGACCTGCTTTGTCAGATGCATGGCGGGGGTGGGGGTCAGAGGAGTATTTGAAAAGGGGTCAAGAGAGGAAAAACAAATCAGATCAGTCGGGGGGATGTGGCCCATTGTCAGATTCTAATGTTAACGCCCCCCCTGACTGATCTGACTTGTTTTCTCCTCTTCTGACATATACTACTGATAATGGACCATTTCCTCCCTGACTGAATAGACCTTGTCAGCTCTGGCCCTCCCTTTTACTGGGACCCCACTCTTTAAATACTCCTCTGAAACCCCCCTCCACCCCACTCATGCATCTGATGAAGTGGGTTTTTGTCCACGAAAGCTTATGCTCCAAAATATCTGTTAGTCTATAAGGTGCCACAGGACTTCTTGTTGCTCTCGAAGATACAGACTAACCTGGTTGCCCCTCTGATATTTTCCACCACACAGTTCTCTTCTTTCACTTGTATTTGGTATTGTTTGAGGGCCTGCTCCAAAGCCCATTGACATCCACAGCTATCTTTCAACTGAGCCACCACCAGGCCCTTCATTGAGGTCTCCCAGGTCTCCCCACCTCGGGCACCATTTCTGATACGGAAGCTCTTCCTTTTCATGAGCCTGTGCATTTAGACCCTTCTCTGAAACCCCGCCCCCCATGCATCTGATGAAGTGGGTCTTTGCCCACGAAAGCTTATGCTCCAGAATATCTGTTAGTCTATAAGGTGCCACAGGACTTCTTGTTGTTTTTGCAGATACAGACTAACTCGGTTACCTATCTGGTACCTGTTCCCTTACTGCTTTCTGTTGTCCTTCTCTGTACTTTTCCCAAATCCAGTGTATCTTTTCTTAGCAAGGATGACCAGATTCACAGGCAGTGTTGAAGATGTGGGTGTATCATGACTTTATATATCATATTTTCTGCCTTATGACCTATTCCTTTCCTAATGCTTCCGTTAGATTTTTAGATGGTCACTGCCCATTGAGCAGCTATTTTCAGGGCACTATCCATAGTGATTCCAAGATTTCTTTCTTGAGTGGTAAAAGCTAATTTACACCCCATCATCTTTAGATGTAGGGTTGGGATTATATTTTTCTACGTGTATTACTTTGCATTTATCAACATTAAATTCCATCTGCCATTATGTTGCCCTGTCGCTCAGTTTTGTGAGATCCCTTTGTAACTCTTAGCAGTCTGCTTTGGACTTAACTACTTGGGGTAATTTTGTATCATTGTTGAATTTTGCCACCTCACCGCTTACCCCTTTTCAAGATCATTTCTGAAAAATTAGAACAGCCCTGGCCCCAGTCCCAGTCCCCTGACCCCTGGAGCACACTATTTATTTCTACCCTTTGTTTCCCATTTTTAACGTGGAGTACCTGGCAATGTTTTCATGGTCATCTAAGGATCTTTCAAATAATTGCATGCCAGGATGAAGAAGCAGTCCTGCAGTATTGTTAGCAATATTGCTAGTCTTTGAGGTGCTACAGGGTTACTTCTTTTGCTTGGTGAAGACACAGACTGCTGTAACAGGACTACCTCCTTGAATGACACTTTGGTCTCTTAATACCCCCACCTGCCTCTGTTTATAAACAACCCTCACGCACCCTGCTCCAAAGACAAGCTTTGCTGAAGTTAAGGCACATGCCCTAGCTCAGACACAGCTCATAAGCAGACCTCACTTTGGGGGAGGGGCTGCAGCACCCCTGCACAAGTGGCTCCAGCACTCGCCACTTACTGAGCGGTCACTCTTTTCCCTTGGCTCACAAAACAATACCCGAGCGCCTTCAGAGCAGAGCACCTGAGGCTCACTCCTGCTGCTTCTCAGGGGCCAGGTGAGAAGCCTTCTTCTGTGCATTCCTCCCACAGAGCAGTAGGGAACCCTGGGTCTCTTTGGGCCCTCAGCTGGCGGCAGTCACATGCACACAGAGATGGGTGCACACAGTGATTGCAGGATCCCCTGCTGGACAGTTGCCCGGGGGCTGGTGTTTCAAAGAGACCCAGAGCTCCTGCTGCCACTATGGCCAAAGTAGCACCGGCTTTGGTTGGAGCGCCAGGCCTCCAGCACTGCTCCACCACTCCCCAGCACTGCTCCGCCACAGTCCAGGTGACACTAAGGGCGGAGTGCCCTAAGCCCCACCCCTTCCCCTTGGCTCCGCCCCCTCCGGTGTGCAGAGCTGAGCCCCCCTCCTATCTTGCCCCAAGGCCCGTGATGGCTGATCCC
Organism: Carettochelys insculpta; assembly: GCF_033958435.1. Taxonomy (NCBI): domain Eukaryota; kingdom Metazoa; phylum Chordata; order Testudines; family Carettochelyidae; genus Carettochelys; species Carettochelys insculpta. The sequence goes on along the minus strand of NC_134142.1, from coordinate 117,053,968 downwards.
AACCAGTCCATCGCAATCAACTGATCACTTGTGGAGGCTCTAATGAGGGATCTCCGTCTCAGTCCACCTTGGACTTCCAGTGGCAGATGATGCTGTAGCGAAGTCCAGCTGGACTCAAAGTACAGGCTGTGATGCTGCCGTAGCCTCAGGCTGGTTTGCTGGATGCTTTCGCAGCTGGCCTGAGAAAAGTGCTTAAAGGAAGAGAGAGAGGGGCATGAGCTGGGCTCCTGGCTTTGAACAGCTGCTAGGTTCCCACCTCTGATCCTGTAGAGCCATCATCCCCTATCTCCTACCCTGGGCAGGAGTTGTGTCTGCAGCACAGAACAAGGCCCAGCAACGCCCCAGTGGTCAGGGTGCTTCCTTTTCACAGCCAACCAGAAGAGCCTACATTGGGGGTTGCCCCACCACTTGCAGGCTCCCCAGCTGCAGCAGCAGGCAGGGCTGGACACCTGCCAGTAAGGGAGGGAGGGCAGGAGGGAAATCCCAGCAGCTCAACAAGAGCTGCAAGCTGTGGGGAGGGAATCAATGTTGCCAGTTAAAGGATGCTCCAGCCTGAGAACAGCCTTGATTAAACAGGCCCCAGACAGGCTACTCCACAAGGCACACGCCAACCTGGTCCCAAACAGAGAGTGGCCTGCACGTGACAGAGGCTGCAGGGGGTGTCACAACAACAGCCTCCTTGGAACTGCCACAGCCTGACTGAGCCCACAGCAGGAGGTGTTCTTTAGTGATCAAGCACAAAGAGGGAGTCTGGTGTTATCAGGACACTGGAAGGAGTCAAACAGTATCCATTACCTGGAAGACAAGCTGTTATTACACATGCAACACATTCTAGAGGCTTGTTTTAAGACCGGTGTTTACTTTTTACAGAGTGGAGATGGGTGAAACTCCCCCCTGTGCAGAAAGGGTTTAATTGGGACTTTTATGGTGCATGGTCCATGTGATGGAGTGGGGGGAGTGCCTGTGTGAGTCAGGCTGGATGTCTGAGGCAAGCAGCAGCTCCCAGTGGCTAAGGATGACCCTGGGGCTACAACTGGCAGGTGACACCTCTGCCTGAACAAAGAGCAGGGAGGAGCTGAGCTGGGGTTTTGAATCGGGGGCGGCAGTTAGAGGGTAGGAAAAAGGAGAGCTGGAAGGCAGCCAGCCTGAGGAGGGGGAAAGCTACACCCCAGAGGGGCACCCCTCGGGGTCTTCTCCCCAGGACAGGTTGGAAGGACTGTCTCTGGCTGCTATGCTGTTGCTTCTGTGAGAAACTGGACATCTGTTGCCTAATAAACCTGCTGTTGTACCTGCTGAGTGAGAGTCTCTCCTGCCAGCGGACGGGGTGCAGTGCAGGGGGACCCCTGAACCCCATCACAGTCCATGTCTGAGTCTTCCTTCATTGTGGAGAAAAGTGCTTTCAGTTCATTATTAACCGACACAGGGTTGGAAATCAGGCCCCATAGGTAGGAATAGTTTAAAACCCTGTGTTCCTGTACCACTGCTTCCTTCAAAGTCCCAGAAGCTGGGAGAACAGGAGAGCTTGCTCAAGTTGACAGCCAGGATGGAACTGAGCACAGGGCAGGGGACTGGCTACTGGTGTACTCAGTACTATACCCCTAGTGGGATGGAAACTCAACTGTTCCTTTAGGTTGCCTTCACTGGCTTGAATTTCCACACAGAACTGATACACGGTGGCTGGCTAGATTGTGTGGATGTAACAGCAACAGGAATGGGTAATGATCCCGAACACACTTCATTTCTTTGGTTTAAACATTTGCGGTGAGTGTTCACAGCCCAAACACCTCAGCTTTGTGCCAGAATCTGAGCATGAAACAGATCGGATATTGACTAAGCAGAAGTGAAACTGACTAGTCTGTGTTCACTGCTGAGTCTGAGTGATGTAGCAAAAAAACCCAAAAGGAATCAACAGCAACAATGATGAAAAGAACATTCAACTTTGAACATTCTTTTACTTTGCAGCCTGCAGAATATGTAGCTGCTGGCATGAAAAACTAACCCACATTCTCCATCTTTAAGGATCAGATGGGGATCGGTCCCTTCTCTTTTAGGCTTCGGAATCTTTGCAGGTGCATATGTATGAGAGAAGATTCCCAGTGTGAGGTGGGATACATACCTGCATTCATCTCACAGCAGCAGAGAGCCAGGGGGACCTCTAACCAGCTTCTCAGATATGGTGCTAGCATTGATTAGGATTTATCCTGGCCTGTACCATGAACCAGATGATGAAAAGGGACATTGCACATAGGGACTTGGGACAGACTCACCCCCACCCACTGTTTTATGGAAAATGAGTTCTGAATATAATTAGGCATCACTCAGAAATGCTTTGGACAAAAGGTGGCTTGTGACCTATCGTTTTTAATGTTAGAACCTGCTGGATCCATAAAACCTTTTGTTGTACATGTGTCATTTTTGTAGTTGAAGTTACAAATAGTGTGTACATGTTTATATTCCAAATGTGAGTCTCTGTGAAGACCTCAGTAGGAGGTGTAGCTTCCCTATTGTGAGAGTACGGCTTGGGAAAGGGCTACCACTGTGCATTTCTCCCTTTTATTGATCAAGGGGGCTTCCCTTATGAACCCTGCCTGTGCAAATCTTTTGCACAGACAGAGACAAGTTTTTCTGGGGTTTTGATCCCTTTGGGGGGCTGATTCCCTGGGTGCTGTACCTTAGAGCTGTCTCCACCCAGAGCTGTGAAACAGTGTCTGCATTGCTCTTCGGGGGGGGGGGGGCAGTAACCCCAACTCTGCGCCTTACGGGGGGTCACCAGAGGATCTGGCTCATCAGAGCAGGGTGGTGAGGATCCCCAGAGAGCAAGAAGGTGGGAGTCCCTGGCATGATCAGCACACAGGGCAACATCCCAAGGGTTGTTCTGTCACCGCACCCCACCACAGGACTAGTATTCAGAGGTGCCAGTAGATGGTGCCAACACTCAGCAGCTGAGGGAAGGATCTTGTGATCCCACTGGAGGGAGGCTAAATTTTAAGTGAGGGGAGGTTCCCTGTGTCCTTTGGAAAGCTCTTCCCTGAAGAATCCCTTTGACTGAGGAGGGGGTGGAGGAGCCAGTTCCTCTCCTTGGGGCCGACCTTAGACCATGGACACTTGGAAGAACACAGGCATCCGCCTGTCACTGGGGATAACAGGGAGGATATGGGATGGCATTGCCCCCTCACATGGTGAGCCTCAGGCTTAAGGCTTTGCCTGCACTGGGGTGGGCAATAATTTTTGCAGAAGGGCCACTCCACAAATTTTAATATTGGTCGTGGGCCGGCTCTGGGCCCCCCGGAAGGGGCGGGGCTATGGGCAGAAGGGCTGGGGCTGGGGTGTACAGAGAAAGACAAAGAGTGTGTGAGAGGCAGATTTTGTGACACAGCCTGAGTGTGTGCCACAGTGTATATGGGACAGGGACTGTGGGTGTGGGTGTGGGTGTGTGACAGTGACACAGAGGGTGTGCTGGCTGAAGGCACACTGTAAGGCAGGCTGGTGTCATGCTGGCAGGAAGCTCTGTAGAGCTGAGGTGGAGAACCTTTTTGGGGCTGGGGGTCACTGAACCACAGAGAAATCAGTCAAGAGCTACAGAAAAGTGAGAAGCAAATGGCCCCCGACAGAGCAGGCCACTAGATTCTGTGGGCTCCCCTACATTCTGGAGTGGGACCAAAAATGAGAGGCTTTGTGTGTGGGAAGGGGCTGCCAGGGGGGAGGTTGCAAATGTCTGGACATCAGGCATCAAGGCAGGATGGGGGTGCAGGAGCAAGCTGGGGATGTGAGGTCGGGGTGGGAGGGAAGTGCTGGAGCTCCCCTCCCATCCCACTCCCCAAGGGGCTCCCCTGCCCTTAGCAAGCAGGGTCCATGCTGCAGCCACCCCAGGTGGGGAAGGGCTCCTGCTTTCCCCCACTGCCTGCTGCCTGGGGTGGCTCTGAGAGATGACCACTCAAGCTGAAAAGGGCTCCAGCCTTTCCCTGCTGCTGCCTGTTTGAGGAGAGCTCAAGCTGCTACCGCCTGGCCACCCAGTGAGGAGTGCAGGTGAAGCTCTAGTGCTTGTGATGCTGCCACCCTCTCCCAGAGGCTACCGCGCCTGCACACAGGCTCCTCAATTATCTACATGCAGGACGAGGAGCCAGAAGTGTCTGCACTGCAGGTGAGTGGGGTGGAGATGAAGTAGGGTGGGGTCATCAACCCCGCCCGACCCTCCACAGGCCAGATTCAGTGGAATCCTACAGTCCCTCCGTGGACCAGATCAAAGCGTCAGGGGGGCCAGATCCAGCCTGCAGGCTGGAGATTCCCCACCCACTTTAAGGGAAATCTGTCCTGCTCTGTCGTCGTCTCCCACTCCCCTGCTCTGCACTCTTGCCTGAGTCACTTACCGCTTACCAGCTCTGCTGTGTGTCTGCCTTTCCCTGATCCCGGCCCTGCAGAGATGGGGTACAGGGGCAGGGGAACACCCTGACTTCAGCCCTCTGCCTCGGCACAGCCGGCAGGAGAATTCTGGCAGCAGCTGGGCTGCAGATGGAACAAGATGCGGGGGCGGGGAGGGGGCGGGAGCTGAACACATGCTGCTGGCTGTAAGTACACACGCCCTGCTAATCAGCTGGGCGGACCAGAGAGAAATGCTTGGCAGGCTGGATCCAGCCTCCAGGGCTCCCTTGTCTACACTGAAAATTGTGCTACAATGATTTTGTGGGTCACAGGTGCTCAAAACACTCCCCCTGCACCATGACTGGGGTAGACGGTACTTAGTCAGCAGGAGTTCTCTCCTGCCAGCAAAGCCAGTGCTACTCACAGAGGGCCAAAAGGGTTTTGTCCGCAAAAGTGTGGACAAACACTGTTTAGGTTGCCAAACTGCAGCTTGTACTTTGCATCCTGGAGGCAGCGAGGCCGAATTTTGTTCATAAACAGACTCGGAGGCAGAGCCCTGCTAGTCTGCACCCACAAAAAACAACAAGGAGAGCTGGAGCCCTTAGAGACTAATGGATTTATCAGGCCATAATCTTTCATGAGTAAAACCCACTTCATGAGTTGGACCGGAGTGGAAATACAAAGGCAGGTATATACCTAAGAAAATTATGGCAAAAGAAAGAGGTTACTATCCATTATAAATTAGCATGATCAGTCAGGGTGATGCTGGCCATTTAATGAGGCTGGTGGGAGGAGACGGATATCCATCAAGAGCAGGGGTCGGCAGCCAAAATAGCAAGAAAAGACATTTTTTTCACATTTGGTAAAAAAACCTCAATAATTCAAGAGCCACAATGCAAGGGAATACGAGATGGTCCTTAATAAATAACATCACACCATACTTTTTGTAACCCCTGTTTTAAACACAGCGCACACACCTATCCCACAGTGCATTGCACATATTAAAAGGGGACTTATCCAGTATTTCAAGATCACATATTATTTGCTATTTAGATATGAGTTACTCATTGTTCGTCTTCTAGACCTTCACCAAAACCAGGAGGGGTTTTCCTTTTCTTTACAATTATAGCATCGGGAGCCATAAAGAAGTCCTTAAAGAACTGTGTGTGGTGCCAGAGCCGCAGGTTACACGCCCCTGATTAAGTTGCCTCTACAGAGTATTAACCAGTTTAGATCCTTATTGAGGCCTAATTTTGAATGAACTTCTCACCCCGGATACATAACACTTCATAGTGCCAGTTGCTGGCTTGCAGTAGTTCTGCATCATTGGTTTCAACTACCAGAGGGGTAGCCATGTTAGCCTGTATCAACAAAAACAATGAGAAGTCCTGCGGCACCTTATAGACTAAGGAGCATCAGCTTTTGTAGGCAAAGATCCACTTCATCAGATACATCTGATGAAGTGGGTCTTTGCCCACAAAACCTTATGCACCCAAAAATCTGTTAGTCTATAAGGTGCCACAGAACTTCTCGTTAGTATTGATTTCAGTGTGTTTCACTGCACATAGACCAGAGCTGGCTTTGGCCTCTCAGTTTGTCTCTCTTCCCCCACTTCTTTGTTTGTGTTTCTGTGTTTCTCTTCGCTGCCCCTTTGGTTTGGTTCCTTTCTCTGCATCATCTGGGAGGTTGTGGTTGAGGAGTGGGGCTGACTCCATGTGATGCTGGTAGGCAGGTGCCTGTCTGAAGCTAAAGAAGATCTCACAAAGCAAGGCAGGAAAGGCTCTGGTTGCGAGCACCAAGCAGATGCCGTTGATTACAGGCTGCCAAGGGCTTGACTGTGTACAGAACCACTTCACCCAAATTTGTAATAACAGTAATAATGGTGACTGACACTTGTCTGACATTTTTCAGCCAAAGCTTGTAGCACGTCTGTGTAATTACAGATGTGGTCCTCCAGGATTAGTCACTCACACCGATGTATGTCTTCCTGGGGATGGCAGGCTGCAGCCATCCTCTAGGGCATGGGTGTCCAACCTTTTGGCTTGCCTGGGCCGCATTAAGTGAAGAGGAATTGTCTTGGGCCGCATATAAAATATATAATATAGTTAATGTATATAAATCACATAATAATGTTAAAATTTTACAATCTTGTGGGGCTGCATTACTAGCTGTCCAGGGCCGCATGCGGCCCGTGGGCTGGACACGCCTGCTCTAGGGCTACGCATGGAGGAGAATACTGAAACCAGGTGGCTTATTACTAATAGACATTTCTATGGTGCTTATTGCCGCAGGCTTCGATGGGGGCTGCGGGCACCCAAGTGTGGATCTCTAGGGTAGAGGCCCCTCATGCTGGTGGATTACAATGGCAGTGTGGAACCTAAATACCTTTGCAGATCTGGGTCTCTGTGCCCCTGAAAAGCCAGACCCAACATGGACTGAGCCTGACATGTCAGCTTAAGCCACGAGCTCAGTGTCAGTTTGGTAGGGTCTGGCTAAGGCAGGACAAGAACCCATGCTCCTACCTCCCAGCCTTTGCTTTCACTACAGGGGATATTTAACTCCTTGGAAGCACAGCTTTAAGCAGGACCTTGGCCTGTCAGCCCCGCCCTGGCTGCTGATGCAGATGGATAAGTAGTGCATCTGGGGCATCAATAAGTAAACCTAGGACAAGCTTTCTTTTTACAGAAAAAGCTAAGAATCCATTCAGGCTCTCAGCTCTGGCCAGCTCCTCATTTCCCACCTTAGCTCAACAGCGAGGCTCTTGGGAAACTCTCAAAGTTCCTAAAAAGACCCAATAGTTGTTGAGAGGTGAAGCCTAATTACCCATTAGCTGGTTCCACTGAGAAGGAGCTCTAATGTCTTAGGCAGGGGAGTTCTCCACCCTCAAGTTTCATGGGTGTCAGCCACACTCTATGTTAATGCCAGGCAGAGGCCAGAAGAAGGGGTATCCTGGCCCAGGCTGGAGGAAGGTGGTGCAGGTGTATGTACAGACAGAGGCAGAGGTCTTTCTGAGGGCAGCTCACCCAAGTTTTGGGGCCCTCCCATCTCCGAAAGCCGATATTCCAGCCTCAGAATGAACATCTACACAACAACTGAGCAGTCCCAGCAAGTCAGCTAGCATGGGCCAGCCACAGGTGTCTAATTGCAGTGTAGACACATCCTGCCTGTCTTGGTGATCCTCCCACAACCAGCAGGCAGGCAACAGCTCTGTGTTCAGAATCAGAAACAGCTCTGAGGCACAGACTAAGGGGAAGAGGTCCAGAGAGTTAAAACCTGGAGGGAAAGAGACCAAACCCAAGAGGCTCAATACCAGGCTGTTCTGTAGCAAATTATGTCTCTCCTGTTGTGTAAAAGGACGAATGTCCTCAGTCCCACTCCCCAGGGCAGCCATGTACCATCTCCTCAGAGCTGCAGACATAGGGACAAGAGGAGCACGCTGAGAAGGGCAGCACATGGGGCTGTTGACTGGAGATAAAGCAGAAGCACTTCTGGGGCTGCATCAGCTTCCACTGAGAGTCATACCAGGCTCTGGCTGGCCCAGCATCCTGGAGGTGCCAAGAGGACATCCAGCCATGTTTGCCCCATGTGTCTTTGGCCTGCACTTCCTGAGAGGCCAAGAAGTTGTAGAGATGTGGAGATGCTCTGGAAGGAGAGAAGTGTCTGTTTTCTACCTCAAATTGTCTGGCAATTCACTAGAGAGGAAAGCACCAAGGGGCCAGCCCAGCGCAGCTCTGCCTTTCTCCGACATGGTGACCTCCAGACCCTGGTAAGTGCTCGTTTAGCTCCATTGCACTTTACCAGGGAGAGCAGTGCCTCGTGTGTTAGCTGTCTTGGACAGTGTCCAGCAAAGGCTGCCTGGGGTTGACTAGATGATATCTGAGCTTCCCTGCCCAGAGCTGAGGGAGAGATGGGGGATGGGCCAGGTCCCAGCTGGGCCCACCTCACTTTCTGAATGGGAGGAGTTGAAAAACAGAAGCCGTAGCTGAATCAAATAATCCAGCCCTGAAATCACCTGTTGGCAGACTTCCAACCCTTCTTTGGGGCTGAGCCTGTGAGACAGGACTGTGCTGAGTTCCCTCCACTACCTCTGATGTCAGTCATCACAAAGCCCTTGTACTAGGGTTCACATCATCACCCACACACTCTCTCAGGACGCCTTTCGTTCTCCTGCCTGCCTCAGCTGAGAGCTGGGCTGGGTCCCCCGCCTAGTGCTGGCTGTGCCCAGCTGCTAAAGAAATGTTTGCACAAAGGGGTAATTTGAGGTTAACGTGTGACAAATTACTACTATTGCCCCACACAAGCACCCACGGGTAGATTTTAAACACACCGATAGCGCACCGCCTTATTCTCATTCCTTTTCTCAGCTATTTGATTTTCATATGGCCCTTTTTATGCTGCTTCAATTGCTGCTGGATGGTGGTTGTGGTTTAACTGTGTGGTGCCTGTGCTGTGTGTGCACCAGCAGAGTTATTAATCTTGATTAATATTGTCACCTCTGCTCTGCACATGCAAGCACCATCCCCTGTGGTTCCTGGAATCCGTCCCCTACTAGGGAGCAGTGTACAGCTGACAATGGGGAACACAGAGTGCAAAACAAGTGACCCAAATCAGGCTAGGCAGAGGGCTGATTTTGCCCAAAAAGATACCCTCTGAGAAGATTTTTACTAAAGCTTGGCTTCATGCCGAAGATACCAAGGGCCTGACAGGAACTCCCTGCTCCCAGCCCGGGACAATGGGGTCAGCCAGCACAGCTTTACGGAGAAGCACTGAACCCAAACCACTCTAAGCCAGTGCTAAGGTTTGCTGAAGGGGTGATACCAGCCCCGCGCTGCTGGCTGTGAACCAAATGAAGCTCTACCCTGGTTGGAAACATGCACACGGGCCCTGAGGTCGCCAGGTTTCCTTTGGCAGAGAGATGAAGTTGATTCTGGGAAGAGATAATGAGCCAGATCCTCAGCTGGTGCGCACTGGTGGAGACCCACTGTCACCAGGGAACCTGAGCCGACCTGCTCCAGTGGAGAATCTGGGCCACAATCCCACTGAGACAAAACCAAGCCCAGGAGTTCTCCATGCTCTGGTGAAATATGGGGACTGCTCTTCTCCAGTCTGCTGGGGCCTCTAGGCTGTGGGCTGCCCAATGCCAGAGATGCATTAGAACCAGCAATCCATAGACAGATCAATCCACAGAAATGTCGGTGGCTGTCCTCTCCACTGGCTCTTTGTTCTAACTGCCCCTAGAGACTGTTGAATCGTGGGAAACCATTGTCCAGGCTGGTGGAAATAAAGTCACAATGCTCTGAGGGCAGAGAGCACTCCTGTTTCAAAGGACTGGAACAAAATAACCTGAACAGGCCCATCAATCACTATTCAGTCAGCTGAAAAACCCAGGCAGAGCTTGCTCTGCTACACTTCCAAATCCAGGGGTCCCAAAGAAACAAGCAGTCCTGTAGCACCTTAAATATAACCATTTTATTGATTAGGTAATGTGCTTTCATGGTAAGACTGAACCTGATAAATAAAATTGTTCATCTTTAAGGTGCTACAGGATTGTTTATTTTTGTGAAGCTACAGACTAAGCCAGACACTTCTCTGAGACTGAATCTGAGACTAAATCCAGGCACGTCATTAATAAAAGCAGTTTTCCCTTTCATCTTTACATCAGTTTATTACAGATTCCTAGCTGAAATGCTGTTGGTTTGACTGAGCCAGCACTCTCATTCCAGAGTCCACAGACAGTTGCTTATCACATATCTGTCTGTGACATCTTTTCTGCCTGCATTTATTGGTGTGACCTTGAGAGGCTTCTGGATGGTTGGCTTGTCTGGTAAGAGAAAGACAGAGGAGACATGGCAGGGCTTGGGCAGATTAAAAAGGTGAAATAAAAGAGGCTTGTTCAGTTTGACTGCTAAAGGCCAGGAGGCTGGCTACCGAGATACCTGCTGCATCTCAAGACCATTCTTGTGCTTGTGTTTTTACCTATCATGTCACACTGTTGCCAGTCCTGGAGCAAATTTGCTGGAGGTGACTAGGATGGGAAATCTTAGGGAAAAGAGTCTAATGTGGAGACAAGAGCCTAGGATGAGGGTCAGCAACCTTGGGCATGCGAGCTGATTTTCATCAGCATGCGAGGCAGGAGCTCAGCCTTGCCCCTCCTCCCACATGTAGCCAGGAGCTTGCTCAAAGCCATGTCACCTGTGGATTAACAAAAGAGCAGCTAATGCTACCAACCACCACCTAAATGGTAATCTGCATCTTAATGTGTTTATTAATGAAGCTGCTGTGAGTAGGACTATTGGTGACTTTAAAAAGCATCACCGGCACTTGGAACATATAGTAGTAGTAGTAGGCATCCTTCAGTCTACGTAGACTATGGATTGTGCCCTTCGTAGTTCCATTTGGGATCATTTGCAGCGTCAATTGTGACTGTGAAGGCCCATATATATATATATATGGAACATATATAGAGGTCAAAAAGTTCAAATTTCAGCACTCTGCCTCGGAAAGGTTGCTGACCCTGGCTTAGGGTGAGATCTGCTTCCTTAAGGCGGAAGGACTGTGACTGTGACCCTCTCTCCCTAAATGTAAGGCTGCTGTCCACCCACACCAGAGGCACAAGGTATTACTTATTCTGGATCCATATGTCTGGATTTAATTATTCTGGATCCAAGAAGCCATGTTTTCTGTCCCACTGGAATGTCTCGGGCTACAGCACTCATTGTACTCTGTGCATGCTGCAGCTGATAACAAATCCTCCCCAGTGTAGTTCAGGGTAAGAACCATAACACAAGGCACTTGCATCTGATGAAGTGAGTCTGTGCTCACGAAAGCTCATGCTCAAAACTTTTCTGTTAGTCTATAAGGTGCCACAGGACCCTTTGTTGCTGTTTTTTAATCTGAGAGCACTTTGCATCCATTAATGAATTAAGCCTCATCTCATCCCAGTAGGAAAAGTGTTGTTATGCCCATTGTATGGCTGGGGAAAGTGAGGCCCACAGAGGTTAAATGAATTGCCCAAGATCGTTCAGCAAGTGCTTTTAGAACAGAAACTAGGATCCAATTCCCAATGGCTTCTCTGCCTTCCCAGAGAGGGCTGCTTGGGCTTTAGGCCCCCCAGTGTACAACAACAGCTGGAGGTGGGTAAGCACATGCCTGGTGCACCAAGTCGGCTGAATTCTTGGATTTGGGGTTTATCTGAGCATCCAGACTGTCCCACGTGAGCTGCAGGAGCCAACCTGTGCAAATCTACCTTTGGACCCTAAATCTTAGTGCCTCTGTATACATCCATTGTACGCCCTGCATACAGATGTGGTTGCCTCATCTCAAAAGAAGATATATTGGCATTGGAAAAGGTTCAGAGGAGGGCAACAAAAATGATTAGGGGTTTGGAATGGCTGCCAAAGGAGAAGACATTAAAAAGGCTAGGACTTTTCAGCTTAGAAAAGCAGAGATTAAAAGAGGGACATGATAGAGATCTATAGAATCATGATGGTGTGGACAAAATGACTAAGGAAAAGTTATTTACTTGTTCCCATACCACAAGAACTAGGGGCTCACCAAATAAGATCAATGAGTTGCACATTCAAAACTAAGGAAAAAACATTTTTCTTCACGCAGCGCACAGCAGGCTTGCGGAACTCTTTGCCAGAGGATATTGTGAAGACCAGGAATTCACCAGGGTTCAAAAAAGAAAGGTGAGGAATCAAAAGGAAGACAGGAGAGCAGTAAAATACAGACCCTTGATTTCAGAAGACCAGACTTTGATTCCCTCAGAGAACTGATGGGCAGGATCCTAACTGATGGGCAGGAAGCTAACTTGAAGGGAAAAGGAATCCAGGAGAGCTGGCTGTATTTTAAAGAAGCCTGACTGAAGGCATAGGAACAAACTATCCTGATGTGCAGTGAGAAAAGCAAATATGGTAGGCAACCAGCTTGGCTTACCAGGGAAATCCTTGGTGAGCTTAAACTCAAAAAGGATGTGTATAAGAAGTGGAAACTTGTACAGATGACTAAGGAGGAGTATAAATATATTGCTTGAGAATGCAGGGGAGTAACCAGGAAGGCAAAAGCACAATTGGAACTGCAGCTAGCAAGGAAAATAAAGGGTAGTAAGAAAGGTTTCTACAGGCATGTTAACAATAAGAGGGTGATCTAGGAGGGTGTGGAGCTCTTACTAGATGAGGGAGGTAAACATATGACAGATGATGTGGGAAAGGCTGAAGTACTCCATGCTTTTTTTGCCTCTGTCTTCACGGACAAGGTCAGCTCCCAGGCTACTGCAATAGGTAACAGTATGGGAAGGAGGTGGGCAACCCCCCAGTGGGGAAAGAACAGGTTAAGAGCTATTTAGAAAAGCTAGAAATACACATATCTAGGGGTCTGGATTTAATGCACTGAAAAGTACTGAGGGAGTTGGCAAATGTCATTGCAGAGCCGTTGGCCATTATCTTTGAAAACTCATGCAGACTGGGTGAGGTCCAGGATGACTGGAAAAAGGCAAACATAGTGCCCATCTTTAAAAAAGGAAAGAAGGGCAATCCAGAGAACTATTGACTGGTCAGCCTTTCCTCAGTCCCAGGAAAAATCATGGAGAGGATCCTCAAGGAATCCATTTTGCAGCACTTGGAAGATGGGAAAGTGATTAATAGTCAACATGGATTCACCAAGGACAAGTCATGCCTAACCAATCTGATTAGCTTCTGTGATGAAGCAACTGTCTCTGTGGGCATGGGCAGTCAATGGATACCTTGACTATAGCAAAGCAGTTGATAGTCTCCCACAATATTCTTGTCCATAAATTAAGGATGTGTGGAGTGGATAAATGGATTGTATGATGTACAGAAAGCTGGCTAGATGGTTGGACCCAACAGGTAGCGATCAATGGTTTGATGTCTGGCTGGCGATCAGTTTCATGTGGAATGCCCCAAGGATCAGTTCTAGGGCCAGTATTGTTAACTGCTTTATTAATGACCTGGCTGAGGGGATGGATTGCACCCTCAGCAAATTTGCAGACAACACTAAGCAAGGGGGACAGGTAGATATGTTGGAAGGCAGGGATAGGGTCCAGAATGACCTAGATAAGTTGGAAGATTAGGCCAAAAGAAATCTGATGGGGTTCAGAAAGGAGACGTGCAGAGTCCTGCACTTGGGACAGCAGAATCCCAAGCATTGTTACAGGCTGGGGACCACTTGGCTATGTAGAAGTGCAGCAGAAAAGGACCTGGGATTATAATGGATGAGAGGCTGGATATGAGTAAGTATGTCCCGGTAGCCAAGAAGGCTAATGGCATATTGGGGTACATTAGAAGGAGCATTTCCAGCAAATCTAAAGAAGTTATTTTTTCCTTCTACTCAGCACTGATAAGGCTACATCTGGAGTATTGTGTCTGGGGCTGGGCTCCCCAGTATAGAAAGGATATGGATGCACGGAAGAGGGTCCAGTGGAAAGCAACCAAAATGATTAGGTGGTTGGAGCACATGACCCAGGAAGAGCAGCTGAGGGATCTGGGCTTATATAGGTTGCAGAAGAGTGAGCAATGTTTCGACAGCAGCCTTGGAGGGGCTCGAGAGAGGCTGTGCTCAGTGGTGTCAGATGGCAGAAGAAGGAGCAATGGTGTGCAGTTACAGAGGGGGAGGTGTAGGTTGGATATTAGGAAAAGCTATTTCACTGGGATGTGTTACTGAGACAGTAGGTGGAATCTCCATCCCTGGAGGTTTTCAAGTCCCGGCTGGACAAAGCCCGGTCTGGGATGATTTAGTGGGGGGCTGGCCCTGCCTCGGGCAGGGGGCTGGACTCGATGACCTCCCGGGGTCCAGACCTTCCAGCCCAAGGAGCCTGTGACAGAACTAGCGGAATCCACGGAATTTAAGCCGGTCAATACCCTTTCGCCAGCCCGGGTAGGAACGGGTCCCTGGCGCCCTCTGCCCGCGGCCGGAAAGGGGTGACGGGCGATGGGGCGCTGGCCGATTACCAGGTCTGGGCACTGCCTGCGGGCACCTGGCCTTGGCCGGCGTTGGAAGGCGGGACCCTGAGCTAGCGGGACACTCTTCCCGTCTTTCCTGCTGCGCCGCCCGGAGGCGCCATCCCGCCTGCGGGGGACGCCGCGCCGCCTCCCGCTCGCCAGGTGGATGTCCGCACGCTGGCGTGGAGATGAAAGGCCGCGCAGCCTAACCCGGCTGGGCCCCGCCTCTGGCGGCGGCCGATTGGCTGCCGGGCGGAGCGCCGCGCTGCGATTGGGCCAGGGGCGGCTGTCGCTCCTCCGGCCCCCGTTCAGGCTCGGTGGCGGTGGCAGCGCGGATGCTGCCGCGGCCGGAGCATCCCTGGCGGCGGGGGCTGGAGCGAGTCCCGGGCCGCCTCCGTGCCGTGCTGCGCGCCAGGCCCGGGCGTCGGAGTGAGCGCCCCCGCCCCATGGGGCAGAGCGGCGCGGGCTGAGCGGCCTCCCGCCGCCGGGGAACGAGGCGGGCCGCGGCCCCGGATGCCTTTGTGCCTCGGGCGGGGGGCTCGGCCGGGGACGGGAGCGCCGGGGCCGGCCGGCCGGGGCCCCCCTGGGTGGGGTGCAGCCGCCGCCGCCGCCGCCTAGTGCCGGGCGCCTCCCCGCCTGCCGCTGCCGGGGGGCGCCGAGCAGCCCCCAGCCTGACCTCTGGCGGGGGCGGGGGGCATGGTCCTGTGCCGGGCCCGGGGGAGGTGCCGTGCGGCCGGCCCGCGCCGCTAATGCGGCTTGCAGGATGCTGTGGTTCCCGGTGAAGAAGATCCGCAAGCAGTTCAAGCTGCTGCTGCTGCTGGTGCTGCTCACCCTGGCCGCCTGGGTCACCTACCTGCACATCAGCCTGGTGCGCCAGGGCAAGGCGCTGCGCCTGCCCTTCGCCTACGGCAGAGGTAAGGGGGCGAGGGGGTTCCCTTCCCTTCCCTTCCCCAGAAATGTTCCATCGCTCTCGCCCAGTCCCAGCCTCCGCAGGCAGAGTGTGGGGACAGGCCAGCAGGGGGTGGCATCCCTGACCTAGCCTGGCCAATAGCCATTGATAGACTTCTCCTCCATCAACTTTATCTAACCCTTTGCTGAACCTGGGCTTCACAACATACCCCAGCAATGACTTCTGCAGGGTGCCCGTGTATTGTGCCAAGGAGTAGTTCCCTTTGTTTCAAACCTGATGCCTTTAATTTGATTTCCTTGGGTGGGCTTCAGTTGTTCTGTGGAGGGGTAAATAATGCCTCCTTGTTCATTTTCTTCATGCAGTTCCTGATTGTATGGACTGTTTATCATATCCCTCTTAATCATGACTTTTCTAATGTGAACAGTTGCACTGTTTCTAATCCCTTCTTATGTGGAAGCTGTGCCAGACCCTTAATCGTTTGCGTTGTCCTTCCCTTTGTCTAATTCTAAGATCTCTTTCTGAGACAGGGTGGCCAGGACTGCACTCAGTATTTGAGCTGTAGGTGTGGCGTGGATTTGCATAGTGGCATTATATTTTCTGTCTTACGATCTATCCAGATTGAGTTCTTCTGAAATAGTATCAGAGAGGTAACCGAGTTAGTCTATATCTTCAAAAACAACAAGAAGTCTTTTGGCACCTTATAGGGCACCTCTCTATTAGGTATTTTGCAGCATAAGCTTTCGTGGGGAGAGACCCGCTTCATCATCTGATGAAGCAGGTCTTTGCCCACAAAAGCTTATGCTCCAAAATATCTGTTAGTCTATAAAGTGCCACAGGGCTTCTTGTCGTTTCTGAAATAATGAGCCTTTATGACATCCAAGGAGCTGTGGGAGAAAGGACAGCCCTTAGTCCTTGCCCTCTGAAGCTTATGAAAGTGACCCTGTAATTGGACTAGCTCCCTTCAGCCAGAGCAGGAAACAACTGGGTGCTGACTGTTTCTACATGTGGGTTTAGAGATGCAGGTAGAGAACTCTTCCCGCAGGCTAGCTGAGTTGTGAAGTTCAAGTCAGACACTTGGCTGTGTTGCCAATAAGCTGTCCAACCCTTCAATATCTTTAGTCTTAGTGGTGAAGTGTTTTTAGCAGCAGTTCAATTCCTCTTTAGAGCTGACTAGATAACAGCTCCTGAGTCCAAGGCACAGAGTGCCTGTGTGTGAATCAGATAGACACTTCTGAAGATGCTAGAGATCATTTACCAACTGGGTTGGGGGCTGAGCTGTTTGGAGCCCTTTTTGCAGTGCCAGCATTCTGAGAGGTGCTACTGCTGGTTTGGCTCCTGTGACGGAGGCAGAGGATTTTTGGTAGATCCAAAGACTGTTTAGCATCTCTGGCACTCCCTGTTGGCTAAGCTCTAAAGCTGTGTAATGCATTGCCCCGGGCAGGAAGGGACAAGCTTAGGAAAAAGGTAACCCAGATCTAATAGGCAGCTCCCACATGCGGAAACCTGGGGTGCTTATTGCTATGTTGCTAAGAACAGGTATTGGAGGCCTCAGAGCAGTGAGTTTTCAAACTGTTCCACATCACATTCCAAGACCCCCTTCCACCTAGCTGGGGCCCTCTCTTCTCAAGAGTAGGGGAGTGGAGTTATGCTCTCTAGAACCTGATTGCGACCTCCAAGCTGAGCAGCCTTGCTGCGGAAGGCTGTGTTGTTGTTCCCATGGCTGTTCTCCATCACTGCATTGTGATGGATCTAGTACTAGAAGCTGTTGTGGCTTCTGGGAATGTTTGGGGTTGGGGGAGAGATTGGAACATCGGTGTGGATTTTCATTTTTCCATCTCAGCTTAGCTCTCATTGGGGTCTCGTGCCCTCATTTTAAGAAAGAGCCATTTCAAATATATATTCTTTTCTTTAAAAAATAGAACTGCAAAGGGGTAAACCAGTACCAGTTTGTGTCCTTTCTGCGGCATGTTTATGGCTTCAAAGACTTATCCAAATAGCAAAATCAGGTTTAATTCTCCTCTCACTTAAACTTAGTGTATACTGGTATATCTTCATTGGTGTCAGGGGAGTTACTGAAGATCTGTGCCGGTGAGAGTGTGAAGCAGGTAAGGGCAGCTGAGACTTTACTTATATGTGGTTCCTGGCAGGGGAGTTGGAACAATTTTTATAGGGGTGGGTATTGGGAGCCATTGACCCAAACTGTGAACGCTTTATATTGTGGATACCGCTTCAAGCCAAGGTGTCTGGCAGCACCAGCCGCGCTGTTCCATCCGGCACCTGTGGTTTCTGGAGAGCTACAGTGGCATAGGGTGGGCCCCCAGTTGAATGGAGTACTTATGTAATACTGCTTACTGGGGTAGTCCTCTTGACTTCCCTGGAACCAAGAGTTACATGAGGGTTTGCAGGGTTGGAGACGTAGGCTGAAATCTGAGTTGCAGCTTTCTCACTGGAGGTGGGAGGATGACTCACTCTTTCAAAAAGAGCTTTTCTTCAAGCTATTTGTTACAGATTTGAGTTAAAAGGGGTTTAACCATCAATAGCTTTAAGGAGTGGTTCTAAACATTTCCTCTCCTCTCCGATGACAGCAGACAGTGTTCCAAAGCATTGTGATATTATCCTATCCATGCTCCAAAAAACAGGAAAGTCAAGATACAGCTATTGTGACGAAAAGGCAGGAAATGAAACTCCTTGCCCTGTACAGTGAAGGGCACATACACTTGTTACTTTCTCTTTGAGTGAGCAGCTGTCTCAACGGCTGGAACAAACACCAACCAGTCACATAAGCCAAACTGCAAGAGTCTAACCCATTTCCCACACTATCAATCCAATTCAAAGGAGGCTTAATTAATTGTCTGCTCAGACCTTGCAGCCTCAGACTCTGCACGGTGCAGAATGTCAGACTGTGGCAGGTTTGTCCTGCCATTCTGAGTAAGCACACTAGCTGGCTGCAGGGGTGGATTTGATGATCAGCTACGTATAACCAAGTTCCAGACCATCAGTGTAACCACAGGAAGTTCAGATATATAGCATCAGTCTGCCCATAGCTTCAGAATGCCCTGTTTGTGCTGCTGAAGTTGGTGTGTTCTGGAAATAGTTTGTCAGACTGATCAGACTACTGCTGATAATCTGCTGACAGGGGTGCAAGTCTCCCAAGTGTCTTCCTGGGGCTGCTGACTCCTGCCCCAAAGGTCTTGCTTGCACACCATGCAACATTTGACATGGTCTTTGCAAGATCCCTTCCCAGGTCTGCAGACTGTGGGTATTTATTATTAACCATAGCCACTCTCTGGCTCCCAGCAGAAAACCCTGCAGTCCCAATGCAGCTGAATGAACTCTCTGAGAAATGGGAGCTATGGAACATCTCCGATATGATGGTAACACGACCAGTCTGAGGACCTGAGCTTCTTGTAACTGCATTAAGCAAAGACTGGGATCAGTGACTGCAAGATGAACTCATGCTCTGTGTTTGGTTCCTGCTTACAATGTACTTTTTGTGGTCACTGACACTAGTGTAAAGTCAGCAGGGCTGGTGACAGGCTTTATCAGGCCCTGGGCAATGTGTATGTGAGACAGAGGAGGGGGCTCAGCTCTGGGGTCCCCCAGATGGGACAAGGCTGGGGGCAGTGCCCGTAGTGCCACCCAGACCTCGCCGAACCTCCCCCAGGCAGCCCTCAGCTCAGCTGCAATTTAAAAGGTCTGGGGCTTCAGTCTCTGCTGCAGCAGCGATGGTGGTGGCCCAGAGCCCTGGGCCCTTTCATATCACCAGGCCAATACGGCAACAGTCCCCTTTCCCTGGCCCTGCTCCTCCCATCAGCAGCTGTGAAAGTGAGTGTGAAATGTCGCCAGATCAGAGCAAGATTATTATTTAACTCTTCTATTATGGTAGTACCAAGAGACCACAGTCAGACTGGGAATCCTCTTTCTTAGCTACAGACCGTTTTTACCAGGTATCAGGGCAAAGAGGAGTTTGCAGGTGGCTCAACAGGTCGCTTGTTGCTCACCTGGGGATCACAGCCCTGTCCCAGATACTGAGTGTTGAGGCACTGTGCAGTGAGCTGCTATTGAGGCTGTCTGTGCTCTGTAACTGGGGATGTAGAAAACAGACTGGAGGAAGGGCACAGATGAGCTCAGGAGTCATTCTAGGGTCCTTTATTCTGGATGTCTGTGTTTTTACTTGGCAGAGGCCATGCGGAGGAGCAGAGGGCTGGGAAGGAAATGAAAGGGGGATACGGCTGGGGGTGTTGACTGAGCAAAGAGATGGGCCTCCTTACAGGAAGGAGTGACTGAGGGGCAGTGCTGTGTGCGGAGGGAGGGGAAGGCAATCTCGTTGGGTACAGGAGGCAAGGAAAGGCTGGCGGAATGGCTTGGAAGGTTGATGTGAGGACAAAACCTAGCACATGGTGCTTGTCCTCGGGTACATCTGTTCTACCCAGGAGATCATCCCGGTCAAGGGTTAGATTTCGTGCGCCTTGTGGGACCCATGTGAAATCAGACTGTCAGGCGTTTGATTGTCGCCCACTGTACTCCTCAAAATTGCGAGGGGTAAGGGAAGACAACAGGAGAGCTCCCCCCCTCGACCTGCCTCACTGAGGACAGCAAGATAAAGTTGATTGTAGATACATTGATTCCATCTACACAATTATCGTAGCTGGAATTGCGTCTCTACGCTCAACTTGAAGGTCTCGGATAGACCTGCCCCTAGTCATTTCTGTCCTTTGTGGTACCACCTTCGTCTCTGCTGTGGCTCTGTGCTATTGTATTGCAGTGGTGACCAGAAGCCCCAGCCTGGGCCAGGGCTCCGGTGTGCTGGGTGCTGTGCAAACACAGTGAGGGACCATCTGCAAGGCCCGGCCATTTACACAGTGGGGTTCCCTTCTCAGCAGGGAGAGGTGGATTTGAAAATGATTTGAAAATGTGTCTTTGTCTAACTGCTCTGGCTGCTGGGGTGCACTGTATTCAGAAGTGTTCCCTCAGCACATGTTGGAAACCTTTGTTTGGAAAACAGAAGGATTTTTGAACTTGGTTTGGGCCCAAAGCACCTCTTGTTCAAACCAGTCTGGGAAGGAGCTGATCCTTGTCTGGAGCTGGCTTCTCTCCATGGGTTGCAGGGCTGTTGCTGGTAATGCACTGAAGGGCTAGGATAGGGGAGGTTCCAGAGCATCCACCCATGTGCCTGCGACACTGTTGTGCTGTGACTGTGTTATAGGTGTCTCAGAGCACGGGCGTAGCTGTCAGTGGCACAGGTGTCGCTGCAGCCCTTGAACAGGCTGTGGTGGAAGCGGTGCTTGGTGCTCATATCAGGCAGTCTGGCCTAGGAGCTGTAGTCGTATCATGGGAGGGAGAGCGAGCTGGGATGTGTGAACAGACAGAGATCTGACTACCACTGCGCATGTGTTCATCGCTGTAACTCACTCCACGTGAGTGAGGAGAAAGCTTACACAGGAGCACTGGACTGCCAAAACCTGACCTGTTGAATGACAGAGAACAAGAGCACATCTCCTTTATGGCCTGCACTCTCTCTGTCTGTCTGCCTTTGGGTTCTGCACCTGACCCTGCACAGACCTAGGCTGAGGTTTCTGGGACCGGGCACCAGAGGCTTTGGGGCAGGACAGGCAGTTCTGCCTGCTTGTGGAAGTCCCTGCTATGTCAGCCTGTGGTGGCTTCCAGCTCTGTTGACTGAGCTGCCATGCCACAGCACAAGCCAAAGGAGGAAGAGAGAAAAGGGTCAAACCAAACAGGCTGCTTAAGAATCTACTTCAAGAAGCCGCACTTGAGGGACAAGCTCCAGGTTCTTTGGGGGCTGGGCTCTTGGCAAGGATTGAGCGCCTTGTAAAGCCTCTGAATAGACAGGCAACAGTATAGCCAGGGGTTGAGATTTCTTCCTGCTTTCTGCCTCCTAGGTTTTGCAAAGCAGCCAAAGGCTTAAACTGCAGTACGCCAAGGCTGCTGACCGGCTGCGTTGGGTGCCTCACCACTAACTTATGGCTGCCCACAGGTTGCTCTGGAATGATCACTGTCCTGTAGTGAGGAATGAACAAACCTGGGGAAGAACAGGTGGAACACAGTCCTCTTTTCTGCATATCTGAGGCTGCTGAGCTTCCCTTGTGTTCTTCCTGGAGAATCTGCATACCCTTCCCCCGACCTCCAGTTCTGGGGTGAGCTGCTGATGACCATCTGGTGCACCAACTGCACAGCTGAGTCCTGTGCTCTGCCTGGCGGACAGCTCAGTGGTTGGCTGAGTAGAGCAGCAATGGGGAAGATCTCCAGATCTGACATCCATGTAATTTAGTGTTAATAGTCTGGAAGAAGCGGGCAGGAGGGAGAGTTAGTTGGCTGCTGCCTTGTCTTACACAGCTCTCTGTGCAGAGCAAGGGTAGCCAATCGTTTTTTGTCGACGTCCCAGTCACTTGATCAATCTCCAGCCTCTGGAGGAAATAATAGTGAATAAAAAGGTGTCTGGGTCGATTTGAGAGTGCGTGGTTTTGGCCCAGGCTCTGCCTAGGAGGGGCACCTCTGTCCCAGCACCCAGCAGTTCAGCTCCAGTTTCATGGGACTGGCTGTAAGGTGAGACTCTGGTGAGCTGCCCTTTACTCTCACCTAAAGCGTCGCACTGACTCCAGGTGGCGGCAGTCGGGCCTGGCACATCTGTTTCCATGATGGGACAAGTCTGCGTCCAGGCACTTAGATCTTGAGTGAGATGTGCTGCAGAAAGCCCTTGGAGAGAGAGAAGGGGTGGTGGGGTGGCCAGCTGGGGCTAAGGCCAGCTAGACAGAGGCCACTGGCTCTAGGGGTGGAATCAGCTGGCTCCTGAGCTCTTCTGCTTTTAGATCAGATAAAAAGAGCTCAGGCTGGGGGGGCACTTTTCTAAGCCCATTTGGGGTTGACCTCTTGAAAACTTGCCTGTTTGTGTCACAGGGGCAGCTGCTGGGGCCTGAAACCTTGGCTGTGCTTAAGTGCCTACATGCGAGCAGAGACCTGCTGAAGATCAGGGTCTGGCTGGGGGTGCAATCGGGGGGACAAACAGGCAGTCACAGGGGGCTGAGTGTAGGATACCAAGGTAGGGAGCTAGGGGTGGGTTGTGGAGGCAGGAGCCCAGGCTGGGTGTTCTGTTGTGGGGCTGGAGGTGGGTTACAAAGGTGGGGGTGCTGTCATGGGGGACTGGGGCCAGGTTGTGGGGGCAAGAGTCCAGGCTGGGAATGCTGTTATGGGCCTAGGGAAGGGTTATCAGGGTGGGCGTGCTGTCACTGGGGGCTGGTGGCATGTTACCAGGGCAGGCATGTTGTGGTGAGGGGCAGGTGGTAGGTTACCAGGGCGGGTGTGCTGTTGTGGGGTGTCTGACGGTTAGTTACCAGGGTGGGTGTGCTGTTGTGGGCGGGCTGGTGGTGAGTTACCAGGGTGGGTGTGCTGTTGTGAGGGGTCTGGTGGTAAGTTACCAGGGTGGGTGTGCTGTTGTGGGCGGGCTGGTGGTAAGTTACCAGGGTGGGTGTGCTGTTGTGGCGGGTCTGGTGGTAAGTTACCAGGGTGGGTGTGCTGTTGTGGGGGGTCTGGTGGTAAGTTACCAGGGTGGGTGTGCTGTTGTGGGCGGGCTGGTGGTGAGTTACCAGGGTGGGTGTGCTGTTGTGGGCAGGCTGGCGGTTAGTTACCAGGGCAGGTGTGCTGTTGTGGAGTATTGTGGTGAATTACTAGAGCGGGTGTGCTGTTTGGGGGGAGGGGGGAGGGCTGTGGGTGGGTTACTAGGGCGGGTGTGCTGTTATGTATGGGGGTTGGCAGCAGGTTACCAGGGCAGGCATGCTGTTATGGTGAGGGCTGTGGATGGTTACCAGGGTGGCTATGCTGTTGGGGTGGGGGCTGGGGTTGGTTTACCAGGACAGATGTGCTGTTGTGGGGGGCCTGGCAGTGGGTTACCAGGTGGGTGTGCTGTTGTGGGGTGGAGGGTGGCTGAGGGTGGGTAACTAGGCTGGTGTGCTGTTGGGGGGCTGGGGGTGGGTAACTAGGCTGGATGTGCTGTTGGAGGGGGGGCTGGGGGTGTGTTACTAGGCTGGGTTTGCTGTCGTGAGGGGCTGACGGTGGGCTCGGGGGGCCAGGGCTGTATGTCACAGGCTGGGCGTGCCATCTCATGGGCTGGGGGTGGGTTGGTGGGTGCTGTTGTGGGGAAGGAACAGTGAGTTCATGTGAGGGCCGCACCAGGGGACTGGGGTTAGGGTGCTGGGCTTTGAAAGTGCACAGGAGAACGCTCCTGTTCTGGAAACTATGCCGGGGTGGGGGTGGCAGCTCCTCTTTCCCTCCACCTGCTTGGGCTGTAAATACAAAGGCAGAATGAGGTTTTCGGGCAGCTGAGGATGGATCTGGTGGGCTTCAGACTCCCAGACAGAGCCTGCCACTCTCCTCCATCGCAGATTGGCTGGCAGAGGGTGCATGGAAAGGTTAATTACTTGTTAAATTAACCGGCTCTAAGCAGATGCACTTTCTGCAGGCTGATGGTTTGGGCATGTGTACATCCTGCTGTCAACCTATCCCTTCCCAGACACTCCATCGGCGAGGCCAAAGGGCAGCGTTTGCCATGCACAGGGGAACCGGCCCCGGGTTTTGGCAGCCCAGAGTCCCTGTGTGAGGCTGAAGTCATCCTGCCTGGGGGCAGGGAGTGCGTGTGGACCTGTGTACTCCACTTCCTCGCTGATGCCTACGCCCTCCAGCAGGGATATGCTGCAGCTCGGTGTGGCACATTGCAGGGCTGTACGGGCTGAGGAGTTGGCGCCGAACCAGAACAACATTATGTTCCTGATAAAATAAATCTCTTTCTTATCTTCCACAAGTAGATAATTACCTTCTCTGCCTAATTTAACACACACATTCCTCAGCTGAAATAATGAGGCCATTATGCTGCTCTCCTGGCTGGAAACGGCCCTGAGTCAATGGGGCGGAAATGTTAGTGCGCCAGGTAAAAATACAATTAAAAAACCTGATTCATAATGGGGGATGTGAGCACTGGGTCCACCAGAGACTTCCCTGGCAAGCGTCGAGGGAGGTAAGCTTGTGCTTCAGGAGCCTAGCATGTAATTGGTTTATTTGTCAAGGAATTTAAAGAACAGGGTGAATGACCTTGCTGTTGCAGTAGGGGTGTTCCAGGTGTGGGCAATGGTGTGCCATCAAGGGGGTGGGCGTGTCTGAGGGCAGGTAGGGAACCTTATTGAAATCCATTGACTGTGCGATGAAGGATGGGCAGGTGGTGAGAAAGGAAAGAGTTTGCTCACAGGGCTCTCGAAGAAGCGGTGAACCTGAGCAGTCTTGATAGTTTTACTCTGTTGCTGCCCACCAAGCTGCGAGCAACCTGGTATTGGAGTTGCCTGCCTGCAGGCTCAGGAAGGCTGCTCTGCATTAGGTCATGTTTCGGAGAGTTTCTTCACAATCTTCTTTTTTTAAATGGGAGCCTGAATTCTGCAGGAGTCGGTGGTTTGCCCCTTCCCCTCCCCCTCTCCAAATCGATGAGATTCGCATGCAACGGTGGTAGGCAGCTGAGTGGATTTTAAAGACCCCTCCACCACCAGTGCAAGAGGGTGTATGTCTAGGAGTGGGCATGATGATCAGGACATGACAGGGCATACAAGACTGGTCTGTGCTGGTTGGATAATTCAGAGACTGGCTGGTGATCCCCTTTCCAGGCACTTGAATGGAGGAGGCAGAAACTCCTTTCCCTGCTGCCCCCAGTCCCTAATCCCCAGAAAAGACGGCACTTGATGACCTCTGTGTGTTTGGGGCACTGGCACGTGTAAGGCCAGTCTCGTTTGTGATAGCAAATGGGGGAAGGAAACTCAGGACAGTCTCACTGTATATGGCAGGGAGAGGAGGGAGCCACCCAGACAGCAAGGAATGGATGGTACACTTGTATGTTATGGCTGCAGCCCTGGCTGTCTAAGTGTGTCACCCCTGAAACATGCCATATTGCTTGTCGATCCCTGCTTATGTGGGAAGTGCTTTGGCCATGTCACTCTGTGGTAACTGCTGTCTAGTGGCAGGTTAACTCCATGGGAAGTGCCAGGGAGTTTCTGGGGAAGTCCCGTGGCAGCTTCTGTTGACTGGCAGGTTGCACAGGAACTGTCGAGGAGCCTGGGAGATGTCCTTTACCAAGTGCTGGACAGCGTAGCACCCGGGCTGTTTGAGGAGTCTGGTCTCTGCTTCCAGCCGGTGAAGCCAAGCACAGAGAGCCGGAGGAAGGAGGCTTCCTGTTGTTTTTCACCTGTGTAGATTCATCTTTGTCTTCCTCCTTTGGCTGTGTGAAGATTCTGGTTACAGCTTATATGCAAATGGAGTTTGTAATATGTGGGGGGGTTTCCTGGGCGCCACTGAGAGAACCAAACCTGTGCAAATTGCTGAAAGCCAGGCCACTTACAGCTCAGACAGGGGTTCCCTCCTCTCTTAAGGCAAATCGAACCAATCCAATCACAAAGAGCCCCTCTGCAGCCTCTCTGGCCAGCCAGAAGTCACACAAGCAAATCCCTCAGGCTTCCCAGCTTCTCTTGCGCCCCAGTCAGTCTCCTCTCTTAAACAGATGAGAGGTTATGAAAACCAACCTCACCAAATCCACACAGGTCTTTCCAGTCTCACAAAGGGACCAGCCACATCCCCAGTTTAGTGTATACCTCAGAACCTACCCAAAACAGCGTATTGTGCCAAGTCTTTAGAATCTAAAATCTAAAGGTGTGTTAATAAAACAAAGAAAGAATAGGGTGAGAGTCAAATTGTTAAAGCGTTCAAATTACATACATCAGTTATAATTCCTTGATGGGGGCAGGCAGCAGGTGGAGCAGGCTGCTACCTTAATCGTCTCTGGAAATACATCCTTTGTCGGGGTGGGCCAGCCGTCCATTCCGGCCCAGTTCATAGCAGAGATGTTCCTGCAAACTGCAGCCTGGAGATTGGAGACAAGATAGAGATTGCAGGCTGAAGACACCATGGTGACTGCCAGGGTCCCTTTTGTAGTCTTGCCCCTGTAGAGGGAAAATCCTGCCTGTGAGCACAGTCACAATGGAGAATCACATGATTAGGTCACCTGTCCTTCCTTTGTTGGGACATTCTGCCATTGGCAACAAGCCAGATGTCATATCCCAGCTAAATTCCTGAGATGTGGATTGGAGTTCATTCTGCTTTACCTAGGTAGGGATTCTTTCATGGTAGGCTGCCCCACCTCCTATTGTTTCCCAGTGTCAGCTACAAGTACAGAGACAATACTTACAGCTTCACAGACAAAACTGATGCAAAACAAAAAGCAGTCAAGTGGCACTGTAAAGACTAGCAAAATAATTTATTAGGTGAGCTTTTGTGGGACAGCCCCACTTCTTCAGACCACAGCCATACCAGAACAGACTCAATATTTAAGGCACAGAGAACCAAAAACAGTAATCAAGGAGGACAAATCAGAAAAAAATGATCAAGGTGAGCAAATCAGAGAGCGAAGGGGTGGGCGGGGGGCGAAGGTCAAGAATTAGATTTAAGCCATGTATGCAGACGTATAAGCAGCATGAACAGAATCAGTGAATCACCAGCTTTCATTAGACACTTCACTTGGCACAAGGTTTGATGCAAACTTAGTACAGTGGTTCCAGTAATGGGTCTCATCTTCCTTTTGCAATCCAACAATGTCACAGCAGTAAACACGCATCCCTTTGTTTGAGACCTGGCAGCAGTTTGACCAGTTCTGCCTCCTCTGGTCTCCATGGTTTGAACACGGGTCACCAGATGCAGGAAGAATTCATCACTTGACATGCAACGTTGATCCCTATAGTCCACCACAGTATTCTCAAGTATCAGGTTGTTAGCGTTCAGAGGACGCCTTACCAGGCGTATTTTGCACAAAGGTCACGTCAGGGGCTAAGGGTGTGAAAACAAGGCTGGATTCCTTTGCACCCTTGCTGGGCTGTGTGATGGCTCCGCTGCTCCTTCTGCCCTATGGAACGTGTGGCTGGCTGGGTTCTCCCCCCCACCAGTATCATGTTTCTTTCAAAATTCTATGGGACGGAAGGGGCCAGTGGGGCCAGAGCCCTGGGGCTCGGCTGCCTGCCCTACGCCCAGAGCTGCTGCCTAGGCCTCATTTGCTAGTCCTGTACCTGCTCCCAGTCTTGGTCGTCAGGCCTGTCCTGTTCCCCTCCTCCTAGAGACACCGTCCTGTTCCGGACCCCTGTGAGGATGGGTGGAGGTTTTGGGAAAAGGGGTAGAGTGGAGCAGGGGAAGAAAGAGGCAAGGTGGGGGCTGGGGCAGATGGGAGGTTTGTCCCAGGCACACCCCAGACCTGCCAATCGGGTGGGTCAATGGGGCCTGAAAATTCAAAGCAGCCTGTGGTTCCCTGCTGTTGCCATTACTGCAGCAGCAGTGGTCACAGCCGGAGTGCCTGGCCCTTTAAATTGCTCTGGAGCACCACACCAAGCATTCTGCAGGGCTCTTAGGCTCAGGGGGTGAATGCTGAGCTCCAAGAGGCTGGGAGCCCTGGCTGCCCCCACCCCACCCCTTCTGTGAGATGCTCAGGACACCACCACAGAGTGCAGGACTGTTCAGTGTTCAGTGTACCAGCAGTGCAAGTGGGCATTCAACAGCTTATCTCCAAGCCCCCTCTGGTGCAAACTGCCTGGGTTCCCTTCCTCTGCCCTGCACAGGTGCAGAAGGCCCAGACTGAGCCAGAGGGGATTTAACCCTCTGGTCCCAGCTGTTTGGAGCTGATAGTGCATTGTCCAGCCGCTGCTGGTCCCTGGGCACTGGAGTCAGATCCCTGCCAGCCCCTGCTCTTTCCATGGTCCAGGAGCAACAGCCACACCCAGAGCTGCTGGCCAGGTGTGTATTGGGGGCTGCCAGTTCCGGGTGTGAGTGACAAGCCCTGGCTGAGGGGAAGGGATTCACTCCTGTGAGTACAGAAGCCAGACTCAGGGAGAGAGCCCCACGGGGGGTAGCAGCTGAAGCCCCTTCATCACCAGTTAGGCTGGGACTCAGGGAGCAAAGCCCTCTCTCCTGTGGATTGCCCCAGGCCGGGGCGTAATTATCTCAGAGGAAGTTGTTGGAGCTTCACTAGATACTGCCTGTGACTCGGAGACGTCCCCTCATCAGTCAGTGACGCAGTCAAGTTAATGCACTGTTGGGAGCCTGTGGAGTGGGAAAAGATGTGTGACCTTAGCCGTGGGTTAATGCAGCTGCCTTTCGCCTTTGGAGAGTGATCCCATGTGCTACTCACAATCTCTGTTCAATAGTAGGGAGCACTGGTCATCTGGACTGGGGTGTAGGCAGAACTTTGCAGGGTTCCATGGCTGGAAGTGGGGGGTGAGGACAGGGGCCAAGGGCAGGGCTAGAAAGCTTTGGCAGAGCTGGGCAGGCAGGAGTGGGGGCACTGGCAGAAATGGGGTAGGACAGGACTGGAATAGAGAGGGTGGCTGAGGGCAGGACCCGGGTGCTTTGGCAGAGCTGGGTGATGGTTGTGGGGTGGTGTGAGCAGAGATCTGTGTTAGAGTAGCAGCAAATCCACTCCTGAACCTTAATGGCCCCGAGATGCTGGTGCCCAGCCAAGCTGTTGGAGAAAGTGGGAATGTGCCAGGAGAATGCTAAAGCAGGCTCTGCACTTGCTGACCAGATGGTTGTCTTGGTTGTGGTGCAGGACAGTTGCACTTGGAGGACCCTGCCTGGCTGCCTTGTGTCCCCTAGGCCTGTGGAGCTGTCAGCAGATCCCTGTCTGTGTGCTGGAACGAGCTGGGGACACGAGCATGTGCCAGCTGGGACTGAGGGTCACTGATTCAGGGGTGTACTGCAGAGTGGAGCTTGGGATGCAGTGAGCTTGTGCCGAGGCTCAGTAGAACTAAGGTGTGTGCATGGCAGATCCAGGGATTGTCTGGCTTGGCAGTGGGGCACAGCTCTGCCATGTGTCTCTGTGTACACACCAGATTGCAGCTGCCATGCGCCATGTGATAGGTACTGTGGTGGAATGGCTGAGAAATTCCAAACTGGTGGAAAGGGGCTTCTCAGCAGGAATTCTCTAGCTGGCACCGGGAATGCCCTGGGA
Organism: Carettochelys insculpta; assembly: GCF_033958435.1. Classification (NCBI taxonomy): domain Eukaryota; kingdom Metazoa; phylum Chordata; order Testudines; family Carettochelyidae; genus Carettochelys; species Carettochelys insculpta. The sequence continues at coordinate 117,024,708 of NC_134142.1, read as the reverse complement.
TGGTGCTGGTGTCTCCAGACACGTGTGCTCAGCACGGTTGCTGAGTGAGCAGCAGTGCCCTTCATCTAAGGCGGGGGTGAAACAGTTATTTTTGGGGGCCACTCTAAGAGTTTGGAAAGTGGTCAGGGGCCTCACTCTTCTGTGGTACTCGTGGAGGAGGTGCAGGGTCTGGATTGGAGGTTGAGAGCAGAAAGGCGTGTGGTTAAGGGGTTGGAGTGGAGGAGGGGGTGTTGGGCCTGGGAGGGAGCTTGGGTGAAGGAAGTGGTTGTGACCTGGGGTAGGAGTCTCGTGACTTGGGGCTGGAGACTGGGGGGAAGGAGGGGGTGCAGAGGGTTGGGTTGTGACCTGGGGCACGCATTGGGTGCAGGGTCTGGGAGGGGTATGGATGCAGGAGGGGGAGCAGATGAGGAGGGTTTTGTGGGGTAGGAGAACAGGAGGAGTGGTGCAGAGAACTGGGGGGAAGGAAGGGTCTGGGGTGCCAGAGGCAGGCTCTGGCTGGGAGGCCTGTGCTTGAGGCTGGTCCTCTGCCTGCTGCAGCCCCAGATAGTTGTAAACTGCTGCCTGCGCCATGTGGCTCTCTGTTCCACACGCCGGGAGAAGGGGGAGGCTTTGCACGCTGCACCCAGCCATCCCACCAACAAAATCCTCTCAGCGCCTATTGTCCAGACATGGGCCAATGAGAGCTGAGATATTTTACAAAGGGGTGGGAGCAGCATGCAAAGGGTCCTCCTCCCCTGGCATCTGGAGCAGAGCGCTACATGGAGCAGACAGCCGCTTAAAGCAGCAACTGGCTGTTCTGTGCCAGAGGTGGCCCATGGGCTGGATCCTGCAGCCCTGTGGGCCATATCTTGTGCAGCCCTGCTCTGAGGCCCGTCTGGGCAAGCAAGCCAGAGTGGGAAGGGAAGGGCTGATCTGGCTTGGACTTGGTACCTTTTCGGATGTGTCTGACCAGCTCTTCTACAGAGACAATACAATGGCTCAGTCAGTCCTAGCGGCTCCTGCCATTGTAACAGGAGGGTGGGCCGTGGCTCTCTAGACCACCTACCCCCTGCACACAGGTCTTTGCAGGGCGCTGGGATAGCAAGTCAGTTCCATGGCCCCATAAGCTCTTCTGAGTCCTGGCAGCTTAAGTGCTCTTTGTGCTGCAGCCCTTTAATGTGGGTTTTGTGTAAATTAATTTCCTGCTGCGCTTCCTCTTCATTGGGTTTAATGTGAAATCTTTCTCAACTGGAGAGCTGCAGATTATCGGCTGCGGCCCATGTTCACCCCACTCGCTCTGCCGTGTGCCGGGAGAAGGCAGGAAGGAAGAAGAGGGGTTTTTGGCTGTGGTTGGAAATAGGATTATTGTATCATAGGTTTGAGATGGGCACCCTGTAACCAAGGCCATGGTTTTTGGGACTGATTCTTCCGTTTCTTTAAGGAGAGACTCAGGGACTATTAGTCAGAAGCCCATGAGCTCATAGCTGTCCCATTAATAAGGCTGGATTGTGATCTCAATTCTGTGAGTGTAAATCTGGTGTCATTCCAGCCAGCTCATTGGAACTCCCCCAGGCTTACATGGTCACAGCTGAGATCAGGATCCAGCCCATGGTCCCTGGGACAGGCAGGCAGACCTTCGTCTGCACCCATCATTTTCCCAGTGGTGCCACTATCCAGATGATGTCCCTGAGCTCTGCAAGGGTGACTGGTGCAACGGAGAAACTGGAACCTATGCAAATGTTCAGTTATTTGGCTTTGGGTATATAAGTGACTCCTACGAGCTTCTTTAAATAGCTTCCTTGATACAGTATCTCAGGACATTATCAGTAAACTAGGGAAATGCGAACTAGATGGGGCTACTATCAGTTGGGTGCATAACTGGTTAGATAACCATTCACAGAGAGTATCTATTAATGGTTCAGCTGGAAGGGAAGTGAGTTCAGCGAGGGTCAGTTTTGGGACCTGTACTGTTCAGTATCTTCATCAACAGTTAGAAAATGGCGTAGAGAGTTCACTTATCAAGGTTGCAGATGATACCAAGCTCGGAGGGGTTGCAAGTGCGTTAGAGGAGAGGGTCAGAATTCAAAATGATCAGGACAAACTGGAGAAATGGTCTGAGGTAAATAGGATGAAGGTCAATAAAGACAAACATAAAGTACTGCATTTAGGGAGGAACAATCAGTTTCACATATACAAATGGGAAGGGACTCCTTTGGAAGGAGTACTGCAGAAAGGGATGTAGGGTTATGTCTGCACTAGACACAGAAGTCAACCGCTGATACACATGTAATACTCACAGGCCCTGAGACCTCGTCTGGGGTGAGTGAAGTCTCTGATCTGCAGCCTTGGCTGAGAGCCAGCTGGCCTTTAGCTCACGTGGTAGAGTGCAGGGCTTTAGACCCTAGGATTGCAGGTTCTGTCCCTGGGGCTGTCGGTGTTTACAACTGGTGCATTGGTAGGGAAGAGCTGCTGGAAGGTCTCAGAAGCTCAGGATGTGCTTCCTCAGCTGAGGGAAGTGTGTAATACCCTGAGACCTCATCTGGGATGCATGAAGTCTCTGCTCTACAGCCTCAGCTGAAAGCCAGCTGGTCTTTAGCTCATGTGGTAGAGTGCAGGGCTTTAGACCCTATGCTCACATGTTCTATCCCTGGGGCTGGCAACCTAGGTCTGTTGGTATCACACACGATTCTAGCTATATCAGTTGTTCAGCTAAAATCAACTTATCAGGGGTCAACTTCGAAGTCTATCTATACAGAAGAAGATCAACAGGAGCATTTCTCCCATTGACCTTCCTTAATCCTTGCCATTTGCAAGGAGTTCTGGGGTCGACTTTGACTCCGGAAAGCTCCATTTCACACATGCACAAAACAAAACCCCAGACAGTTGACCCTGAGCAGGTCAATCTTCCACAGTAATATAGACCTAGCCCAAGGGGTCATAGTGGACCACAACCTGAGTCATCAACAATGAGATGCTGCTGCAAAAAAACCAAACATGATTCTGGGTGTTGTGAGAAAGACATGAGAAGTAATTCTTCCAATCTGTTATGCACAGATTAAGGCTCAGCTGGAGTAGTGTGTCCAGTTCTGCTGACCACACCATTTTAAGAAAGATGTGGAGAAATTGGAGAGGGTCTAGAGAGGAGCAACTAAAATGATTAAAGGTCTAGAAAATATGACCTAGGAGAGTAGATTAAAAGAATTGGGTTTCTTTAGTTTGGAAAAGAAAAAGTCTGAGGGGGACATGATAGCAGCTTTCAAGTACCTAAAAGGGCATTAGAAGGAGCAAAGAGAAAAACTGTTGTCCTTAACTTCCAAGGATAGGACAAGAAGTAGTGGGCTTAAATTGCAGCAAGGGAGGTTTAGATTGGACATTCGGAAAAATTTTTGAAGGTCAGGGTGGTTAAGCACTGGAATAATTTGCCTAGAATCTCCATCACTGGAGATATTTAAGAAAAGTTTAGATAAAGACATAGATAGTGCTTGAGGTCAATATTGCACATTTGATGGCAGGACAGAGTTACAAACCTGGAAGTCCTGGACAGAGCAGGAACCACAAGCATGGAAGCCATAATTCTGAAAGCCCAACTTTCAGAATGGAGGAGTCAAGAATCCCTAAGCAACTCATCTACGGGGAACTCTCCCAGGGCAAAATGAATCAAGGTGGGCCTTGCAAGAGGTATCAAGACTGCGTGAAGGCCAACATTGCTCATGCTGGTTTTAAACCAGATCAGCTAGAGCAGCATGCAAAAGATCGAACAAGCTAGTGTGCTCTCGTACAACACGCGTATGACAACTTTGAAGAGCAGTGACACGTATGCATAATTGATGCTCGTGAGAGGAAGAAAGCAACAGCAGCAGCCGCATCAACAGAGCCAGGACAATTCCCTTGCCCCCGCTGTGAACGCTCATGCCATTCAAAGCTTGGACTCCTCAGCCACATGCAAGTCCACAACCAATGAGCCTGTGCAAGCTCAAGACGTCATCGTCGGACATGACAGACTACTTACGAGATAGTCCTTGGTCCTACCATGGTGACAGAGGACTGGACTTGATGACCTCTTGAGCTCCCTTCCAGTTCTAGCATTCTGTGATTCTATTAAAGCCTGCACTCAGTGATTCAGTAATGAACAGGCATAGCTGGGACCTGTTTCCATACATGTGAATAAGAGGTGAGGCCTATGTGTCCCTCACACATCCTGAGCTGCTAGGGAAATCAAGGTGGTGATGGGCACCACCTGGAGTCCTTCTTTGGTGGAAGGATGATTCCTGGGATACAACCTTGAACGGCACATGCATGCTCAGCTGCATAGGGAAGTTTAACCTCCTATGCGCTTAAGCTTTGTAACGTCGATTGAAATCAATGGTAGCAAACAGCCCAACTACTGTGAGGATCTGGGCCTTTGTAAGCAGAGAGCCAGATCTGGACATGGCATTGCTGTCAGTGGGGCGACCTCAGCTGAGTGCCCTATGCGTGCTGACCTTGAAGTGTCTGAACACAGTCTTTCACCGGAAGGTGTGTGGCTCTGCCAGCCCTCACCTTTGCTCACCGTTCTCATTGCTCTTGCCTGTGTCACACAAACACCTGCTGAAGCCCGCGTAAGGCATCCCCCTTTCCAGACAAACTTCTACCTCAAGAGACCACCCAGCTGGTCCCTGATGAAATTGGCTGCACCTCTGTTAAAAGATCTGCTGCGCAGCCCATTTGTCACTTCACTGTGGCTGTCGCAGCTGGCTGGAAGCAGCAGAGATTAGCACCAGTGAGGGGCTAGCCTGGGATTCAGGCCTTGTCTGGACTGGGGTTTTGCAGCTGTTAGGGGCTACCTTTGCTGTTCCAGTACATGCTCTTGTTGTAGGCAGGCAAAGCTGCTGTCTGTAGTGCCAGAACATGCCCAGGGTTCAAGCAGGGGAGGTGGTACTTGAGCAGATGTTAGTTTTGCTTGTCAGTGTTGGGGCTTCGCTGGTGGCTAGAACTGGGGGAAATCCCCACTCTAGAGAAGGCTTCAGAAGAGGAGGACTACTTGCCTCGGGCTAGACTGGGGCAGTCAATATATGGACCGCTGGCTGGATCCAGCCCCCCAGGCCTTTTAATCCAGCCTGCAGCCCACCCCGACGGCTGCAGAGGGGCAGATCTTCAGATGCTGCCCCCACTCCCAGCATATTCTCTCAGCTCCTGCTCATTTGAAAATGGCCAACGGGAGCTGAGAAATTGTGCTGCACTGCCCTCCCCTCCAGCAAATTCTTTCAGATTCCATTGGCTGGTTCCAGCCAATGAGAACGCAGAGAATTTTCTGGGAGTGGGGTCAGTACTTGAAGATCTGCCCCCTATGGCTGTGGGCCAGATTAAAAGGCTTGGGGGACCAGCCAGTAGGAACTGAGAGATTATCCTGGGGGTGGGGGCATCTTGGAAGCAGGAAAGGGCCAGGTTGAAAGCCCCACCCCTCATTTGTACTTCTGACAGTTTCTCACAGTACCTGGGTTCTTTACAACTTTCAAAGGGCCCTTTGTTTCCAGTTTTTATTTTATTTAATGTTTCCTGGGAATTGATCGGTGTTTGTTACCATAGCAACAAAAAGCGGTGAAAATTCGTGGGAAAAGTACTATAAATTTTCCTGGCTAACTATCAGGGCTTATTTTGGTGGATGGAAGGATCGGGGGAGATTAAAATGCATTGATGAATGGAATTCAGTGTGGTTTGCTGCAGAACTAAATGGGGCTGAAATCGCAAGAACACCTCTGAGTGTTAGAAAACAGTATGTCTCTTATTCCCAAATAAGACTGTTCATTTGAATAAACAGGGTTACCGTTGTAGACATAGACCTATTAGCCAGATGCACCACCATTGGCAGCACATTCACTGAACTTCACCCTTTTCTCCTGTTTTTGTTTTTGTTTAAACTTTCAGATGCTTGTGTTCTGAAACGTACTCTGACAGACTTTCACTTTCTTCCCATTTTTGTGTGTCATATCTTCAAACCATTGTCTGCTGAAAGCTTGAAATGTGTAGGCAGTGGGTGTGAGATTCGTCAGTGTATTCAGACATGCACGTGCTTCAGAGCGTGCCTGCTTGCCTGCTGGTCTATTGCTGGGGTGGAGAACCTCTGGCCTGGGGTCTGGATCTGGGCCAATGAGGGGGTTCCATTGAATCCGGCCTGCAGGGGGAAGGTTAGCAACCGCATCTCAGCCCCCCACATCTCACCTCTGCCCCACTCACCTGCAGCTTCCGGCTCCTCGTCCTGCACACAGGCAGGTGAGGAGCCCGCAGGCGGGTGAGGCAGTTTGAGGGACTAGGTGGCAGCACAACAAGCGCTAGAGCTGCTTCTGCACCCGCCACCAGGCAGCCAGGAGCCTTTCCCCACCTGGGGCAGCTGCAGCAGGGACCCTGGCAGCTGCTTGCTGCATACCACCTCCCACCCAGACCACCCAACCCCGAGCCTGTTCCTGCACTCCTACCGCCTAGCACCTCATGCCTGGACACCCCAACCCACTTCCTAGCAGCCCCCCCACACACACACTGAACCCCTCAGTCTTGGCCCCACAAAATCTACAAGCTCAGGGCCCCTAGGCTGTGGGGCTGATATGTGAGGGGACGAAGGGGAGTCTTTATTTTTTGCTTCTCAGATGGGCACCACATCAGTGAAGGGTTTGGTTTTTGATTTTTTTTTTCTTCTCGCTTTTGACTGGCCCTCAAGTGATTTTTCTGTGGGTCTTTGGCCCCAACCCAAAACTGGGTCCCCCTGCCCCTGGTTTATTGTATGTACCTAAGCTAACACATAGTCTGTGTGAATATGCAAAGCTGCCTGCTGAAGTCAGGCTAACGTGTTATCATAATGCATATTTCTCATGCAGTGTATTGCTGTTAATAATAAACCAAGGGTTTTTTAAATATATGTGAATGATACAAAAGTAGGGGAAAATCAGGGGAAAAAAGAATAATACTTCTTGTAAAACCCAGGAATTTTGGGGTTAAAAAACATTTAAATTGAAAATGAAGGGTCTTAATCATAGTCTTAAATCAGAACAGCTGCCACTTGTCTTCAAACTTCAGCACTACATGTGATGTTGCTTCCATGGTGTACATTCTGTTTCTTTCACACACCGCTATCTGTTCTGCTCCCATGTGTGTCTGCACACTTGTGCTTTTGTTAGTGTGAAAGCAGGGTCTGTGTAGTTGCATCCTCATTGAGACATCTAGACCGTTTCCCCAGCCGCTAGCTTTGATGTCACAAACACTGGGTTCCGAGGTCAGGTGGACTCTTCTCGTATTAGGGAGGCTCCTTGCTGCTGAAGGAACCAGGAATCTAGAGAATGCGATCAGAAGCGTTTGTGTGGTTTTTTGGGAGGGGATAGTGGCTTCGGGGCCATTGTTTGGTGTGGTGATTGTGTATTTGTGTGTGTGTGTGCGTGTATATCTAAAATCAGAATAAGCTGCAGTTGTTGAAATTAAGTGTACTGACGCATGCTATACAGGCGCGTGTGTGTGTGTGTGTGTGTGTATTTTATGTGCTGCATTTAGGATTTTACAGACCTTGATTGAGCAGGCTTCAGGAACAATGCGGGGCTGGCAGACATCCCTTGTCCCCAATGTCTGCAAAATCGGGGTCTGTAAAATCAAGGGTTTACTGTATTTTGTTCAGACTATGGTATAGTGCATACTATATGTAAGTACATGTTTAGTTTTCATAAGTGCCAAAGGGAATGTGTAGCATGTATTATATAGTGTGCAAATATTTTTAACTTTGTTAATTGCTGCTTATCCTGTGTCATTCTATTAATGCTTCCCATGAACAAGCAGGCCTGTAGCACCTTAAAGACTAACAAATTTATTTATTAGGTAATCAACTGTTGTGTGTAAGACCCACTTCTTCAGATTTTCAAATTGAAGTACGCAGTTAGAATCCAGAGTTTATGCTGGGGGAAGAGGAGGACGAAAAAAGGTGAGGTCACTTGTCACAAATAGGACCAGTGGATGAAGAAAATTAACTGAAGTGTGCTGCACGGCATTCAGCAGCTCCTGTCGCCGTCAGAGTTCCTCACCCACTCCCAGCCTCCTCACACCATACTGGCAAATGGAGAAGTGCTTATCTTCATTTTACAGATGGGGAGACTCAAGCATAAGGCGCTGTGTGAGAGCTGGGGTGAGCACCAGGGAGCCTGTCCGTGCAGCTTGCCTCCCTCGCTGGTGTGATGCAGTCCCTGGGATAGGTGGTGGCAGATGTGAGGCAAGAGAGAGGAATGTTTTTCATTAGTGAGTGAGCAACATATAAGGCATAGTCTCCATACATCTGGAAATGCTTGGGGGGGGTGGGGGCAGGGGTACGTTTTCTGGAACACAGTGTATGGTACATTCCAGCGTACTGACAGCCTTTGCTCTGAAGTGCAGCATGGCGCTGGATGGGTGGGGAAAGGAATCTGCAGTACTCTTACATTCTAGAGAGGCAATATTTACAAACCTGCCAGCCTGAAACCAGCATCGTTCTGTGCAAACGGCTACCCCCTCCTCCCCCCATGTCTGTCCGGACCCAGCTCTCTCTGCTGGCTCCTTGCAAGTGTTGCATGGGAATTAGCAGCTGCCCGCAGATTGCCTCTGCTGTGTGATGTCCCTGTTTGTCTGCTGGTTACCTCAGTAACGGCGGTGCAGACAGAAATCTGACTGGCTCTGTGTTGAGATTGACAGTGACGGGTGGGGGGGGGCAGGTGTTGATGGTGTGTGTGCGTGCACGCGCGTGTGCGTGCACCCATATGAGCCCTGGGGAATTTCAGATGGTTTGATTATGGCATGTGCGAGGAATGGAAGTGGACGTTGTGACTCTTTGACAGTCTTCTTATAGGAGTAACGTCAACTGGCATTTACCCCAAATACAGGTTTTTTAAAAGCTTCTCATGAAGCTGAAGAGGTTCTAGGAACTTAAAAATAACAGCCAGTGGAAGCCGTTGTGTTTTCCAGCCAGTTTCCTTCAGCATTTGAAGTTTGCATGTTGCAGCGCTGAAAACGGGCAGGTGAAATTTTGAACTCCAGTAGAAGAGGTTTCAGAGGTGCGGGGAGGTGGCAGGTGCGGGTCAGTGGCTCGAGTGCGCGTCCTCCTTCAAGAGCCTTTCAGGGTTTTTTCCAGAAGTTACCAGGCCTATGAACGGCAGCGGTTAGGTGGCGCTTCTCAAACAAAGCACCCAGGCATGGGCAGAAGGTGTTAGAGGCCAGGAGAGCCTCTGCCTCCCTGGGAGCAGATGTGGCTGCTGGACCCCCACTCGTGAGTTTGGCAGCCAAGTTTTTGCTTAATTATGCCCTGTGCAGGTTCTGGAGCAGCTGAGGAAGCACCCTGTTGCCTCAGAATGTGCATGGGGCATATCAAAAGCACCTTCTGAGTAACAGAAGCTTTCCCCCAGGCAGGCTGGATCCAGGGAGGGACAGCATGGTGCAGGTTCAGCCCAGGAGGGACCCCTCTGAACAAGACCCCTGCTTCGGGGCAGGGTGAGGGTTGTGAATTCAGTTGTGTGTAGAGGGGCAAAGGGTTGTGGGGATCCAGCCACAGAGAGGACATAGATGGGGTGGAACTGGGGGCTAGCATCTCAAAAGGGGAGCTCCACCTCCACCTGCTGCCTGTGCCCCGAAACTACCTTCACTTTAACACTGCCTCTAAATCCTGAGAAAATTGGAGACCTGGGAAGCCTTATCCGTCTGGAATCTCACACCAGTCAGAAAGCCACTGCCTTACGCAGGGGCTGAGCCAATGGAAAGAACAACCTCCGCTGACTGCAGTGGACTGAGTCAGGCCCCTGACAACCACACTACTTCATACACAGAAAATAACCTCTCGGTCTCCTGACTTGATAGAACACTTCTCCTTTTGCAAGGCGCTGAAAGCTCAGGCTCCCTCCCTTGTCATGCGCTGACCCTCCCAAGCTGCCATGTGCAAGCCAAAAACCTGGCCAAGTCTCTAGTGTGAGGATCCCAGTTCTTAGCAGGGGTAACTCAGCATAGCTCCCGTCCGGTCAAGGAGGCTACAGCGCCTGCTACCAGCAGAGGAACTGTCCCACAATCAGGGCCAGGTCCCTGTGCAAGCTGCATGGACCTGGATCAGGAAACCGGAGCCCAGGGCTAGGCAGTGAAAGGACTCCTGATGCGACAGACACACACCTATGGAGTGTGTTTACATAGGGTGTGTTTTTCAGTGCCCCGGAGGGAGGCTGGCAGGCCGGCACTGCGACAGAGCAGAATGAAGAGAAAATAGCACCGTAGCTCAGCCTTTCCTGGCTTTCCCTGTGTGTCTGCACACACATGCGCAGCTATTAGCATGAAAGCAGGGTCTGTGCGGTCGCATCCTCTCCGTGCCATCCAGACCGCTTCCCTGGCACCTGCCTTTGATGTCACAGACAGCGGGTTCAGATGGCAGGTGGACTTTGTGGAGGCTCCTTGCTGCTAAAGGAACTAGGAATCCAGGGAATGCGATTCAGAAGCTGAGGTGTTTGTGTGTGGTTTTGTGGGAGGGGATTGAGGCCTGGGGCCAACATTTGGTGGGCTGACTGAGGGTGTGTGTGCGTGTATTAAAATCAGAATAAGCTGCAATTGTCACAGCTGAAATCAGATGGGCGCTCCATAAGCAATACTGGGATGGGCTTTCAAAACAAAAAGCAGTCAAGTAGCACTTTAAAGACTAGCAAAATGGTTTATTGTCCTTGTTCCAGCTGTGAGAAATGGTGGAAGTGAGTGAACAGCTGAAGTAGTGAAAAGGGAATTGAATTTGACCACCTCTTTCTGTTCTGGTGTCAGAGATGGTTGTGGTAATGTGCTGTCAGGGCCCTTGCCGTAACAGTGCACAGAACATGCCTCGCTCCCTTGGTAGCCCTGGGAGCAGCACACATGGTATGGAACCTCTGAATGGCAGGCCCAGCCTGATGATGCCCCAGGGCTGCAGTTCTGTCCATGGGAGCCTTGGTGGAAGCTCCAATGCACACAGGGTTCCAGCTTTGATGGATGTGAGGTCCAGTGAGACAGAGAACCTGCTGTGAGTGCCTGTGGAAAGGCCAATCAATCAGCACAGCACCATTGCTAATCCAGGAGAGGCTGCCCAAAGGTACCCCAAGGCCAAAGGTGTTGGCTTTCAGAGGAGCTGAGGGCCTGTAGCATCCACTGACTTCAGCTGGGATTATGTACCCGAGGGAGTTGGTGTGAAAAGTGGGATTGAAAGAGAATGGTGTGTTGGGCTCCCCAGCCTGTGGTCGTCTTAGTAAAGGGGTGGCCAGCCTTTTGTATCAGGGGCCACATGGCAATTTTTTACATGTTCGGGGACCAAACACAAAACAGTCCCAACCCTCCCCCTGCATCCCCAGGCTTAACCCCACTCAGCCCCAAACCTGCCCCCCCCCATCCCCAAGAGTAACCTGCCTCAGCCGAGCCCCTTCAGCTGTGCGCACATTGACGCCGCTCCTCTGCGGTCGCTGCCTCCTCTTCCTGCTTCTCAGCGGGGCTGTGGCGCTCCAGCAGAGGTTGTCTCGGCTGCCCCCTCCCCAGCTGTCCCACTCACTTCCCACACCTGCCGCACGGGCAGCTCCTGCCCTGCTCCTGCAGAAATAATGGAGCTAAATGTAATTGGGTTAACGGTCGGACCCCTCCCACTGCCCTGCCAGCCATTAAATCAATTACATTTAGTGCCATTATTTCAGCAGCAGCTGGGCAGAGAGACGCAAATGGCTCCTTAAAGAGCCTTAAAGCCCCAGCCTGGGTACAACCCGTGCCCCACACTCACTTTGGCCAGCTTGTGTAAAACAGCATTGCTGCTGCAGGAAAAGGCTTTGTGGGTCAGATTCTGGCCCAGGGGCCACGTGTTGGCCACCCCTGTCCTAGGAGAATGGCCAACCTTCTTCTTTCTGGAAAAAACACGTGCTTTGTCCTTTACTTAATTAACAGGAGCTAGCAGGTGAGGGGGGATCTGTGTGGGAGGGTGGGGGTGAGGGCCATGAATGAACATAGGCAGGAGTGGTGCCTTAACTCTGGCTGTTGGCGTATAAAACACATCAAGCCAGTGATGGGTGTAAGCTGGAGCTGGCTGGGGTCTCCCTGGGCTCATGTTGGAGGAGTGGGCCTTTGCTACACGTGCTGTGCTAGGAGCATGGGAGAATGTGGCTATGGGCAGCGCCATCGACAAGGTGCTGCCCATGGCTCTGGTGACTTCTCCTTTGCCATCAGCGAGGGGCTGTCCCCCCACCCCTTGCATTAGCTGCCTGTGCTCTGAGCAGAGGCTTGGAGGGAATACACATTAAGTGCCCCATAGATGCTGTTGTGTATTGTAGGTGGGGACACAGCACCTGAAATGAATCTGTTCCTCTTCTGGAGACTCCTGGTTGGGAGCAGTGGTTGCTGCCCTCTCCCTAGAGGGGGTTCCCTCCCAGCTGTGGGGGCTGCTTTGGGCTACACTCCTTCCTGCACAGGTGGACCTGCATTCCGTATAGACAGGCTTGACTGACGAGCAGATAACTTCTAGTTCTGTCCAGCCGGAGCCCTGCTCTCCCCGCCAGAATGGCTGAGTGGTTGAGGTGTTGGACTTGAGATCTAATGGATGTACGTCTGCATCGACGGGTTCAAGCCCTGCTTGTGGTAGCTGAAGTTCTGAGAGTCTCTCTTTCCCTGCAGCGTTAGTAAGAGCGTCTGTTAGAATTTTAAGGCTTACCATGTCCCTTAAGTGAAGTGCTGCAAGATGTCAGAATGTCAGTATTTGAGCTGAGTGGCTCTAATACTTATTTCATTTTCTGTCTTTTATAGAGGATTTAGATGAGTTAGATCCAGTGGCCCTGTCGGCTGATTGCTAACTTATCTGCCAAAAAGCCCTCGAGTTTTCCAGTGCCTTAATAGCCCTGGAAAGAAGTGATGTGTCTGAGAGGCAAGAGCAAATGGGATGGGTCTCCCCCAGTTTGCTGCATGGCTTGTACTGAGCATGCTCAGTGACACTTCGGAAGCCACTGTCCTCAGTCTGCCCCCTCACCTCCCCCCCCCCCCCCCCAAAATCTGACCTGGCGCCCCTGGCCTGGGCTTCCAGCTGCAAGGACAGCCCGCAGATGGTGATGTGTCCCCCTCATTCTGGCATGTGCATCTGTTCCGGCCCCTGCTGTTTAACCTGCCTCATTCATGGCAGCACTCATGGAGCGCCGGTCTGGGCAGCCCCAGGCTCTCATGATGTGGCAGTGGGAATGAGGCATGCTGGGGCCATTTTCCTGCCAGACCCGGACAAGTCGCTCCTCAGATCTGAGCCACAGCCTCTGCATGTCTCCCAAGCGGGGGAGCCTCCCTGTAGGCAGAGGCATGGCAGGGATGGGCATGTGGTTGCCTTGTCTTAGAGCTCTCTGGCTGTCAGCCCACAGAGAGAATCCCAAATGCGCACCCCTGCCAGCACCAGGGCAGCAGAGATCACTGGGAAGCCATGCAGCTCTTCTGGTGGGCTCTCGTTCTAATATCAAAGGCAGTGTGGTCTAGTGGGCGCTGAGTCCTGCTCGACATGGACTCAAGCAATCGGCTCTGCCGGTGACCATGGGTAAGTCCTTGCAACTCCCTGTGTCTCTTTTCCCCCCTTCTGCTCTTTGTCTTATCTGTTACCACTGAAGCACTCTGGGGCAGGCACTGTCCATTGTTGTGTGTGTATATACAGCACCTTGCACAAAAGGGCTAGCTCTCAAATGGAGGCTCTTTGTGTCCCATAATCCAAATTATTGCATGGCAACAGAGATTTCCCAGCTATGCTCAGTTCATTTGGTTGTTTCTGCTGCTGAAAAGCTTTTACAATATTGACACTTAATCTCCAAGCCTAATTATAATCACTTAACAGCCCATTAACATGAGTGGAGGAGTTTGCACTTCTCTGAGTGCTGTTGTCTCGGTCTTGTCTGGCTGCTGACTCAAAGTCTGTGCTGGAGCTGCAGAGCCGAGCCTGTTGGTAATTAAGCCAGTGGGATAGCACTGATGTAAATAACAACTCATCAGCTGTGGTGTTGGTGTGAATTTCACCCCATGTCATGCTTCTGCAAGGTCTTACCGTGGGGCCTGACACTATGCCCTGAAGCAAAGGCTTCTGGGAGATTTTGCAAGGCCTCAGGATTGCCAGGGGAGCTGTAAAAGAGGACACACTCCCAGAATCATCTAGGAACCTCCTTATACCCCCAAGTGCTAGAGCCATTTCCTTGGCCTCTTCTCTAAATGGAGCCCATGCTTAGCCGAGGCTCCTTCGTGGTACAAGGGATTACACTGCAGTTTTTGAGCAGTACGGCATTTGAACAGGACTTGCCAGGAGCCAGTGTTGGAGCCCAGCACTGGTTGGAATGTCCCCCATCTGCCCATGGGCTAACTGGCTCCTTTGCAATAACTGAGATGGAAGGGATGGTTCTGACGGCTGGTGTGTGACCCCAGGCCTGTGGGGCTGGTATCTCCCTTGGACTTAGCGTGTGCAGCAATGACTGCAGAATTTCAGCTGCAGGAGGAGAGACAGTTTGTCAGGGAGCAAGGGGGCTTTCAAACAGGGCCTGAATCCAGTACATTCACTGCATTCTGTCTGCTGTCTCTGGGCCTGCTCAAGTGTAAGTCTGTCCATTAACATCAGTGAAGGTGGGGGTCAGATCCCTGGGTTTGTCTAGGGAAGGAAATGCTGCAGTAACAGGGTGACAGCAGCAATCACCACCCAGGTTGGCACCAGTTTGGGACTGGGAAAGCCATGGTGGGTCATATGGTTGCAGAGAAGGGCCCAGTGTGGCTACGTGTGTGACCAAAGTACCTGGTGTGTCTGAGCTCTACTACAGCGGAATTCAGCTGTGTGGATGGAAGCCATGACCTCTGAGGAGAGGCGGAGGGATTTGGGCTTACTTAGTTTGCAGAAGAGAAGAATGAGGGGAGATTTAATATCAGCCTTCAACTTCCTGAAGTAGGGCTCTAAAGAGGATGCAGAGAGATTTTTCTTAGTAGTAACTGATGGCAAAACGAGGAACAATGGTCTAAAGTTACAGAGGGGGAGGTGTAGGTTGGATATTAGGAAAAACTGTTTCACCAGGAGGGTGGTGAAGCACTGGGATGTGTTACTGAGACAGGTGGTGGAATCTCCATCCATCGAGGTTTTTAAGTTCCAGCTGGACAAAGTCCTGTCTGGGATGATTTAGTTGGGGGTGACCCTGCCTTGGGCAGGAGGCTGAACTTGATGACCTCCTGGGGTCCCTTCCAGCCCTAGAGGATTCTGTGATATTCATATGGAAAAAACCCCTTTCGGCACATGTAAGAAAATAATTCTGTAGCATGTAAAATCTCTGTTAATCGGTATACAAATGTGACTACACAGACATAAAAATAGTAACATATTACAACATTTTTAATGAGATGGATAAGCCAGAGACCCAGCAGCCGATTGTGCTGCAGTCTTATGAAATTAAATGCCCCCATAAGGAGCCCCAGCCCCCCACTCTGCTCTCCCCTGCTGTAGATCACACACACCCAGAGAGACCCAGTCTGGTATTTCCTTTGCAAATACAATGTAGTACCACAGCATGCTGTCGGGTGGCTGAACACAAGACGCAGATCCTTGATGACTTGCAGTGACAGTTCTGTGACAGACAGAGAAATCATAGTGTCTACCCTGCTGTTTTTTTCACACAGAAGAGAAGAGATCCTTAATGAACAATTGAGTGGGTACATGCCAGGACATGGAGGGAGCAATGTATAGCCAGAGGGGCTCTGTCATTCTCTTTTGATAGCCGCCAGGCGTTATATGACTAGTGGTGTGTCTATACTTACCCCTGCCTTCAATGCGTCGCGATCCATCCTCCAGAGTTCAATTTTGCCACGTCTGTGAAGACACAGCAAAATCAATCTCTCTGGGCTCGGCCATCGACCCTGATAGTCTGAGCTATTGCGTGGAGTAAGGGACATTGGCATGAGCACAAAAAGCACCAGTCTTCACTAGGAAGCAAAACTGATCCTGATACATCGGTTCTAGCTGCAGTAATGGCATAGCTAGAATTGCATATCTGGGATTGACTTTGTTCCCTAGTGTAGACCAGGCCTCAATGCCGTGTTGTGCGAGGTGTTGTAGAGGTAAAGACCCTGCAACCTGTTGCTACCTAAGAGTTCAGCATGCTGCCTCCATTCAAAGGCTATGTGCCTGGGAGCTGACATGGTGGGGAGACGGAGATGGACATGTGAACTCAGTGTGACCTTGCATTCCTTAGGAGGAGCCATTCACAGCTCTCTTGGTGTGGGCTTTCTCCCAGCATGCAGCTTCCTAACTTCTATTAATTATCTCAATCTCTTTGCTTGGCTTGCAGGACTTTGTTTGAATTGTGTTGTACTGATGGGGCCTTAGTTACTGGCGGCTGCTGCTGAGAGAAGCCTTTCTGTGGCTCGAGGTGTATGGTGGGAGAAAACATTGGAGTGTGTTGTCCATTTGTCCTCCCTAAGCCCCATTAATGATTTGTGCTGTGATGTTGCACGTCAATGAATTGATCAGTTGCTGTTAAAGGGTGCCCAGTGTTCAGTATTTCCCAAAGAGCTGCTCTAATAGGCACAAACAAATGAGCCAGTCTGCAGAACTATCAAAACCAGGTAACAGGGAGGCAGTAGAAGGACTGGATCAGACCCTCTGCTGGTATACCTGGCTGTGGCTCCATTGACCTTGGTGGAATTGACGCTAGCCCATAGAGGAGCAGAAGGTTAAGACTTTTGCGTTTTTTGTGGCAGGAGGATGGATCAAAATCTCATCAGAGCCTCCCTGTTTGTGTTGCTTTGGCTTTGTCTTGTTTGTGTGGGTGTTGCAATATAAGCTCCCATGTGCCTGCTCCTCGCTGTGGTGGCTCCTCTGTTATGGGGAGAGTGACCGGCAAACGCTAACCAGAGGATGGAGCGAGTGTGGGGACTGCAACGGTCCCATGCCACCCGAGCTGGGGGCACTGGTGTAGTGCTGTGAAGAATGGTGCAGCCTGCAGGAACGGCAAACTAAGGCCAGGTGTGCGTTAGACCCGAAACTCGATTTCCGATACTGAAGTCTAGCTACTGCAATTGCTTAGCTTGAATTGACGTATCGGAAATTGACTTTTGTGACTGTCTTCACTAAGGAAGGTTGACGGGAGCGTTTCTCCCGTCGACCTCCCTTACTCCTTGCGATCGTGAGGAGTACACGGGTTGACTGCTGACCCCAGACAGATGGATTTTTGTGCGCCTCCACCAGACACGCAAATTCGAACGCTGGAAGATCAACCCAGACTGGGTCCATCTTCTGTGTAGAATAAACAAGCCCTAAGACTGCTGCAGTCACATGAGAGAAGTGGCTTTCTCTGGGCAATTCAGCTCCCTGGCCGAGGGGGACATGATGTTGTGTTAGCACAGGGTAAAACAGAGCTGTCAGGGCTGGGGCAGGCTGTGCCTTGTGATACCCAGCCAGGAGAAAGCAGGAACCACACCCTTTGCTTGAGTCTGTGTGCGCTAGGCTGGTCTGCAAATATTCCTCCCTCTCGTAGCTCTGTTTGCAGTTGCGCAGGCCCGCCGCCAGCTCCTGTGCCCCCATGTTGTCCAGGATGCTGAGAGAATGCCTGGGTGGACCCCCCTACTGCCTTTTTACAGAGGGAGAGTACTGGGGAAAGCTCTGTGCAGAAGGGGCCTGCCTGTGCCCAATTTCTGCAGTGGCCTCATTCCTGTGGGTAGCTCAGTCCTTCCTTAGTGGTGTTAAGCTGCAGCACATGTGTATGAATAATTTGCATTTTGGACTGACCCGTGGCTGCAAGTATTTTGTTCCCTGAGCTCTTGGGAGCTCTGTTCCTGCTCTTTGCAGTGCTCAGGTGGTAACAGCTGGGCGAACACCGTGCAAGCTGGAGCATTACTGGGGCTGTATGTGTGTGTGTGTGTGTGTGTGTGTGTGTGTGTGTGATTGTCTTGGGGCAGCACATCACGCTTTTGTTCCATTGTACTCAATGGGCATTTTGCCATCTCCAGTGAACAGTTCCGTCTCCTAGAAGGGCCTTGTTCATTCTGGGGAGGGAGGACTGGTGGGGAGCAGTGTCCCCCTTCATTTTTTTAATCCGCAGGCAGAATAAATTTTGTTACATGCACCAAGGCATGTGTAGATGTGCCCCACCATAGAAACACACGCTGCCGGCTGTGGGTGCTCTGCTAATAAGCTGGTTAGCACCTGAATCTCTCCTGGTTGGCCGCCCATGGGCTCAGCTTACAGGGAACACTGGTGGGGAGGCCACAGTGAAAAATAAGAAAACAATGAGACGTTACACTCCCGCGCCTGGCCCAGGCTGAGTCTGTGGGAAGTGCTTTGTCAGCAGATCCCATGAATATTCAGCAGTCCTGTATGCACCTGAGAGAGTTTGGGAGCCTGACAGCAGTGAAACATGAAACTCCAACCTCAGATCTTGCCTTTTCTCTGCTTCCCCCTCTTCTTCCTATGGAAACATTTTGCTGAAAGCCCCGGAGAGCGGGTGGTGGTGTGCAGAGGTGAGCGTGTGGCAAATATAACTAACGTGGTGTGCAAAAGCTGTATTGATACCTGCCTGGTTTCAGGTGAGTTTTCCAAGGGTATTAACCTCAGTTTTATCACATTTCCCCCAGTGCATTGGAAGCCCCGTGATGTATGCACAGAAAAGGAATTGCATGGGGAGTGTTTTTTTCCTGCTATCTCTCGATTAATTCTGAAGCATGAGCTGTTTGCTTCCCCAAAGGTACTGGGCCCATGGCAGCAGAGACACAGATCTTGATAGCAACTAACCTGTAGTCAGTGATGAGCTGGTAACTTCCTCCATTTTCCAGGTAGGTACGACCAGGGCCCAGCTCGGATTAGTGGAAGTGGCAGGAGATCACAGTCTTCCTTTGGCTTTTCCACAGAGAGTGACCCACTCACCTCAACCGGGGCCTAGATCTAAGCTTTAGAGGCCCCAGTCTTTGGCTCAGACCCATCTCCCCCCATAATTACAGCATCTTCTGAGCCGTGTGGCTTTTCAAGGAGACCTCTGCTAGCACAGGAAAGAGCAGCAGTCCCTAGGGTGGTGTTGTCACATGCTGCCTTGTTTGGGGGGCTGGGCAGGCTATGCCGGGCTCTCCTGTCCTGGCAGAGAAGTTTTCAGGCAGGCTGTCGCTGCCTCCCATTGGTATAATGGTGCTGCATTTTCAAGGGACCTGAGTGCCCATCTGGGCTACGTCTACACGTGAAGCCAACATCGAAATAGCTTATTTCGATGTAGCAACAATAACGTCTACACGTCCTCCAGGGCTGGCAACGTCGATGTTCAACTTCGACGTTGCACGGCACCACATCGAAATAGGCGCTGCGAGGGTACGTCTACACGCCAAAGTAGCACACATCGAAATAAGGGTGCCAGGCACAGCTGCAGACAGGGTCACAGGGCGGACTCAACAGCAAGCCGCTCCCTTAAAGGGCCCCTCCCAGACACAGTTGCACTAAACAACACAAGATACACAGAGCCGACAACTGGTTGCAGACCCTGTGCCTGCAGCATGGATCCCCAGCTGGCGCAGCAGCAGCCAGAAGCCCTGGGTTAAGGGCTGCTGCCCACGGTGACCATAGAGCCCCGCAGGGGCTGGAGAGAGAGCATCTCTCAACCCCTCAGCTGATGGCCACCATGGAGGACCCGGCAATTTCGACGTTGCGGGACGCGGATCGTCTACACGGTCCCTACTTCGACGTTGAACGTCGAAGTAGGGCGCTATTCCGATCCCCTCATGAGGTTAGCGACTTCGACGTCTCGCCGCCTAACGTCGAAGTTAACTTCGAAATAGCGCCCGACGCGTGTAGCCGCGACAGGCGCTATTTCGAAGTTAGTGCCGCTACTTCGAAGCAGCGTGCACGTGTAGACACAGCTCTGTTGGGGTTGATCACTGTCTGTGCATGCTGGCCCCCATATGCTCAGCTCTGCTCTTATGTACTGCAGGGCAAGGTCACTTCACCAACCCATGGTCCATTCTTTGTTGAGGTGAGGTGGCTTGTGTGTCTCAGTGACCCAGAGAGCTCTGCCAGCAGGAGCTGCAACTCCTGGAAGGGTCACACAAACTGGTTAGATGAATTTGGATCACCTCTCCCCGAGGTAAAAGGGGTTGGCATAGGGTTAACAACCCTGTCCGTAAAAACCAAAAGTTACAGAAACACCTACAAAGAAACCTACAACTACACAAGTCTTGGGAGGAGTTGCCAATCCGCATGGGTTGAGTATGAAGCATGGCAGGGAAAGCCGAAAGGAAGCTGCCTCACAGACGACCCTTCTCTCACCCAAGACAACCACCCAGTTTGGAACATAGAACGTTCAGATCATGTATCAAGTGGGGAAGACAGCACAGATTTCAATGGAGACGAAACAGTACAAGCTTGCAGTTTTGGGCTTGTATGAGACAAGATGGACACAATTTGGGCAGCTATGCCTGACAGCTGGTGAAACCTAGTACTCAGGACATGAAAAAGAGAGCAGACCACACACAGAAGGTGTGGGTTTGATGTTATCAAGAGAAGCATCTGGTGCTTAAACAAAGTGGACAGCAGAATCGCCACGCATCATCACAGCCAGATTCGACACCAAAGTGCAGAAAGTACTAACTGTGCAATGTTACGTATCAACCAACGAAGCAGCTGAGGAGTGTAAAACAGACTTCTATGAGAAACTACGAAAGTGTGGTGAACCAGAAAGCAAAGGAAGATATCTAGATTTTGATGGGTGACATCTATGCGAAAATTGGAAGCATAAATACAGGCAGAGAACAGACCATGGGAGAAGAAGGCCTAGGCAACATGAATGAAAATGGAGAGGGTGTCAGTGGTGTTTTGTTCTTTCAACCAATTGACAGTAGGTTGGTGGTGCTTTTTCACACAAAAGAATCCATAAGGTCACTTAAGTTTCATTAGCCCACCAGTCAGAAAAACAGATTTATCACGTCTGTATCAGCAGTTCTTTCAGAAGATGAATGCAAGACATCTGTGCTAGGAGAGGAGCAGATATAGGGTCAGACCACCATTTGGCCATGATAAAACTCAAGTTCAAGCTCAAGAAGCCGGGATTAAGATTCAACACAGAGCAGCTGAAGGGTATAGAGACAAGCTGGTTTCCAAGTAGAGCTGTCCAGCAGATATGCACTTCTGACAAACCTCATCCCAAAAGATGCTACTGTGGAACAAATTTGGGAACGCAACAGAACATTGGGAAAGAGGACAAGGTGTCACAAAAAATGGATCACAGCAGAAGCTTTGAGAAAAGTGAAGGACTGAAAGGACAGAAAAGAAGCAGTCAGTAACAGCAAAACAAGAGCAGCCAAGGTGGAAGCGCAGAGACGGTATTCAGAAGCCTATAGAGAAGTTACAAAGGCTGTAAAATGGGAAAAGAAGAACTTTGTGGAAAGCCTTGCACAACAAGTGGAACAAGTTGTGGGACGGAGAAGCTTGGAAGAGAAGTACGACATCACACAGAAGCTAGCTGGGTCACAGCGTACAGTTGATCAGCCAGTGCAGTACAAGGAGGGGAGTGTGCTAACAAACCCAAGCAAACAGCGCAGTAAATGGAAGGAACGTTTTGAAGAGCTACTGAACCACCCTGCCCACCTGGAATCTTCGGTGTTATCACCTGCAAACACACCTTCACAAATTAACAGCAACAGACCTACAAAAGAAGAAATCAGAAAAGCCATTGCCCATGTAAAGAGTGGAAAAACACCTGGTCCACACAAGGTCCCTGCAGGAGCAATCAAGGCAGGTCATGAGACATCAGTCAACATGATGTATAATCTATTTGGGACGCTGAGGCAATCCCACAAGACTGGAAACATGGCTACCTTATATCAAGCTTCCAAATAAAGGCAACCTGAAGGAATGCAAGAGCTGGAGGGGCATCACATTGCTGCCTATTCCAGGAAATGTGTTCAATAGGATTCCCTTGGAGAGAACAAAGATAGAAATTGACAGACAGCTCAGGGAAGAACAAGCCAGCTTACAAAGCAAGAGATCTTGTACTAGCCAAATAGCAACTCTGAGTGATCATAGAACAGTCGCTTGGGTGGAACTCCCCCCATACATAAACTTCATAGACGTTCAAAAGTCCTTCAACAGTGTTGATAGAGACACTTGGTGGAAACTGCTGCAACACTGTGTCATCACATCCAAAATTATTAACCTGATCCATTCAACCTACGAACCCTCAACATGCCAGGCTGTTCACAACAGTGTCTTGACAGAATCCTGTAGCACACTCTCAGGAGTGCGACAAGGGTGCCTATTTTCACCTTTCCTGTTCTTGATCACAGTGGTCTGGATTATAAGCAGGACAGCAGATGCCCATCAACGAGGCATTCAGTGGACACTTCTCAAACAGCTAGAGGACATTGATTTTGCTGACAATGTCACCCTCCTTTCACAACAACATGAAAGCATGGAAGAAAAGGTTGCAACATTAGACAGAACTGCCTGAATGACTGGACTGATCTTTAACAAGACCAAAACAATGAAGATCAAGTAGTCCAACAACAACACCATCACACTGGGAGGTGATGACCTGGGAGATGTGAACCAATTCACCTACTTGGAGGAGTATTATGGGCAGAGATGGAGGAACAGACAAGGATATCGGTGCCAGAATAGGGAAAGCAACAGCTGCATTCAAGACTCTTCATCCCATATTGGGTTCAGAAACAGTATCTGTGAAGACAAAGCTGCAGCTCTTCAACTCAAATGTGAAGCGTATGGATGCGTGGGCTGGCTTCCTAAAAAGTCTTGAATGGATGCGAGCCCTGGTGCACTAAAAAGTCTCCAAATCACAAGCTACAGACATTCATAAATAGATGCGTGATCCTCCGCATCAAATGGCAAGACTTGGTCACAGATGATCTTTGGAACAGAGCAGGACAAGAATCACTTGACATTCAAATCAGGAGAAGAAAGTGGGGATGGCTACCATCTAGTCCTGGTGACTAATTACTGTTTAATTTACCAATTTATTCCAAAATCCCTTTTAATGACACCTCCTTCTAGTACAGCTCCTCAGATTAGTGACCAAAAAAGTCACTATTAGTTTTAAATTTTAGTGTATATTCTTACTTTACTAACTATGGGGTGAGAGAGACCATATCAGAACTTCTAGATTCTGTCTCCACTCTGGGATGGGAGTGGGATCTAGAGAGTTACAGCAGGGGCTAATACATCTGGGTTTTAAGAAGGTCCGAATGGTCATATTGGGTCAGACCAAAGGTCCATCTAGCCAAGTATTCTGTCTTCTGACAGTAGCAAATGCTAGGTGCTTCAGAGGGAATGAACACAAGTGACTCATCCTATCACCCATTCCCAAGGGACATACAGAATATGGTGTTGTATCTCTGCATCGTGGCAAATAGCCATTGAGCGACCTATTCTCCATGAACTTATCTAGTTCTTTTTTGAACCCTGTTACAATCTTGGCTTTCACAACATCCTCTGGCAAAGAGTTCCACGGGCTGCCTGCTTTCTTTTGTTTGTTTTAAACCTGATGCCTATTCATTTCATTGAGCGACTCCTAGTTCTTGTTTGAAGGAGTAAATAACACTCCCTTATTCCATTTTTCCACACCATCCATGATTTTGTAGACCTCTTGTCATATCTCCCCCTCACTCATCACTTTTCCAAATTGAAAAGTCTGTCTTCTTAATCTCTCCGCATATGGAATGTGTTGAGCACTCCTAATCATTTTTACTGCTCTTCTCTGTGCCTTTTCCAAATCCAATATACCTTTTCTAAGACGGGGCGATGAAATGTTCACTCAGCATTCAATACGTGTGTAGAACATGGATTTATAAAGAGGCAATGTGGTATGTTCTGTCCTATTGTCTATTCCTTTCCTTGAGGAGTCCCAGTACACTCAGCCCTCACTATACGAGCACAGTTGGTTCCCAAATTTCTGCTCATAGGTGAAAACTGATGAGTGACACTAAATTCCCATTAAAATACATGTAAAGGTCTCCAATTCATTCCAAGGGCTTGTAACTTGACATAAGCCAGTGGAGTTTAGGTTCTTTTCTGATGTATTTGAATAGTTTGGCACCAGAAGTAGGATACAGTGTATGTATGTGGAGCAGGGATTCCCAAACTATGGGTCGGGACCCAAACGTGGCTCCCATTAGATGTGTTAAGGGTCACCAGCTGGCAGTTCCCAGCTGCATGTGGCTGTTAAAGAAGCCATTTGTAGTTTCTTAACACTGCTGCCTCAGACAGATATCTATCAACAGACGGAGCTGCTAGAGATGGCAACTATCTCTGTCACTAGAGGTAGCAATTACCTTATGCCTAGGTGCTGAAACCTTAACACTTGAGTTAACTGCTGGGAGCGGGAGGGCTGGGCCTAGCCTAGCAGCGCCAGTGAAGAAGCTGCAGGAGGAGGAGGAGGAGTGTCTAAGGCTGGGGCTGTTTAGGGATTGGGGGAAGGTCTAAGACTGGGGGAAGTTTGGGGCTGCAAGGGGAGTGCAAGGCTGGGGGCAGTTTGGGGCTGCAGGGAGAGTCTAAGGCTGGGGATGATTTGGGGCTGCTGCAGGGATGTAAAACTGGGGGCAGTTTGGGGCTGCTGGGGGAGTCTAAGGATGAGGGCAGTTTGTGGCTGCTGAGGGCCTCAGAGGCTAGGGGTGGTTCAGGGCTGCTGGGGGGGCTAAAACCTGTCCGAGGGTGAGGCCTGCAGGGCAGGACGGGGGGCCTGACTAACACAGTAAACTCTGGACTTACCCAGTGCTTGTTCCTGCAACACGTGCATAACTGAAATTTTCCTGCAAGGGGAGGGGAGCCAGGAACCACTAGGGCTGGTCAGGTTCCTGGCTCCCAGAGTGGCAGGAGCTGGAAACCAGGGGCAGGCTGGTTCCAGTCTCACCAAGGCTTGCAGGGCCTGGAAACTGATCAGCTCATGGCTGGTCAGTTTCACATTCCCACCAGCAGCAGGGGAAGGAACCAGGCTAACAGCCTTCTCCCTCTCTTCCCCCAGCCACAGGGCTGTCAGGCAGCTGCATGTCTGAGGGAAGGGAGGGAGAAGGCTCCAGCCATGGGGCTGTGGGTCTCCTTGTCCCTGGCCAGGGAACCTGTGGCTGGAGCAGAGCCAGCTGTGGGGTTGTGGGTCTACCCGCCCCCTGCCCAGGGACCCCACATCTAGAGTGGAGCCAACTGTGGGGCTGCAGGTCTCCCTGCCCCCTGGCCAGAGAACCCATGGCTGGATCCACTCCAGCCGCCGGGCTGTGGGTCTCTCTGCCCCCCCGATCAGGGACCCTGTGGCTGGCTCAAATAAGCGGGGGAAGTTCACTCATTTGGTGAACAAAAGTTGGTATTATGTTCCTCGCTTCAGTGAGTACTTGTTAGTAAAGTACTCGTTAAATGAGAGATGAGTGTATTCCGTTAGGCTTTTTGAGTCATCACTAGACACGGAGTAGATATTTTCAGACAACTGTGCACAATGATTCCAAGATCTCTTTATTGATGAGCTCAGCTAATTTAGGTCCCATCACTTGGTGTGTATATTTGGGACTATATTTTCCCCCGTCCATTACCGTGAATTAATCCACATTGAATTTCATCTGCTATTGTGTTGCCCAGTCACCCAGATTTGTGAAATCCCTTTGTAACTATTTGCAGTCTGCTTTGGACTTAACTTTCTTGAATACATTTAGTATCATCTGCATTTGTAAATTCAGATGCTAAAAAGTCAACCTTAATAAATTTGACCAAAATTCATAGTGCAGACCTCCTGTTGGTGATATCTCATCACCTGGTTTTTACTGTCTTAGCCTTGGTTAAGAATTTCTTCCAGGAGTGGAAGGCACATACCACTTTGGTGCATGGAAGAGCTCTGTCTGGGGCTAGGATGGGTAGATCTCTGGTACAAAATTGGGTGTGGGGAAGCAGTTACAGCCCCTCTACTCCATCTGCTGCCCTCAGTGGCACCCCTGTAAAGCAGCCTTATGCTAGCTGAAGCTGGCCATATGTAGAGATACATGGATGTGTGTCTAGAAATCACCAGCCACGTAGGAGTTACCAGCAAATTCTGCATTTTAGGGGAGATTTCGTGGCTTTCCTGAAGGGGAAGGGATTCTTGCTTTGTACAAGCTACAGGATGGAAAGCTGCTGTGTTAACTGAACAATGGGCTTGTAAATGTGCTGGAAAGTGGCCTGGCTTCACTGTATTTGCTCCTTGATACACAATCTCAGTCTCTCCAGGAATAGCTTTTTATAGGAAAATTGATTAACAAGGGGCTGAGATGAAACAGTTCTGTCTGGGTTAGAAGTTACAGGCTGGTTTTAGAGTTTCTCATCTCCTGGGTTTTGCTGGGTTAGCCTTGGTTAAGAGGCTCTTCCACGAGCGGGCCAGGCACTGATGGATAAGAAGTCCCTCAGCAAGGTGGTGTGATCTGCTCAGGCTGCTGGGTGCCATTTAACTCTGCTTAGTTGTTTGCTGGTGGTAAGTAGATGTGGTATGGAGTATGGAGGAGCACCTCTTCCCCCCAGGCGCACATAGAGAGGTGTGTGATGCTGGTAGGAATGGGTCCGAAGAAGGAATTTGGGCAGGTGCAGTGAAGCCCTAACACACAAGCAAGTCTCATGGGACTGGAAAGTTGGGCAGCTGATTCTGGCCCTCAGGGGGATGTGGTGGCCTGATGTGAAGTCTGATCCAGCTCATCCATAAGCCCAGAACTAGGAGAACTTATATGTATCAGGGCATTGTGCTGGCCTGTGGGAGAAATGGGGGTTAATCCCCTTCTCCCCTCCTGCTCCAAATCCAGAGGCCTGGCATTGTGAGCAGAGGTTGAGGAGACTAGCCCTTTCTTTCACCAGCTGTTAATTTTCTCCTACTCTTTATCTGGTCGCTCCCTTGGGCCTTGCTGAGTTCTCGGCATCATCTGCTTTGTCTCTCTTTCAGCTGAAGTCCTCCGGACCCAGCCTTTCGAGAGTCCTGCGGAGCCCGGGCCCTCGGCCTGGATTGAATAATATACCCCACAGGCTGCTTTTGTCTCCTCTTTCAGACTCAAGCCCGTGTCGGGTGGGATTCTGTTTTTAGCAGTGTACCGATCCGAGGAGACCCCTGCCGGGTGTTCTATAAATAGTTTTCATGTCCCAGCCCTCACTTGGGAGGGACTAGCGATCGTGGGGGCTTGACACACTAAACCACTCAAAGAGAGCTTGGGGCACTGAGCCAACACGGACAGTCTCTCCCTGCCCATGCAGCGCTGTACCGTAATGCAGCACGCAGGGGCTTTAGGGGCCGACTCAGGAGCCTGAAATGGAGGCTCCCTCACAGGGTAGTGTTAGGGAGCCTGCAGCCACCAGAGCGCTGGACAGGTTTTTATAGCGGGGGTGCTGAGAGTCACTGAACCGTACCGTACACCCTGTAGATGGTGGAAATCACTTCAAGTGAGGCCAGCCTCCCTAGTTCTAGTACAGGGGGGCAGGGCGGAAATCCTGGCCACATGCAGGGCGTGGAACGCTGCACACACTCAAGAGGGTTGTGAAAGGAAATGAGGGCACAGGAGGCCACGGCTTCTCTTCTGCGTTCTCCGTTCCCTCTGGCCCCTGTGCAGCAGCTGTGCCTACACCGGCCTTGGGGCTACGCGAGCTGGTGCTGAAGAGTCTGTGTGAGGAGGGGATGAGAGCAGCTGAGAGGATGCAGCTAGGATGGGACAGATCATAGGCAGGGTTAGAAGTAGCTAGATGGGGCCCCTGTGCTTCAGCACAAGGGGTAAGTCAAAGCCAGGCCCCTCTGAGAGCCTCTCAAACTGGTATCTCTTACAGTGGGGTGCGGAGTGGGGCAGTGAAACAGGAGCTCCAAGAGGGAGCACTGGTCTTGGTTTAAGCAGTGCAAAGCCATCAAGGCTTTTGGTGGAGACTGTAAATCCCAACTAGATAGATACATGGAGATGCACATCTCACAGAACTGGAAGGGGCCTTGGGAGGTCATTGAGTCCAGACCCCTGCCCTCTTGGCAGGACCAAGCACTGTCCCTTTTTTTTAAAATATATTTACCCCAGATCCCTGGGTGGCCCCTTCAAGGGCTGAACTCACAATGCTGGCTTTAGCAGGGCAATGCTCCAACCACTGGGCTATCTGTCCACAGCTAGCCCTACTTAGCCGCCTATGGCTCATCTCTAAGCCACCCACCAGGCCGGCTGTATCTGCTCCTTGCTGCTGGGCTCTGGGTTCATAGCCACAGTATGATCTACAGTGAGTGCTGGTGCCCATGACATTGGCTGGGACACAGAGCAGCTCTGTTGGGGGCAGGGAGCTCCTTCAGCCAGGGGCTTCCTTGCCAACGCAGGCCTGTGCCACTAATGGTGGAGAATATTAGCACCGGAACTGCCCACAGTAATGTATTAATGTATTTAATTTTACAGCCCTTCATTGGCCCCTTGCTGGATGTTTGAGCGCACTGTTTTATTGCTCTGAGTACATCGTTAAGGGAGTTATTACCTGTTTCTTTGTTGTTTGTAAATGTAGATCGCTCTCTTGGCTGTGACCTGAGGTGGGAACCTTGTTTCTCCAGAGCTCTGTCCCCCAGCAACGCCAGCCTCCCCTGTCCTCTGAGGATCCTCTGGTCTTCCCCCAGCCAAGGCACAGAGCTGGGGTTACAGCTCCTTGCAGAGCAATGCAGACACTGTTTAACTCCAGCTCTGGGTGGATGCAGTTATAGGGCACAGCATCCAGGGAATCAACCCCTAGAAAGGATCAAAACCCCAAATAAATTTGCCTGTGTCGGTGCAAAAGATCTGCCCAAGGAGGGTTCATTAGGTAAGCTCCCTTGATCAATGAAAGGGAGATATCCACACTGGTAGCTCCCCTCAGGTTATTACTGTTTACACTGGGTTTAATTATAAACAAAAGAGTTTTTATTAAGCAAAAGAGTAGGATTTAAGTGGTTATGGATAAGGACAAGCAGATCAAAATGAGTTACCAAATCGAACAAAGGCAAAAATGGATGGCTAATTCTATTGTCCTAAAAATCTAGTTACTTGTGAGTTCTTACCCTGAACAGCTGCCATTATATCAGGTGAAATCTTCAGGTCATTAATGATTTTACCTTGACCTGGGTTTCCAGTAAAGTTCTCTGTCTCTTTCTAGGCTGTGTGTAGGGTTGCCAGATGTCCTGCAATGTATGGGACAGTCCCGAATTTCCCTGACAAGTCCTGTGTCCCACATTTATGCAAAAATGTCCCACCAGACATTTTTGTGTAAGTGGGGGACATGGTACTTGTCAGGGAAATTCCCCACCCCCTGCTGGCACCCTGCCCGAGCCGGCTACCAGCTGTGGGGCTGCAGGGTCCCCCCAGTGCTGTCTGGGGATGCTGTGGCAGGGGCTGCTGGCAAGGGCTCCACGCCTCAGCTGGTTCCCCAGTGTGAGGCTGTTGGGTTTCCCCTGCTCCCTGGTTCTGGAAAACTTATGCGGGACAGACAGCCTGGCTGGGGATCCTGTGGGTGTGGCTGCCTGTCCGGCGTAAGTTTTCCAAATATCTGGCAACCCTAGTCTGTCAGGCAATTTCCCAGGCAGGCTGAAGACAAAAGAGGGAAGAACCCCAGGGCCCTCTTTATACCTTTCCCCTGTGGAGGGAATTCCATCGTTCTCTGTGTGTAAAAGTGTTCTCCAAGGTGGAGATAGTCACCTGAGTGAAATGACTTGTCCCCCTCCTTTTTAGGCAATCAGCCATCGCCTGCTTGCTAGTGCGAACGTAGACAGCAGCCTTCTTCATATGCAGCTTGGCCCCCATTAAAGGCCCTCTGTTGGCTAAGTACAGCTGTCCCCTCCCAAGCCGTACTCTTATAATAGCACAGCCACACCTCCTGTTGAGGTCTTCACAGGGGCAGACGTGGGGAACATAAGTAGATGCTGCTTATAACTTCAACCACAAAAATGACGCATGCACAAAAATAGGATGTACAGATCCAGATTATACCATTGGAGACGATAGGGTACAAGCCACATTTATCCAAAGCATCTCTGAGTTAGGCATATTTATGTTCATAACTCATTTTCCATGAAGCACGGGGGTGGGTGGGGGGAGGTGGGTCCATCACAATGGATGTTAACAGAACAGGAAGACAACAGCTGTACATCTGTGAGACCCAGGAGAGCAGTGGTGTCCAAAAGAAATGTATCAATTGCCACACACACCCCCTCACCCCGAGCCAGGCACCATACCCCGCCTGGCCCCGTGCAGACCCCAGCTCCAAGCTGCCTCGCCCAGAGCCGCGCCAGACGCAAGCCGCCCAGCTGCAAGCCACGCCAGCCACGCCGCCCCGAGCCAGCACCCCTGAGCTGCCCCAGCCACCCAACACGAGCTGCCGAGCCCTGAGCTGCCCTGCAGCGCCGAGCCAAGCGGTGGGGCATGTGCGTGGCATGGCGTGGCAGAAGGTGCTCCATCTAACGAACCGCTTCGCCACACCACGCTGTCCAGTTCACCACACCTGGCGAATGGACCGTGTGTTGGACACCACAGTAGGAGAGCGATCAGGAGCCAGATTAGCTTGGCCTCTTCACCCCAGCTTGGGTTTGCTTGGAGGAGAGCAGCCAGTTGCCTCGGCAGCCCTGGCGCTGGCAGTACCCAGAGGCATCAGCGCGCCATTGCACGGGTGGGACCCTGGGCCTGTACACCTGGAGAGGGGGTAGCAGTAATTCAGTGTGGGCAGGACTCCAGAAAGTCGCTTTTCTTTACCGGATGCACTGGGCCTCCCTACAGAGAGGAGTCTGCATTCCCAGGGGTGCCCCAGCTGCGTCCGGGGGGGATGAACCAATTCCCTTACAGGACTGGCTGGCTCTGAGTGGCTCAGGGATTTACCCCTAGGAACATCACAGGCGCTGTTAAATTTCCCCGGCAGGACTCACGGGCTATAGCCGCCCTTGTTAAAAAACCGACACTGAGAGAAACCAGACTGCCCGGGGGCTGGGAGCTGAGCTGAAATCTAATGGCTGGGCAGCAGAGAGCGCGTGGCTTTGTCCTCTGTACCCACTGCCTCTTGCACTGGGCTTAGTGCAAACTGGCCTCCGTGAGCTGTCCCCATTGCCAGGGACTGCTTATCTCAGTGCAATAGCGGCCGGGGTCGGGGGAGCGGCTGAGCTCTGTCCCAGCAGCACCTCTGCCCCATGGCTGATTACTCTGTAGGGTAGGCCAGGGGTGGGGAGAGAAGCCGCTGCCTGCTGAGGAGTGGAGAGCCGGCACCAGAGAGACTGACAGGAAGGAGGGGAGTGTGCAAACCCCTCCCTGCCGAACAGCTCCAGTTGAGGAGGCCCCTTGTGCTCTCTGGGCTTCCTGGTGAAGGACAGCTCACAGCAGCAAGATCTGAGTTGCTGCCAGGGCCCCTTGCGCCTCCCCCTCCCCCTGGCTCAGTGGCTCCATTGATCGTCCCTCGCCGGCCCCTGCCACGTGAGAGGCTGCGTGGCCTACATTGAAAAGGAAGGGCTGGTGGCCGGGGAGGGTGGGGAGCGCTGCCAAGTCAGAGAAAAGCGATGGGATTGTCAGAGCTGGCTCCTGACAGCGAGCAGAATAAGGGGACTTTAGAAGTTAATTTCCTGTTCCTGAGCTGTGGTGTGGCTGGTATTTCGGCTTCCATCTCCTAGGAGACACCAGGGGCTGCGCTGCCTCCGGAATACTAATAGGAGCAGGGCCCTGCACCGGGGGAGGCAGAGGCTGCTGGGAACGGCAGGGGGAGGCCATCGTGCCCCTGAGGAAGTTCTCCCCTCTTCCGTTGTCTCAGCATGGGGACAGCTTCTGTCCCTTCCCCACCCCGCAGCCCCTGGCTGTGCCAGCAGCAAGGCCAGCGATCCCAGCATGGCTGCGTTTGCACTGAGCCTGGTCTCCCCCTCTCGATTTTCTCCTGGGCAGCAGGGGGCAACCGGGAGCCTCTGGGGTCTGTTGTTTGGGACTCACATTTCAAGTGCTGCTGATGTGCCATGGAAACGCTTGTGGCAATCGGTGCCCATCCCAGAGGTACCTGGGTGCCTACCAAGGCTCTTGGGGAGCCGCCCAGGATGTCAGTGGGCGAGACCACCTGCCATCCTGCTCTGCCCTGGGAAGCACCTGGAGTTCTCACGTGTGTCCCCATGAAGCCATCTCCCTTGAGGCTAGGGAGTTGGGTTGGGGCCAAAGGCTGCCAGAGCTGCATGTGGGCAGGGGTTCTTTGTGCCATGAGGGTCCCATGAGGCTAATGCACTCCACCGCAGAGATCCAGAGCAGGCCAGGCCTCGCTCAGTACGTCCTAGGATGGTATTGGGCTGGGCACAGAAAGGAGGAGAAGCTGGTGTGGGGTCTCTCTCCCACCTTCTCTGTCTGCCCAAGAAGGATCACCAGCACATTACCCCTCTGCTACACCATCCCCTGCCACATCTGGATCACAACACAGGCTCCAGCTGTGTTTGTTGAGGGGACAGAAAGAGAATCTGTCTTCAAACAGACCTGGGGGGCTCCTACTGGGGCAGGCGATGGCAGAGGGTAAGGTGGAGGTACCTTTCCCCAAGGGGTCACATGTTTGGCATCAGGCTTGCAAAAAGTGAGCACACAGAAGTCCTGGGGGAAGAAGGAAGCTAATTGCACCAGGGTGTTGGCACCACTGCTGGGAGGCGAGGTGGGCTTGTGATCTGAGTGCAGGTGGGGAGCCAGCAAGTGGCAAATGCCAATCGCAACGCTGACCCTGCCTTGCTGTGTCTCTGGGACCAGTCACATCACCCTGCTGTGTTTGCTTCTCCAAGGATCCACTGGTGTCTGTGCAGTGCAGTGTCTAGGAATCTCCTAATCACACCGTATGAGTAAGGTGCAGCATGCCCATCAGGCAGGCAGCAAGGGATCTTGCCCAGGACAGGCTGCTTGCTAGCTCCTTCCTGTGAATGCCGAGTAGGCTGGGAAAAGAGGAGTGGCCTAGGTGTGGTGGTGTTCACACGGGTGATGGCTACGTGGCGACAAGGCACCACGCCATATGGCTGTATCTTTACACTGGTCATTGGTATTTAACTGACATTGGACACCAACCCCCCATCAGGATATTAAAACTACCTGTGCGATGTTGGACGCATCGGCGTGATCTGAGCAGCAACTTGAGAGGTGTAAAGTGACACTGAGCTTCGGACAACCCTGGTGGCACTGTCTTCAATCTGGAGGCTCAACGTGCGCCACGTTGACGTCTGAGCTCACACTCGCAGGGCTTGCTGAAAAGTATTTTTCAATGCACTTTCTCAGTTAGGTGCAACAAACACTGAGTCTGCCGGGAGGTTTTTAAGGCCATAGCGTTCAGTGCGTCTGAAGAAGCTCTCCGCTTTGTAAAGAGGAAGCATCAGGGCGGGTTTGGGATCAAGTCACTCCTCCCATCCATATATTATGGATAAACAACAAAACTCATCTGTTTAAAACAAATGGCTTATTGGCACACACAATGCAGTGTTGCGAGCGAAGCTGCACCCCGGCAAGGGAAGCTGGTGGAAAGCAAAAGCGGAGCGGTTTCCATATGTGGCAGACCAGAATGACTCCAAGCAGTTTTTTGCTGAGCTGAAGACTGTTCGTGGCACAGAGTACAATGGTACCACCTGTTCTGGAGTGAAGATGGCGCACTGCTGCTGGCCAGTCGTGGGTAAACTCTGGAAAGCTGGGCTGAGCGGTTCAGAAAGGTTTGGAGCTGCCCGTCCACCACCTCAGCACCAGCACCTGATGATCTTGAACAACTTGCAGTGCACGGCCAATCCCAGTCCTGCCAGATCTGTCTGAAGTGTGGAAGGCTGTCTAGCAAATGCCAAAGCAACGGGAGCCCAGTGGCATTTCTGGGAGGTCTTCAAATGCGGGGGCTGTGAGCTCCCCAGGAAGTTCACTGGCCTCTGTTTAAGGTTTTGGCACTAGAGGCTGTGCCAGAGGAACTTACAAAGCCAATATGTGTTCGCTCTGACAAAAGAGAAAGCAGATGTGCCTCTTCTAGAATGACCATGGTACAGTATCTTGCTCCTTGCCACTGCCGTGGGCTATCTCTATACTAGGGAAAGTAAGTCGATTGCAGATACACAATTCTAGCTGTGGCAGTTGCATAGCTAGAATTAACATATCTGCAATCGACTTACCTGGCTGTCTCTGCTGAAAAGGTCTACGGACGATTTTCTCCCATTAACCTCCACAGGGGTCGATGCCAACCCCAATAGGTCAATTTTGCACGTCCCTATCAGACATGCAAAATCGAGCCCCAGAATATTGACCCTGGTGGGTTGGTTTTCATGGTGAGCGTAGACTTTGCCTTAATCATGTTACTTGGACAACTCACAGAGAAGATACTGCCTAAAAGCCAGTGTGGCTGCTGTGCTGGATGTGGTACTTTAGACATGATCTTTGCACTTTTTTCCAAATTCAGGAGAAATGTCATGAGCAGAACCAAAAGTTGTACGTAGTTTTGTCAATTGCACTAAGGCATTGGACTCTGTCACTCAAGATGGCCTGTGGATGGTACTCCACAAATTTGGTTGCCCTCATGAATTTGTCTACGTTATTAAGTCTTTCCATGCAGGAATACAGGTTCATGTCCTTCATCAAGGCTGCTTGTCAGCCCCCTTTCTTGTCACCAGTGGAATACAATACAATTGTGTTCTTGTTCCTTTGTGTAGCATTGTCCATGCAGCTGTTCTCATACATGCATTCAGAAACATTGATTGTGGCATTTAAATGTGGTACTGTATGAAAGGAGGTGTCTTGCACGTGCATTGCCTCAATGTGAAAACAAAGCTTCTGAAGACAATTATTCAGGAATTACTGCTTGCTAATGATTGTGCTCTATGGGCTCATAACCATAGGGACATCTTTGGACCCTGACTGCTTTGTGCATGCAACAGAATGTTCAGCCTGCAGATGACAGAAGTCATGGTCCGGCCTTGACCAGACAGTACTGCACCTCCTCCACTTGCATTCATCAATGAGGTGCCGCTCAAGGTCGTTGACAAGTTGTGCGGCCTTGGCAGTGCGGTTTCATAAAATGCAGGGATTGATGGTGACACGATGAAATGCACCGGGGCTGCCAGTGTAACCTTTGGAAAATCTCCCTGTCCGTGGAATGAGCAGTGTCACGCTGCATTAAAAATAAGTGTGTGCCACCCAACTCGGCTACTGCTGTGACAGGTGGACAACTTAGGAACGCCCCACAGAAAACGTGTGGCCCAAGTCCACCTATGGTGTCTGCACTGAATAATGGGAATTAAATGGCACGATGTGGTTCCAGATGCAAAAGAGACTTGGGCTGCAGTGGGAACTTGGTGCTCTCTGCTTGGTGCCTCCGACAGGTTTCCAATCCACTGACCCCCTCTCCCACCCCACCCAGTTTATGGCTGTTTAGTTTTCTCTCCATCAGGTGCATTCATGGGTCACAGCATGGGCGGCAGGTATCACAGGCAGGGGAAGGCAGTGCCTGCCCAAACTGCCTCATGCCCTGCTTCGCTGCAGGCCCCCGCCTCCCTCTCCCCAGTCTGCTGTTGCAGGGCTGGGGCAGGCAGGCCTGGGGTGTCATGCCACACGGCCTGTCCTCCCCATGCGGGAGCAAGCAGCTCGGCAGCCAGCGTGGGAGGGGCTTCCTGGCCCAGCTGGCAGACATGGCCTGGGGAGACTGGGGCTGTGCCTCCTGGCTCTCCTCTCTGGCACTCTGGGGCTGGAGCAGGCTGCAGCCACACGGCCCCCTGGCTCTCTGGAGCACCAGGGAGGCCAGGGCTATGCTAACCTGGGCTGGGGTTCCTACCCTGGGGCAATGGCAGGGGGTGGGCTCTGGGCAGGGGCCAGCAGCAGCCCCAGTGGGGTGGAGCTGGGCTTTGGTGGGCAAAAAGGAAAGGGGCACAGCTGGAAGGGGTGTGGCTAGGGAAGCTTGCCTCTCCAAGCCATGGGGTCCCCCACTGCCCTTGGCTTGTAGCATCCAACTGAGCTTTGTGTTCATGATCATGGGGTTTAAGCACCAGTCTCACATAATTCCTCTACACAAAAACATCCAGGCAGATCCCCAGTTGGCTCTGCCCTTTCTCACCTCGTGCGGCTGCCTTCTGCCGTCTGTGATCCCTCCCTTTCCCCTGCTCGGGTCCCTGGTTTGGTTCCAGATCTTCCTGCTCCCTGGAAAGGCTCTGCAGTGTCAGTTTCACAGGTCGCAGGGGCGGAGGGTGCATTAGCAAACAGCTAATCCACTTTCAAAAGCCCTCCTGTGTTATTCTTGGGAAGCAGATTATTTTAATGCTGCGAGCAGAGACTCTTATAAACCTCCCTTTGCTCAGCAGAGCAGAAGGATCAGTGTGAACTCTGGAGGAAATGTTTAGCTTGGGAATAATTATTGTGCTGGGCTGTAAGGGAGCAGTTTGAGAGCTCTGCTGTCAGGGATGCTCCCGGAACTGGACACCTCGCCACTTTAGGCTCCTTTGAGAGCTGACTGTGTATTTATTTCTTCACAGCCTGCTTAAAAGCTCTCCTCTCCAGCTGGAAGTCGAGGGCCGGTTTGCCACCCATGGAAGTGGAAGCCATTTCAAGCTGCACATTAGCACTGACTTGACGCTTGCGTTGCCTGGGCCAAGTTTGCCCTGCGCTGTTGCTCACCTCTGTGGAAAGTGGTGGCAGGTTCAGAGCATCATGTCTCGCTCTCTTTGCGCTGCGTGAATGACTGCACAGGGTCCTGGGTATTAAGGAATCGGACTTTACCTCCCTGCTTTTGGAAGGGGGCAAGGCCCAGACTTTTACAGGTGTTTTGTTATTACTCCATCCAGCTTTGTGGTGCCTCATGGACCCAAAACCCCAGGGATGCTTACTCTTTGCTGCCCTGTCTGGCAGAGAGGAAATGAAGGGGCTAGGGGAGGGACTTCGTCGAGGTCAGGGTTAGTGGCAGAGCTGAGCTTGGAACCCAAGAGTCCTGTCCCCTGTCTGACTGCTAGACACACCTCCAGGTGGTGGGTTTCCCTGGTAGTGGGTTGGAGCATCAGCCCCTCCAGGTGTGAGAGAAGGCACGCTGGGCAGCTTGTGCATTGCTATGTGAAGCCTGAGCCTTGAGGCCTCAGTGAGAGTTGGAGGGCTTGTCTGGCGCAAGGGGCAAATGGGGAAGGGGTATGGCAGCTCCAGTGGGGAGAGCTGCCAGCTCAGAGAGAGAGGCTCTGCTTTTCCCCACGACCTCTGGGCCAGGCCAGGCAGCCCTTTCCAGGCCACTTAGCATGGGGGAGAGCTGTATTTGCAGCATCCTCCTTCCAAGAGCACTTGATTTGAGTCTTTGAGTGCGGTAAGTGTGAGCTTGAGCGATAGGGCTCTCTGGTGAGCGCTCTCCTGCCACTATGCAATTAAAGAGCCCTGCCTCCAGCTGCAGCCAAGCCAAACGGCTCTTCCCTCTTGGCTCCAGCTGGGACGACGGGCCCCCTCTTTGGTGTTACTTGCATTTCCTAGCACAGCGTTTCTCAACCTTTTTTTATCAAGCATCCCCTTTTTCAAACAAAATTTTAAGTACCCCCAGACTTCTCTCCCGTAACCTTACGGGTCCGTGTACCACCAGTTGGGAAACGTGGTCCTAGGGTAATCTGAGGTCTTGAAACAAGTTCGTTATTCAGCCTTTCCAGATGACTGTCCCCTTTTCAGGAGGCAGATTTGTTTTGCCCACCACCCAGCTATGCCTCACTTAAAACCTACTTACTTACAAAACATGCACAAATATCACAGATGACGACCCCTGAAAACTTGCTGACTTTCTACTGTCTTATTATCAAGTAAATGAACCGGAATAGAAATATTGTACGTACATTACAGCATAAGGGTTATGAAGCCCATAGAAACAAGTCATCGTCTGAATGAACTTTTAGACTGTACTGACTTTACTAGTGTTTTCCTGTAGCCTGTTGTAAAACTAGGCAAATATCTAGGTGAGTTAATGTACCCCCTTGGAGACCTCCATGCACCCCCAAAGGTACTGGTACCCTGGTTGAGAAACACTGTCCTAGCAAGTGCTGCCTAGGGAGAAGCTGGACACCCATCTGCATCAGATCCACGCATCCTCATAGGTCCCAGTGGGTCTGCATCCAGGATTCTGGTTCAGTCCCTTCTCTGTTGAGACCTCTGCAGACCCCAGTTCCTGCCTCACCGTGCTCAGCTCCTACAGCTGATCACTTAGCGTCCCCGGGGTGTGTGGCACATCGGAGTTAAGGGTGAGGGTGCAGGCAAGCTGCTGCATTGCAGGTGGCCAAGGTGCATTCAGCACCCTGTCTGGACTTGAGCGTGGGAGCTGTTCTAAGAGGTCTCCTCAAGACGGGAAGGAAGTGGGTGAGAAAGGACTAGAGCCCCAGGGGATCCTGCAGGCCCAGTCCCATCTAGCCCCCAGCCAGATCTGTGGTTTCTCTTTGTGTTGCTCCTTACTGTTAGGGGAGGGGGAACTTCAAGCCCTGACCTGCCTCTCTCTCCATAGCCTCCAATGGCCTTAGCATGGCAGCTGCCTTGTGTGTTGGCTAAAGGTGACTGTGTCCTCCACCACCACTGTTCACCTCTCCCTGGGGACCCTGCTGCAGGCAAGGTTCACACAAAGCAGCCACCTGCTGGGGTCAGGTCCGCCGCCTGCTCCCCTTGCTGCCAGAGCCTCCTGCCTCCCTCAGAGCTAGAGACACCTGCCTGGGGAAGCACCTGGGCTGCAGGTCTCAGGGGCCAGAATACAGCAGGAGGAACAGAGAGACCTGCCAGGGCCTTCCCCTCCCTGCCCCAGGATGCCAAGGTCCCTGGGCTGGGGTGCTCAGAAGGGAGATAGGGTAAGACTGGGGCTGTCGCGCTCAACCTCAGTAATCAGCCTAGGAGTTGGCAGCAGCAGCAGGGGGTTTCTTGCTCCAGGGACAGGAGGGTGAGTTGGAAGCAGTGTGAGCACACCCCAGTCCGAGTTCTGTACTCCTGCAGCTCCCATGGCAGCCTCGGTGGGGACCTGACTGCGTGTGTGCAAAGCCAGGGGCCATTGGGGAATCTGCTTCATGCCTTGGCCGGGGCGGGGGTTGGAGGGGCAGAAACAGGAGTGGTAGGAGAAGTGCTGTCCCCCCGAGCTGTGGGGCAGCTGGGTGCACAGGGTCCTGCTGCCCCATCTCTGCACCAGGGTGCTCAGCTGTGGAGCCAGGAGCCTGCAGTTCATCCCTGCTCTGAGGCCAGGACTGCTGCTGCAGGACCCACTCAGCACAGGTGTGATGCACGAGCCCTCAGCCGGAGCAGTGCCCCTGTGCTTCCCAGTCGCTTCTCTCCAGCCCAGGGCAGCTGGGGTATGCTGCCGTGGCAGACCTGGGTAGGAGTCTGAGGAAGCAGTTGCATACAGCAGCCAGGACACAGCAGCTTGGACCTCAAAATAATCTCAGTCCTTCCCAAAAGTTCCCGGCACCCCAAGGTCACATCCTGATTCCTGGCCCAGCCCAGCCTGGTGTGTGTCCTGGTCCCATTTACCGTGCCTGGAAATTGGCACTGCCCCAGAGAGGCCCACCACTGAAATAACAGGGGATGAGGGGCAGCTGGCAAAGCTGTGGTGTAATACGGGACTCTGGGGGACACTGCTGAGAGTGTCAATACAGGGCAGATTGCTTTAGAGACAGGGCTACTTACAGCCCAAGACTGGGAGTCCTCCACTATCAGGCACTCCTAGCCTGTCACAAAGGGCACTTCTGTTTGCCACGCTGGCTTGCAAGAAACCACTTGAACAGTCCCCTTACGTGCTCCAGTTTTCTGCCACCCGCCCCACTTCTCATACAGATGAAAGTTATGGAAACCGATCTCACCATGCAGAAAAGTTCTGCAGGTCCCAGAGGACCATCCCCAGGTCAATTAGTAACTTAGACTCTTGCCTAATTAACATGCTTTACTCATCCTTTTGCCTCTAAAATCTAATGGTTTATTTAGAAAAGGAAAGGACGGGCGAGAGTTAAAATTGGTAAAGGAATCCAATTGCGTACACCCCTTGCAAAGTACTTGATGCAGGCTTTTAGCAGAGGAGAAGTAAACTGCTGGTTTAAGTTGTCTCTGGAGTACATCCACCTTGCAGTAGGTCATCAATCCTTTGTTCCTAGCTTCCGTTCATAACAAAGATCCCCTAGAACGGAGATGTAGGTTTTAAGACCCAAGAGCTGCGTCTACCCGTGCACGCTACTTCGAAGTAGCGGCACCAACTTCGACGTTAGGTGGCGAGACGTCGAAGTCGCTAACCTCATGAGGAGATAGGAATAGCGCCCTACATCGACGTTCAACGTTGAAGTAGGGACCGTGTAGACGATCCGCGTCCCGCAACGTCGAAATTGCTGGGTCCTCCATGGCGGCCATCAGCTCGGGGGTTGAGAGATGCTCTCTCTCCAGCCCCTGCGGGGCTCTATGGTCACCGTGGGCAGCAGCCCTTAGCCCAGGGCTTCTGGCTGCTTCTGCGGCAGCTGGGGATCTATGCTGCAGGCATAGGGTCTGCAACCAGTTGTCAGCTCTGTGTATCTTGTGTTGTTTAGTGCAACTGTGTCTGGGAGGGGCCCTTTAAGGGAGCGGCTTGCTGTTGAGTCCGCCCTGTGACCCTGTCTGCAGCTGTGCCTGGCATCCCTATTTCGATGTGTGCTACTTTGACGTGTAGACGTTCCCTCGCTGCGCCTATTTCGATGTTGGGCTGAGCAACATCGAAGTTGAACATCGACGTTGCCGGCCCTGGAGGACGTGTAGACGTTATTCATCGAAATAGCCTATTTCGATGTCGCAACATCGAAATAAGCTATTTTGATGTTGGCTGTATGTGTAGACGTAGCCAAGGAAAGATTTCAGGGCCCTGACTGTGAGGAGGAAAGCTGATTGTAAGTATACCCCAAGATGGAGTTTGGAGTCACATGAGCACATGACCTGTCCATGCACAACTCAGGTCGTTACAGGTAGACACCATTGCCCACATTACAGACTGAAGGTTTTCAGGGAAGTCCATTCAGTACAGTTGGTGCCTGTTTCTTGATAGGTCAGTCCACCTGAATAGCCTTTCCCAGACAGGCTGGTGAGTTGTTCTGTGAGTGTTACTCCAGAGGCTAACATTGGAAATAGAGACACAGCTAATGTTCGTGTCTCAAAGCACAAAGAGTACAGGTTGAACCTCTCTAGTCTGGCACCCTTGGGACCTAAATGGTGCTGAGAGAGTGTGTGCCAGGCCATAGAAAGACAGTGTCATCTAGCAGCATTTCCATGGCCACTGCTTAGTGGGCTCTTCGAAGACATTTAGGTTATAAAGTGCAGTTACTTAACAGCACAGAACACCAAGAGCCAGGACTGGTGGCTGGAAACAAACTTTATGAGACCGTGGGAAACTTGGCCACGCCCATGATACATGGGTGTCCGGCTAGCTGAAATCAGGCCAGACCACGACTGTTGCCAGACCAGAGTGTCAGACTAGAGAGGTTCAACCTGTATCACCATGACCTGTGAACCACAATCTGCTTTTGGCCACTCCATGATTTTGGTGTAGGGTCAAGGGCTGCACTTTTGCTATGGAGGGACTGTGGGGTCTGGGACGGAGGTGCGATGCAGAAGGGAGCTTGGGGTAGGGCACAGGAGCACAAGTGAGGCTGTGGGGTGGGGTAGGTCTGAGAGGGAGTTTGCTTGAAGAAGGTTGTGACCTGGGACAGGGTATTGGGGTGCAGGGTCCAGGAGGGAGTATAGATGCAGGAGAGGATTCTGCCTTGGGGGGATGGGTGTAGGAGCGGGTGCAGGATCTAGAAGGGAGGGGGTGGAATGCCAGAGGAAGGCAGCTCCTGGCCAGCAGTACTCTCAGGCAGGTGTCTCTACATGCCAGCCACCCCAGCCCACTGGCTGTTCTGTGTGGCTCTGCACTGGGTGGGGGGAGAGCTTTGTGTGCTGCCCCTACCCCGGCAAAATCCCTTAGCTCTTATTTGCTGGAAATTGGCCAATGGGAACTGAGAAATTATGCTGCACTGCCCCCACCCCAGCAAAATCTCTCAGCTCCCATTGTCTGGGTTCTAGTCCAAAAGAGCCGAGTGATTGTGCAGGGGGTGGAGGCAGTGCATGAAACCAGCCAATGGGAGCTGAGAGATTGTGCAGGGGGTGGAGGCAGTGCGTGAAACCAGCCAATGGGAGCTGAGAAATTGTGCAGGGGGTGGAGGCAGTGCGTGAAACCAGCCAATAGAAACTGAGAGATTTTGGCAGCGGGGACAGCACTGGAAGCTCTCTGTGCTAGGGATCTGTGGGCTGGATTAAAAGGCTTGGTGGGCCAGATCCAGCTCCTGGCCCGTATTTACCCATCCTGTTCACGTGATTTGTTAAAAACATAGACCAGTGGTTGCAACAATGATCTGTAAAGACCTATCACAATCCAATGGCATCACCGTGGGGGTGGGGTAGCAGACTGCAGCTGGAATGTGTTAGTGGAGCGGGGCAGGGCCATGCTAGCTGGGGGCTGCAACTCAGGCCTGGGGTGTGTGTGCAGAGCTGCGTGGGGGTGGGCTGGGCTAACTGGAGGGTGAAGGTCAGGCCTGGGGGTATGAGTAGGACAGGACAGGGATAGTGGGGTTGGGGCTGCAGGTTAGGCCTGTGGTGTGCGGGCAAAGCTGGGTAGGCCAGGGTGGGGATTGCTGGGGGAGGGGATGAGCTGCAGGCAGGACTGGGGGTGTGGGTGGGACAGGGCAGGGATGCGGGAGAGGGGCAGCAGAGCTGGCCTGAGGACCCAGGTGATGCTGCAGCTCATGGATGGAGCAGCCCCGAGGCTCCCTCAGCTGCTTCCATTTCTAGCTTGTGCCCCCTGTGGGCTCCCTCTGGCTAACCAGGTACACGTCATGCACCAGTCACTCAGGGGAGCGAGGGGAGGGGCTCGGTGGGGCATCTTGGGTGCCAGCGCCTTTTGCTGCATGGGCAGTGGAGAGTCTCTGAGAAGGTGGCTGGTGGGTGAGGCAGGGCAATGGATCTGGGTGCAGGGTCCCACCAGGCAGCATTGCTGTGGGCGCTCAGAGAGAACATGAGCTGCGTAGCTCCGTTTCAGGCAGGTCAGGTTGTGCTGGGATAGTTCAAGGGGCAGAGGACGGCCGGGGAGCCGACGAGGCGCACGGAGCTTCGGCCTCAGGTGAGATCGGCGGCTCAGCTGGAGCCTGTCGTTATGGTTTCCAGCACGCGCTGCCTCGCCCCTGAATTTCCTCTGCTGTGTTGCCCCCTCGCCCAGGCTGGGCCGATCCCTTGGTAGCTCTTCCCAACCTGCTTGGCACAAAAGCCGTTTCGTATC
This sequence comes from Carettochelys insculpta, assembly GCF_033958435.1. Classification (NCBI taxonomy): domain Eukaryota; kingdom Metazoa; phylum Chordata; order Testudines; family Carettochelyidae; genus Carettochelys; species Carettochelys insculpta. The sequence goes on along the minus strand of NC_134142.1, from coordinate 116,981,570 downwards.
CTCTGCGCATCTTGCCCCCTCGTTATTTACCCCTTTGCTGCGGACGTTAACGACTGTGTGGAACAGCACAAGTTCCAGGACAGACCGGGGTCGTGGGGGGATGCAGTGCCCCACTTTTTGCCTCTCTCCCTGGGAAATGTGACCATCCATTTCCTACCCTTGATTTCCTGCCTTTCTGTGAGTCTCTGCCCTCCTGTCCCAGAACCCCCCGGCCCCAGCAGGCCCCCACTGGTAACCGGCGACCTTTGCCTCTCTGAACTCTTTGGCCAGTGCCTGTCCCCCCCGGGAGTGCCAGGAACGCTGCGCCATGGGGCGCTCTAAGCGGTTGGTATTGCAGGAGCCCTTAGGAGTGTCCAGTCCTGGGCCAGGCCCCACTGGGTGAAGCGCTGCAGGACCAAAATGGTAGCCTGGTCCCTGCCCAGCTAGACTCTTCTGCCTCAGCACCGCATGCCCCCGAAGTCAGGACCAGGCTGCTCCTCCTTGGCCGGCTTTCCTGGGCAGGGCCGCGCCAGGGTGCAGCGTCTTAGCCAGCCTCAGCAAGGCCTCCCGCGTGAGAGGCTCTGATTTCGAATTAGCCCTTCCGGGGGTGCCTGTGGCTGGCGGGATTCCCTGACGCCAGCACCTCTGAGGTCGTGGTTTGGGCATCTCCCATGCCCAAGTCTGAAAACGCCAGCCTGGTCTTTGCTGTGGTGCTGGGAGGCAGGTGGCAGGTGCATCCTGGCCCTGGCTGTGGACTGAGCCCCCGGCAGACCCAGGTGGTGGTGCTGATAGCTCAGCTCCTTGGCACTGCACTGAGGAGCAGAGTCCCCGGGGCTGGCGGCGGACAGCGGGTGGCTTGCCAGCTGCAGTGCTGTAGTCCCCTGCATCTGTTTGTTGTTTGCAGATGGCGAGCGGCTGGGCGAGGTGACAGATGCTGGCAGGCGTGTGGCCAGGCCCCGGGCAGCGGCTCAGCAGAGAAAGACCGAGGACTCCAGCGAGAGCCGGGAGGAGGAGCAGATGGTAACTGCAGCCTGGCCTGTCCCCTCTTTCCTTGTTAAATAGGAAATGCAGCACATGGGGGCTGGAGCTGTGTGTGCTGGGGGAGGAAGCCCGTGCACCTGGGGTCACTCTGCAGGGCTTCCTGCTGCCCCTGGTGCTGGGCTGGCGAAAGAGCTTCCCATGGATGCTGCCTGGACACACCAGGCCCACTGAGGGAGGTAAGGGTCCTGTGAGAGCGCTGCTGGCGAGCTCATGGCAGGAGTTTGGAGTGGGTATGAAATGCACACCAAGTCCTTAGGACTGTGGCTCTCAACCTTTCCAGACTCCTGCCCCGCTCTCAGGAGGCTGCCTGGCTGGGTGTACCCCCACGTCTGCCCCTTCCAAGTTTCTTGCTTGCAGAATCGCATGTAGGAATACACAAGTGTCGTAGCGCACTGGTACTGAATTATTTACTTCCTTGTGTTTACCATGTACAATAGGCCCCCGACTTACCCGTCTGTTGTGTTCTGGGGAAGCCTGGCGTACGTCGACTTCCGTGCAACATGAGGTGGGGGTTGCGTTCCTTAGATCCTGTGGGGTTTGTTGTGCCAGTTGGGGTTTTTATTAAGCAAAACAGTAGGATTTCAGTGGCTATATTAAAAAAAAAAAGAGCGGGAAGAGGGCTCCTGACTGGTGCTGCTGGAAGGGCCCAGCTGGCTCCCCGGCAGCCCTGTCCCTCACTGTGTTGGCAGGGCTCAGCAGCCCAGTCAGCTCCCAGCCCCAGGGCTTCTGGACTTCCCCTGCCACCCAGCAGGGGATTTCGTCTGGGGCTGCTGAGGTACCAGCACCGAAAAAGCACGTGTTTCTGTACATACGCAAATGGCGTGCATCTCATGGTGCACCGTTCAGTTTGATTGTTAAACTTGATTCGCTTTAACGCAAGATACGCACAAGTGGAATACATGTAAGTCAGGGGTCTACTGGCATTATAAAGTCAGCAGAAATATCAACACTGTTCTCACATTTCAGTGCGTAGTACCCAGAGCACCATAAACAAGTTGTCTGTGTGAGACCTGGCTTTGGAGTGGCTTTGCTAGTGCTTTGTCCGTAGCTTGTTGTAAAACTAAACAAACATCGAGCTGAGTTGCTGTACCTGCCCGGAACACTCCTGCATGCCCCCAAGTACTTGTGCCCCGGGCTAAAAGCCATTGCCACAGGGGACGGTGCTGCTGGAAACCACCAAGGTGTGTGTGAGTAGGTCTGTATGGATCCTTCCCTGCAGGCCAGCTCCCCCACATGTGTGTGGGGATTAGTGTTTGCGGGAAGCTGTGTGCTTGTACGGCTGCTCAGGAGGGATTTAAATGCTGCCCAGGTAATTAGCAGAGCTCCCCCAGCTGGGTTTTGTGTTCTTATTGGCGGCGTACACTCGCACACGCCTGGGTGTGCCAAAAGAAGTTATTCTGCATGTGCATTGAAAAATCCACAATGTTTGGAAAAGCTTAGAGGGAACCTTGGTGAGGTTCCCAGGTCAGAATCCCCTGGCACTGTCCCCTGAGCAGCCCCCATGGCGAGCACCTTGGCAAGAGCTGTGGGGCAGCCCTGCCTTGGCGTCGCCCTGCTGGGAAGCGCAGAGTGGGAGCACGGCACCGCTTGGCTGGGCAGGGCCAAAGGGACTCAGCCACCAATGAAGATAACTCAAGGTGGGGAGCAGGCAGGGGGCGGTGGGTTTCCTTGCAGCATTGCCCCTCTGAAAAGCCTGTGCCGGGGCAGCCCCTTGGACGGAGCACAGCGGGTCTGTGCTAGCTGAGCTGGATGTGGCCGTGTTCCCATGGGAATCTGTGGCCTGAGCGTGGTGCTCCCTGTAGGCAGAGCGCTTGGGTGGAGAGATTCAGGTGCCGCCCGGCTGATTGGCAGAGCTCCCGCAGCCGGCAACATGTGTTTCTCCTGGTGGCGCATGTCTGCACACGCCTCAGTGCACACAGCACCATTTCCTCTGTGCACGGATGGAAACATTTAGAGGGAACATGGGCTGTGAGCCTGAGCACAGTGAGCAGCTTCTGCCGTGGCAGCGCCTCGGGGACTGGAGGAGGGGCTGGCACAGTGCCTCTGCTCTTGGCCGACGGGCCATGTGCCATGCAGGGCCCTTCACCAAGGCTGGCCCGGGTAGCACTCACTGCACGAGCACTGTGCCGACAGGGCTCAGGCAGGCTGTACCGGAACCCGGTGCAGGGAGGCTCATATTTCACCGCCCGGCAGTAATACTCCATTTCTCCTCACCGTGACCTAGGTGACATTGACCAATCACTGCCCCTTTCCCAAGGCATTGGCAGCCCCAGGCCGCGAGGGAAATGGAAACAGCATTGACGTGGAAGTCATGCGGCAGTAATTAGTACAGGGTGTGGAGGGTCTGGCACACCACAAACAGAGACTTGTGCTAATGCAGCCCTGCACTGGGCCAGTCGCCGCAGCCCCCGGCTGACTGCAGATTCTATTGGGAGAACTGGCCAGGGCGATGGACCATCTACAGCTGAGCCCAGTTGCTGGGGGTTTAGATACCAGGGCCAACCTCACCTTCCCCCAACATGTGGCTAATCTAGACGAATCTGGCAGAGGCCCTTTCTGCCTGGCCAAGCTGCCATCCTGGGGCATGAGGACTGAGCGCTCTTGAGATACCGATCATGGTGCAAAAGTCTAGCTCACTCTTCTGCCTTTTGCACACCCTCACCTGAGCTTGCCAAAGCATCGGATGCAATGGTGGGTACCTTCCAGGCTGACATGCCCAGGGAAGCAGAGACAGGGAGAGAATGGCACAACTCGCAGGTGAGCCAGGGAGCTCAGAATAGAACCCAGGATCTGGACACGCAGTCCCTGCTGTATCAGCCGGACAAATTAACCTTTGTCAGAAGTCACTGAATGGTTTCCAAGCCATCAACCCTGCCCTGCTGCACCTGTTTAATCAACCTCTGGAAGGATCAAAACCCCAAATAAATCTGTGGTTTGCGCAGGGCGGGCTCATTAGGGAAGGCCCCTTTGTCAATGAAAGGGAGATGTTCGCAGTGGTAGCCCTCCCCTGGTAGTAACCATTTCCAGTGGGCTTGATTTGTAAACAAAAGAGTTTTTATTTAGCAAACCAGTAGGATGTAAGTGGGTATAGATTAGAACAGGAAGATCAAAGTGAGTTATCAAATCACACAAAAGAGAAAGGCACAGCTAACTCTGTTCCCCTAAAAATATATTTACTTGTGAGTTTTTACCCGAAGCAGCAGCCGTTAGGTGAAATCTTCAGGTCAGAAAGGATCTTATCCTGACCTGGATTGCCAGTAAAGTTTCCTGTCTTCCTTACAATGTGCTAGGCAGTTTCCATCCAGAGCTGTGATTAAACAGGGTCAGCATTGTTCTGCCGGGGGGGTGGGGAGTAACCCCAACTCTGTGCCTTGGGTGGAGGAGACAAGAGGATCTGGCTCAGCAGGACAGGGTGGTGGGGAGCCCCAGAGAGCAAGAAGTTGGATGTCAGTGGCATGATCAGCACACCCGGGAGCATCCCCAGGGGTCTTCTGTGACTGCACCCCAGCACAGGCACAGCAGAGAGATTTGCCTCAGTTGAATCACACCCCCGGTGCCCTGGGGTGGGGGCAGCAGGAAAGCCTACTTGGCGTGGTCTGTCCCAGCTATTTCACTTCCCCCGGCCCATCGTCCTTTGCTCCCCGAACAGCCCTGCTGCCTGTATTGCCTCCTGCCTGGCCCCCCTCCCCTTCGCTCTAAGGCACTTCCCGCATCTGTTCCCCTCTTGCGCTGCTCAGAGCGGAAGGCCCAGCCCCGACAGGCCTTGTGTGATCTCAGGCCACGGCAGCCGCTTCGGCGCCCTTCTCTGTCCTGTGCTTGCGGGAGGGAGGAGCGCCTGGGGGCACTGATGGATGACCTCTCTTGTCGGGGGTATGGAGCAAGGACAGAGCTGAACACTTGGATGCTCTGTGGCTTTGGCCTCTGCCTCATCTCGGGAGCGTTGGCGGCTGTTAAGCGGAGCCCGGCCAGCAGCTCCGGGCAGCTGCTTCTCACCCGAAGAAGCCCTCATGTGCTGGCAGCCACAGGCATCTGTCCTGGCCCCCGCCCTTCACTCTGGCCACTGAGCAAAGATCCAGCCCTGCCGGAGGCTGAGCAAGCACAGGTGGGAGGTGTGCAGTTATCTCTGTAGGTGGGCCCCACCAGCACCTGAGGGCATCGGACCCCCTTTGCCTTGTGCAGGCAGAAAGCACCCAGCAGCAGGGCTCCTGCGTGGCTCCCCGGTGTGTGCTACGCAGCAGCCCCTGGCATGGAGAGCTGTGTGGTGTGGGAGGCTCTGCTCTCTAGTTCAGACATTGCACATGGCCCCTCCTGCCCCTGGCGCTCTCTGTCCCAGCCCTCTGCTGGCAGAGGGTTGAGCAGAGGCCCGGGGGGGGGAGCAATTCTGGTGGGCCCCCCTCTTTGGCAACGTGAGAGCCGGGAGGTTTGGCTGAAGGTCGGGGCTGGCTCCTGAGGAGCCAAAACAGCTCCTGAGCTGGTGTGGAGATGGGGCCTCCCGAGCAGAGCAGAGCAAAGGTTGCCGGTGCAGTGCCCGCCCTTCACCCGGCACCAGCCAGGCTCCAGAGCAGAAGCCGCACTGCCTCCCCGTACCCCGCCAGGCTGTTCCCGAACAGAGAGGCTGTGAGCCTCTCCAGCCCATCACCTCCCCACTCGGCAGGCCCCGTGGAGCTGGCTCGGCTGGAGCCTGTGGGTGGCTGGCGAGGGATGAGGTGGGTGCAGCTCTCCCAGTCAGCCAGCGGGTCTCCCTGCTGTGAGCTGAACTTGACACGCCCCTTGGAAAAGCAAAGCCAGGCTGACCTTTGGGGTCGGTGCCTGCGCTAGAGCAGACAGGCCGAGCGGCTGTTCGCACTGCTGCAGCTAAGGCTTGTGGCTGGGGGACGTTCACTGGCTGTGGCTGTAAGGGCAGATCCTGTCTGCGTTCGGGGGTTGCCTCGGGGCAGTTACCTCATTGGCTGGAATGGGGGCAAGGCCCCATTGGCAGTACTCCCTGGTCCCCTCAATTCAGTGGGGAGGGGCAGCTCACTGATCACCAGAGTCTTGCCCCATCTGAGCGTAACACGCCCTGTCGCCCGCTCCCCAGCTCTGTAAGCAAACAGAAGAGCTGCCCCCCTTCTCCACAACAGCCCAACAAGGGCCGGCTCGGGGCAGCCAGGCTGTGAATTGCCTGCCTCTGTCAGTGCAGGGCTGGGAAAAGTTCACCGACTGGAAAGAAAAACAGCCATGGCTGAAATCGCTCCCTGGACCCGAAGCAAAGCAATCTGGCTAAAAAAAAGCCTGAGACAGAACACTGCAGCTCAGGGCGCTTTAAACTCAGCGGCGCATTAATTACACAGGCCGTCAGCCACAGGCAGCTCCTTATAGCAGGGGCAGGGCAGGGCTGCTGGTGCCCGGAGGAGAGCCCCCCCGCTCTCCCTAGCCATGGCATGGAGCCACCGTGAAGCCGCTGTGCCATGGAACAGAGAAGCTTTTATCCGCCACAGCTCAGCGAGGGCCAGGGAGCGGAGAGAGCCATTTATTTGGGTTTCCTGTCCGCGTGCTGCACCCTGGGCCACAAGGAGTTTGCAAGACATAGGCTCTTAGACGTGCGCCGTGGTCAGTGCGTCTTTCCCCTTTGATGTGTATCAGTCCAACTCTGGCACCACTGGTACCCAAGGGCCCAGGCCACAGGGCAGGGGGCACTGAGCGCATGGGGCTGTGGCGCTCTCACCAGCCGTGGGGGACTCAACAAATCCCCCCCAAATGGCCATGGAAGTGCCAGTGAGTTTGGGAACCGGCACTGGTACCAGCTGTAGTGTGACGGGAGTTCCGGGCACAGCTGAGGAAACCAATCCCGGGTAAATTTGCTTAAAACCAGGCCACTTACAGCCCAGGCTGTGATTTCGCAAATCAGCCAGCCCACTGGCCAGCCAGAAACCAGAGAAACAAACCCACAGATTCTCTAGCTGCTCCACATGGCCAGATCCAGCACCCGCTTTACTCAGGTGAGAGGTTGTTAAAACCTATTTCACCAAATCCACACGGATCCTTCTGGGCCCCAAAGGGTCCAGCCACGTTCCCAGGTCAATATGTACTTGGATCTTACCCAAAACAGCAAGCCGTGCAATACTCCAGATCTAAAATCTAACAGTTTATTAACAACGAATTAAAGAATAGGGTGAGAGGCAGAAATTGTTGAAGTACATCCTGTACGTCAATTACAGTTATTGACGCAGGCCAGCGATGTTATATGCTGATTTCTTAGAAGTCTCTGAAAACGCATCCTTCTGAGGGATGGGCCCTCAGTCCACACTGGCTTAGTTCACAAGGACTGAAAGAACAAAGATGGTCACTGGCAGGGCCATCCGCCAGCTTGTCCTGTGAGTGGAAAAACTCCTTTCTTCTCCCAAAGACCATGCAGGGCCCACCTGACCAGGTAGGCCGTGTGGCCCACTGCCATTGGTTGCTGAGTTCTCCAGCAAGCCCCAGTCCGTTTACATAGCATGAGGAATTGATGCCTGGGCCTTTGCTGTTTAATACATCCTCCTGGCTGAGAGGCGACCACACCTCCTTGTGAACCTCAGCACTGAAACGGTTCTAGTTCAGCTATAAAGCCAATATCTATAACTACGTACAAACATGACACAGATATGCAAGTAGCATAAACAGATTCAGGGCATTACCAACTTTCATTGCACATCCCACTTGGCCCACCTGGCAGGAGATTTGGTGACAGTGTATACAATGGTGACAGAAATGGCTTTCACATTTAATTTAAAAATCCAGTAACGTCGCACCAGCCGACTACCCCCACACCCTGAACTGCTACCTCCAGACCATCCCTCCCCACCAGCAGCAGCACAGCCTCTAACAGCCACTCCAAAATCCTGGCTAATCTTTCCAAGGGAGCAGAAGTAGTTCATCCCTTCAAACAATCAACGGCTAATTATGCTGCCTGTCTAATGGTGTTTTCAGAGGGTTTTGTTCCCCTCCTCTGGGGCTTTAATTAGTTTGTTTAGACAAAGTTGGCTAATTACTTCTATAGTGCCCTGCATCCTAATAGGCTCCTCTTCTGTTACAGCATTTGGCTGCCTGTCTCTGCTGGCTGCCGTGTGCTCCACTCAGGCCTGTATTATACTGGTTATCTTCTGTGGTGGCCACGGCCCCTATTCTCTGGGGGACTGCCCTCTTGCGCGGTCCTGCCAGCCTTCGCGTCTCGATGCGCGCAGGGGACTGTTGCTCTCTGTACCCCAGCAGCAGGAGCTGTAGAGAGAGGCTGGCCTCAGGAGGTCTGGTTTTGATTCTTGCCCCTGCTGCAACCTCCCCGTGTGTCCCAGAGCGACTGCCAATCTCTGTGCCTCCGTTCACCATCTGTGGAACAGGGCTGGATTGTCACGTCTGTCTCTATTCCTTACCATGCTGTGAAGAGGACCTGGCATGACAGTCCACCAAGGGCACACCTACAGACACGGAACTGGGGTTCATTCATGGGGCACTTGGAGGACTCAATCCCTATCATGCTTCAGCTGTGCCAGGCGCTACACAAGTGTGGGTAAAACAACTGGGACTCTGCCTCTCTCACTGCTGCTTTTTCCTCTCCTCCTCCTGCCTACTTCCCTCATGTGCCGGCTCTGGTTACCTTCCTGTGCCGGACTCCCTGTGCCAGGACCCCATTGCCTGCATGAGCTTCTGTCAGGAGGTGGGCACCCAGCATGGGCTAAGGCCCGGCACGCAGTGCTGGGCGCTGAGAGCTGCCAGCTAGCAGAGAGCTGTGCTGTAGGAATCCTTGTTGGGTACTGCCATGCTCGGACCCGACTATCGCCTTGGAATCTGAGTCTCTGAGCACAGGGATCAGCTGCGGGTGTCTCCCCAAAGCCCTTGAGAATGCCAAGTGGGGGGTGATTAATTCTACAGGCCCCAGAGAGGATGAAAGAAAAATTAAACCCTGGCATCCAAAGGGGAAGCGAACGGACTCGGGGCATTTTGTTGCCTGAAGATCTCCCCTTCTCACCTTGCCTCCAAGACTTGCTGTCTCTGATCCCCTCAGCCAGGCTGCCTTCAGATCTCCTGCTCCACTGCTTGCTTTTAAACCGCTGCAGAGACAGAGGGGAGCGGGTAGTGGCTGAAACCTGCTTCAGAAACCTGCCCTGAGCTCCACCTGCATGTTAGCAACCTCCTGCTTGGGGAGCAGTCTCTGGCAGCTTAATGCGCCCACTCCTGGGTCTGTCCAGGCACAGGAGTCCCCAGGACATAGCAAACCCGGTAGGTCTCTGGTCGCAGTGCACCACGCAGAGGGCTTGGTGTCAGAAAGGTTTCTTGTGGGCTGTGTCCCTTCCGCGGTTGTCATGGAGCAGGATTTAGTATTTGCAAGGTGCATTTGGAGGTGCCGTAGAGGTTCCCGCGGGGGATGGTGCATGAGAAGGGCCTGGCATGCAGGTGCCATCAGCTCCACCTCCAGCCAGGCGGGACAGGTGCACGGCTGATCCACAAGGGGGGTCTCATCTGCAGCTGTCCCAGCTGTAAGCCTCACTCTAGTCCGACCCGGTCTTGGGCGCCCAAAGAGACACGCACAAATGGCACCGCTGAAGGGTAAGGAGAAGAAGGAAGAGCAGGTCACCAGCTTGGGAGCTCAGGTTGCCAAAGGGGAAGACGTGTTTGGAGCCTGCCACATCTTCACTTCCTTCAAGGACGCTTTTGTGCATGCAGCTGATCTCTCTGGCAAGGAAACCATCGGCCAAGTGACTGGTGTATGAAGGTGAGGGCCAACCGAGACCAGTCTTCACCCTGTGCTGCTATGTGGGCAGCCCAGGATGTTACCCAGAGGTGCAAGGAGCTGGGCGTCACTGCCCTTCCCATCAAGCTGTGAGCTACAGGTGGAAATAGGACCACGACTCCTGGACCTGGTGCCCAGTCAGCGCGCAGAGCTCTGGCGCGCTCTGGAGTGAAGGTTGGGTGTACAGTAAACCCTTGGTGTGTGATTTCAAGTGGCGCTTAACTGACATAACACATGTTAAGTGCCCCTCAAAATCTCCCTCCCCCCAGCCCTGGCCTAACCCCTTCAGCCTCGCACAGCCTTGGTTCAACCCCCTGCGGCCCGTCTCCAGTTCCGTTTCCAGCTCAACACCCCTCACGTGTAGCTTCAGCTCAACCCCCATACCCCAGCTCAACCCCCCGCCCTGGTTCAACCCCCCCCCGTTCACCACCCGAGTGTGGCTCTGGCTCACGACCCCTGTGCTTGGCTCTGGCTCAAGCACGCCCTCCCATTTCAACCCCCCCACCCCACCTCAAACCCCCCCACTGATGGCTCTGGCTCACACCCCCCTCGCACTTGGTTCCAGCTCAACCCTACCTCCTGCCCCCCTGCAGCCCCAACCACCCCAGCTTAACCCCTCTGCCCTCCTCCCATGGCCCCAACCCACCACCAGGCTTAACCCCCCCACCCAGCCTCCCCACTAACCCCAGGACTTACCTTTCAAAAGGAGCTCCGGGTATTCCTGCTGCTTCCCCGGCTGCAGAACGTGCGTTCCGCTGGCGAAAAAGCCACCCCCTACTTAAGCGAATTTTGGGTGACGTGAGGGTGCCTGGGAACACAACCCTCACATAACTGGAGGCACTACTGTGGTGAGGATGTGGCCCTCCCTCACTTCCCATGGCACTTGCAGAGAGGGTTCTCTGTGGTTGTCGTCTGTAACAGTGTCTGGGTTTTGTTCCTTTACACCTCACAAGACAAAACAAGGCTCCTGGTCCCCTGCTCAGAAAGACCCGATGAATCTCCCTCTGTTGGAAGCAGATGGAAAAAGTCCCAGAGAAAATGGAAACAAATGTGGGGGACGCTTTGTCCATTCTCCAGCAAGCTCTGATTCGCAGCATTGCCACAAGAGAGGAGGCGAATTGTCCCCAGGAGTGCGTCTGCTTCTGCCCATGAGATGGGGTCATGGTTAATGACAAGCACCTGTTCATGAAGCTCTACAGCTGTGGTGTCCTGCACACTAGCCACACATGGCTATCTGGCTGGTGAGTGTGGCTCGCTGGCTTGAACAGTAAATGTATTTTCAGACTAATGGGGCTAGTTTCCTATAGCTCAGTAGAGTGGCTACTGCTTCAGAACAGGTTGGAGTCTTCAGCTCCCTAGCAGACGCTGTTCCACGTGGCTGGCCCAGCTCTGTAGGTCCTGCTGGGGTGGCTGCACCTGGCTGATATCCTGCGGCTGGCGGCTCAGGGTGGCAAAAGGGTGAGGCTGGGAGCTGAGTGGAAGAGTTCCCAGCTCTACTGAAATGAGTATCACTTGGAAGATCAGCTTGCCGTAACAGCCATGCACGGCCCACAGCCCGGGCTGAGCCAGGCACTCTTGGGTGGGCGGGGGTAGAGCCCTGTTTCAGCCCATGGGCCAATGTCTCGCCGTCACTTCACGTCTACTTCAGCTGTGGGTGCGCTGGCTCTGCTCCACGCTGCCAGTGGGCAATTGCTCTGCCCGCCTCTCTCCTTTGAGCCAGCCCAGCCACAGCTGCTGGTCCCCACCTCCCATGTGTTACAAATGCTCCTTCCGGCCTCCTGGCCTAGCTGGCATCCAAGGGCCTCTCTGCACCCATCACTCCAGTCTCCACGGCATGGCAGGGTGGGCTGGGTTCCTCTTCCTAGTCCCTAGGAATAGCACAGTCCCAGCAGACGCCTCTGCCAGCTGCATTGGCTGCAGAGCTAACCAAGCCACTGGCAGAGCCCAGGGACTGGTGTGCCCAGTAGGGAGGTGTCTCCCAGAGGGGGCCCATGGCTGGTACAGCAGCTGCCAGCCCCTTCTCTCTGCAAAGAGCAGCTCGTGCAGCATCAGGAGCCAGCAACACCCTCCCCTCCTGAGCTCTGTGGGGTGGGCTGTATCTCTGCCTGTGCTGTGCCCAGCAGGGCATGCACTGAAAACACCAGCCAGGGGCAGGGAGCAAGAAGGGCCGGCTTGTTAGGAAGGCCCTGACCCAGGGGTCGATTGCTGGCTTTGCCACCCACTTCCTGTGAGACTGTGGGCACATCACTTGACCTCTTTGGGTCCTAGTTACCTCCCGTGCAGAATGAGGGTTCAGCCTTAGAGGGGACACTGGGAGGCCAAGAACAAGCCAAGCTGTGGTGCTAGGGATTGCTGGCTCTGGGAGCTGCCCAGGGGCCTGGGATAGCAATAGCATGGCTAGGTTAACAGGAACGTGCAGCGGGCGAGTGGAAGTGGCGGCTGGATGGATTACCAATACCACTCTGCGTTAGCTAGAGCCCGATCAATAAGGCCCACATCAGAGCCAGACATGAGCCAGGGCTCAGATGGAGCGGGAATGGGGAGGCATCTGAAACGGACAAGCAACAGGATGCCTCCAAGACTGGCCCCACACAAGGCTCAAAAGGCTGGACCCCCAGTCGGGGAGAGTCTGCGATGTGCCCTGGGCCGGTGCAGAGTGAACTCTCCCCCACGGTAATGGGAACTCAGAATCATTCATTGCTCTTGAGGTTCTTGTACGGGGTTAGCTGTGTCCGAGCTCTCCCCATTGCAGCACTGGCAGGGCAATCTCTTGAGGCAGCCCTGGTGCAGTAAAGCAGGTGTGTGCATCTGCCCACCTCCAGTGTGCTCCTGAAGCTCCAGGGCTATAGAACCCATCTGTAATAACCCCCTCCCCTTGGCCAGTTGCTTTAACCTTTGCAAAGCAAATCATCCCCCACTGTTTCTGGCTGCACAATCCACGTCCTTCGGAAGCCTTTGCCCACAGGCAGCTGCTCTCACCAGTCAACAAAGACACACACACACATCCCACCCCCAGAGCTTTGTGATTGGCAAAAAGAAGTTCCCCTCTGGGATACCCAGGTCCTTGACCACCTCAGAGCTAGAGCTGCTCTGAGAGGGGGTTTTCACGGAGAACTCAGATACCCTCCCCACCCCATGCTCTTTCTGCTTTCTTTTTTGTTGGCTTTACCAACAATGAAACTACGTTTGTTTTTTGGCAGCTCATCAGAAAAATGTCAAGTGTAACACCAGTTCTGTGTTTTGGGAAGAGGCTGTTTTTCATCAGCGGAAAGGGAGAAACGTGTCTGGACAGAACATTTGGGACCTGCGCTCCACAGGATGTTACATCAGAGCCCCTGTCTGTCTCTTTCGTTGGAGCTGGCCTCAGTGGATCAGCCGTCCCCTCGGTTTCCAAAGGCCCACTCCTTTTTTAGCTTTCCAAAGAATTTGTCTTGGTGATGGACAAGCCTGCCCTCTACCTGATGGGGAATTACTGAGTTTGAATCCCTGCAGGTCAGGCAGAGTGAGGATGGGGGTGCAGGTGTGGACATCTTTGTTTAATGTAAAACAGAATCTGACCAGTCCTTTTTCTGAGCAAGGCAGTCAGGGAACCAGCTGTGGTTGGAGGCAGCTGTGCATGGGCCCTGCAGGTCTTGCTCCTGGAGGAGCAGTGCCTTGGTAGGGACTTCATGCCATCCTTGGCTATGGCATCACAAGTAGCTGTGAGACTCGCCCTAGGGAAATGCTGCACTTCTGTAAGACACTGTCAGGGGTTGGCACAGAAGAGCCAGCTCCCAGTTCTCCGCTTGTGCAGCTGTACCTGAAGGATCATCACTGTTCAGTAGCTTTCTTGTGCTGGGAGGGACGGTAGCCACCTCTCTGAGCTGGAGACAACAGCCTGATACACAAAAATCGGCGGGTGGCTTGTGTATTTGTGGCCACGCAGCTCCTTGTATCCCAGGAATTCGGTGGAGTCCAGTGTCAGCTCCAGGCTCTGAGCTCCCTGTCAGGTGAGCTGCTTAGGCACAAGCTAGTGAGTAGCAGCTTGTGTGCTCTGTAGTCGGGCGTCTCTACTGGAATGGTGCTCATACGTCCGATCTGCTCCCTTTGATGTTAATTACCTTGGCCAGGTGCGTGTGCTCTCTTTGGAGAGCAGTGTAGACTCTGTGGTTAGCCAACACTGCAGACCTCAGAGAGCCCCCAAGAACCACAAATCTAGCGAGGTCTGAAGGCACTGGAGCCAGGTTTATTGTTGACGTATGGTCTCCAACCCCCTCATGAGTCTCCAATACGACTCAACAGTTTACATTGGTACATGCATACGCCGTGACAATGGACGCAACTCAGTTGACAGCAAGGGGGCTCTGTCATCCCCTAGGCCGCCCGATACAGCCCCTGTTACACACTTTTATACACAAGTATAAGCAAGTTACGTATCCAGGTACAACCCCCTCATTGTAATGCATTGACACCCCTTAATGTAACTAGAGCTGACCATTAACTTGGGGGCTAGTGGTAGTACCATCAAAACACAGCTATGCATCATGCTGTCATTACGACCTGTTCCTGAACTTGGGTTGGAATGTACCTGGTGCTAAGCTGTTATCTATGGGGAGGGTCTGGGGAGTGCCTGGTACCAAGCAGGATGTGTTTATGTGTATCACTAAGTGCCTGGCTCTTGGGTGCTTTTAGGTGTTTTTATGTGCTTTCAGGCCCTGTGATTTATCAGCTCTGTCTCTTGCTGCATTTCTGTGGGCAGAATCTACCTAGCACAGTTTTTGTTTTAACTTACCATTGTTCAGGTTTGAGGCCTTTAGCTTTGCTGTATGTTAACACAGCATTGACTGTTATCCTCCCCCTTTAGCCTTACACCAAGTCTCTCATTATTACATGCTCCATCAACCCCGCCCCTCATGTCTCTGTGACCCAGGTGTCTGTTACCTGTTACAGCCCCAAGTGCCAGCAGCCCTGGTGGGCGTGCTTTCCCGGAGGCTGCAGCGTTCCAGGCCTGGCTGCCCTGGGATCCAGCGCTCTGCTGGCCCTTGCTTCGCTGTGAACCCGACAGGATGTGTCTGAAGGCTGAGTAAGAGAGGAGGGAGATATAGACTAGAGGGAAGGACCAATGACACTTGCCAAAGCCAGCTAGAATCTGTACGTACGCCTTGTCTGGGAATCACCCTGACTGCAGCGTCCTCATGCACTTGCAGGGGTGTTACACTAGTGAACTCCAGCCCACGGGGAGCGACCAGGCTCATGTCTCTGGGTTCTGTTGCTGGTGAATCTGCTAGAGTAGCAGCTCACAGTCTGCTTTCCCCCTTGACTTTAATGTCTTGAGGGTGGCGCTCAGACACCCATGTTCTGCCCCCTTTTCTGAGCTCATCCCCCTCACGCCCACCGAGCCATTCCTTTGCTCCCATGTCCTGTGGCCTCCCATACAAGAGAGCCCCCTTCTTTCGCTCGCTGCCCAGGAGACGTTAGGATCGCGTGGGGAGCGGATCAGAGTAACTGCAATTAGCTGGGCCTGACCAGGGCTTTTGTTCCTCTTCCCGCCTTGCCTGGCTCACGCTAGCGGGTGCTGCTGCCAGTGGACAGATTGCTCTGGATTCCAGCCGCCTCTCCAGTGGCAGTGTCTGGGGAGAGGTCACAGGCAGCACAGACCTGAGCCAGCCTGTGGCCTAACAAATAGCAGCTGTCTGCCAGCCTCAGGCAGCACCAGCGGCTTTTGCAGCACAAAGGGAGCCCCTCTTGTCAGATGGGCTCGTGGCCCATGCAGCGCAGCGGGGGTCAGGACTGTGCTTCCCCCACCCACTTTTACAGCTGGGGAAACTGAGGCACCAAGCCACTAACTGAGTTTTCTGAACTAACAAGCAGTCCTGGAGCACCTCAAAGACGGAACAAATTTACAAGGTGATGGGTTTTCATGGGTCCCAGGGGAACCACAGGCTAACAGGGCTCCTCTGCTGCGTTCTGGGTTACTGTGAATCAGGCCTGGGCCCTCCCGGCATGACGCCCCACGCTGCTCTCACTGCTCGGTCGCGTTGCCTCTGTTGCACACCATGTACGGCATCTCTTCTTTCCAGACCCCATGGGCCCCATCTCCCTGCCCTCCTGTGCACGTTTCACTTGCCCATAGGCCCGGCACTCGCTGTGCTCCATGGCTTACAGCTGCCCTGGACACCTTCTATTTAAGCCCTTTGTCCCCCCAGGGCAGCCCCAGCGGTGCTACGTGTTTCACCTGCCAGGTCCCTTTCCCAGCTACCATGGACCCAAACAGCACCGCTGCGGAGGCAGCTGCACAGCTGTGCTGCCGTGGCTGCAGCTTCAGGCTCCATCCCTGCTTCCTTCCCACGCTGGGCACAGGCGGCCAGCAGCTGATTCCTCCAGATGGGGAGCTCGACGAGCAGCCGGTTGTTTGTCATGGGCTAACGCACTTCTCCAGTACCTAGTCACCGGGGTAATTTGTCTCCGTGTAATGAGGAGCGGATGACACAAGCAGGTTGGGCCAGGCTTGGTGGATCCCCTGCCTTCCTCTGCCTCGTCCCTGTGCACAGCAGGAATGTGGGCAGCGGAGGGCCCCCCCCATCTGCATTCACCTCCAGGGCTCCTCATCCACCTGCCCCTGCTTTGAAACCCCCCTCTGCCGGCGCAACCTCAAGATGCTCATTGACACCTGGTCAGTGTCTCTGTAAACTGTGGGCTTGGGCAGCCCCCCGGTAGGAATTCATGGGCTACCAAGCTGCTCCCAGCCACCCACCGTGGGCAGCATGTGTGTCTACTGGGGTGCGCATTCCCACATGCCTTGGCACACATGACAAAATTTATTCTGCCCATGGATGGCAAAACAATAGAGGGAGCTTTGCTCCTGGTCCATTGTCCAGACGCCTGTTTTCCTAAGCAGCATGCAGTTGGCTCCTAGCTGGTCTCCCTTCCTCAGCAGCCCCTTGCGCTCTTTCTGGGGACCCAGCTAGCTGTTCTCCCTGAGCTTCCCTGCCTCTAGGAATGAAGCCACATGTCGGGAAGTGACTCCAACTAGTACAGCTCATGACAGCTGGCCTGCTCACAGGGCCCCTGTGCCTGGCTCTGTGCATTTCGTGTCCCTCTCCTGGTCAGGATTGGCCCGAGAGCTGTCCGTCCCCACCAGATCAGGCACACTTGGCTGATGGGGGAGGATGGGGCTGGGGTTCCCCACCACTGCTGTAGGGGATACTCTGCCACTTCTCCGTGCTCCTGCAGGACAAATGATCCCCCCAGGAGAGCCTGTGCCCTGGTTCTGGGCCCACGTCTAGGCTAGATGGGGAAGTAAGTTTTCTGGCCTCCCACACAGGCCCCCCTGCCGAGCCACAGAATGGTCCCCTGCCCCGTTGCCTGGGTGCTGGCTGCTCACCAGGGATGTTTAGATCCCCCGTCCCTTCCTGCAAATGAGTCAGCCCTGCCAGCCCCCCAGAGCCTCGTTACAATTAACCAGCCTGGAAGTTCCCCACTGGATGCAGGTTCGCCTGAGGCACCGTGTGGCATCGCACTGGGGCATTGAGCCGTGCTGCCTGCACCCTCAGGAAGAGGCTGCCTGGTGCTCCTGGGGGCCAAAAGCCCTGCGGGTGGAACGCGGCTGCGCTCCGCTGTTCGGAGACTTGGGCTTGGTGGGGTGGTAGGAACCTGTGTCGCCCGTTTTCCTTCCGCTGGCCCTGGCCCCTGCCTGGGATGCTGCTCTCACCCTGTCCTCGGTTTCCCCATCAGGGCGAAGGGCGGGACTGGGACAGCCCAGGAGAAGAGGGAGCCAGGCGGCCCCCCAACCTGAACATGACCAAGCGTGTTCTGCCATGGAACGAGCAGGTGAGCAGGGCGGGGGAGCAGCGTGTGCGGGAGCTGTGGAGACGGGGGCAGGAGAACCTAGGGGACCCCAAGCAGCTCCTTCCCTCCGACAGAGTCTGCCGCAGCGGTGCTGGGTGGGTGGAGTCGCCCATGCTCCAGGGGCCCTTGGCCTCCCTTCAAGCTAGTGCCTGTCCTGACGGGCAGGGCTTGTGCCAGCCCCAGCCACGCAGCTGGGGGAGAGCAGTGGCTGTGGAGTCCGTCGCTCACCGTGTCTCAGGGTGGGAAGTGCGGCCAGCCCAGGCCAGGCCCGGCCCTCCCCGCGCAGAGCTGTCATAAGAGCAGGGATCTGGTCAGAGGTCAGCAAGGGGGCCAGGCCCCTCTCTGCCTAAGGCGCTCATGCAGCATGCGGATGTAGCAAAGCACTGTTGCCTGGGCTCTGGCCACAGGCCTGTGGTGCAAGGCCTCTGCTGAGGGCTCCTAGAACTTGAGGAGCACGACTGGGGCTGCAGGTTAGCAGAGGGTAGCCAGGTGGGATGCTGTGGCTGGTGCCTACAGATGCCCCATGGCCAAGGGACTGGGTGTCACCTTGCGAGTCTCTGCTGCTCCTGGATAGACTGGGTCAGATTCTGACCCCACGGGGTGCCCTGATCGAGGATGGGCCCAAGTGTCTTAGGCTCTGATTCCACCCAGTCCCAGCGCTGGGAGGTGTGGTACACCCCCAAACAGCAGCGCTGCCTGCCAAGTGCAGCCATTGCAGGGGGTGTGGGAGTGGCTGCAGCTTGTTCCTTTCCGCCCAGGCACTTTGGGACCGACGCCATTGGCACGTGGCAAATAGCCCTGTTCTGTGCCACGGCTGCAGTTCAGCAGGTAGCGACGGCCTGGTGGGGTTGGCACCACTGGAGTGGTGGGGCCCTGGTGGGTCGTGGTTGTTGGCAGAGCTGGTGCAATGTGGTGGTTAGCAGAATGGGTGTGGCACAGCAATTGTCAGGGTGTGTTTGGTGAAGCTGCAGCAGTGTGGCACATTGTGTGGTGGTTGACGCTGGCACGGTGTAGCTAGTGGCATTTTGTGGTTGGTGGAGCTGCTAGGGTTTAGCTCGTAGCAAGGTGTGATTAGTGGAGCTATGGGGGCATGACACAGGGCATAGTTGTTGGAACCGGCAGGGTGTGGCTATTGGCATGGTGTGGTTGGTGTGGTGTGGCTCTCGGCAGGGTGTTATTGGAGCTGGCAGGGCGTGGCTATTGACAGGTTGTGTTTGTTGGAGCTGTCCGGGTGTGGCTGGTGGGGCATGGCACAGAGTGTGGTTGTTGGAGCTGTCTGGGTGTGGTTGTTAGGGCATGGCACAGTGTGTGGCTGTTGGAACTGTCCGGGTGTGGTTGTTAGGGCATGGCACAGTGTGTGGCTGTTGGAGCTGTCCGGGTGTGGTTGGTGGGGCCTGGCACAGTGTGTGGCTGTTGGAGCTGGCAGGCTGTGGCTTTTGGCAGGGTGTAGTTGTTGC
Organism: Carettochelys insculpta; assembly: GCF_033958435.1. Classification (NCBI taxonomy): domain Eukaryota; kingdom Metazoa; phylum Chordata; order Testudines; family Carettochelyidae; genus Carettochelys; species Carettochelys insculpta. The sequence goes on along the minus strand of NC_134142.1, from coordinate 116,962,520 downwards.
ATGTGGCATGGCTTTTGGTATATCTTGACTGTTGGCTGAGCTGGTGGGATGTGGCCTCTGGCAGAGCAGGCCTGGCCCGGCTGTTGGGAAGATGGCGCTGTAGGGCTGTGGCCAGGGTGTAAGTATAGCTGTGGGCAGGGCGTGGTAGTTAGCCTGGCTGTTAGCAGAAGAGGCATAGATAGTGTTGGCGAATTTTTCCCCACCGCACTTCTCTGGCTGGTGGCGTCAGTGAGCCGCGGCAGATGGTGATGGAGCATCTCAGGGTCACCTTGCCCCAGGCCATCTGTGCGTAGATGGAGCCTTTTGGTCTCCAGGGCAGGACTCACAGGGCGCTGTCTCCTCTCCCTGCACTTCCCAGCCTCACTGTGCTGCCCAGTGCTGAGACCTCCCCAGGCACCCAGGGGCAGCCTGTGCCCAGGCTGAGTGCCCGGAGGCTGCTGGGACCCTCCCCAGGGACGCTGCTCTCTGCCCCTCGGCTCTGCCCCAGACACCCCTTGGATGTCCTTAGGCCTGTCACCCTCAGGCCCCGCCCCCCTCTCCTGCCGCCCAGCTCTGAATTCTTTGGACTCCCCCACTGGGTCACGTCCCCCTGCCTCTCAGGCCGCAGGGCTCAGCTGGTGTCTGCAAGCAGGTGTGGAGCAGTGGTCACGCAGCCTGATGGGGGCCGAGGCGCCAGCCAGGAGCATGCCCTACAGCAGCATGGTGGAGGTGGAGGGTGCCGGGGGGGTAGGGGTGGGGCAACCATCTCAGTAAACCCCCAGCAAACCGGGGGACCCCTCGGCTGCCTCAGCTGCCCTGGTGACGTGGGCCACTGGCTGTTCAAGGTGTCCATCAGTCCCATCTCTGAGGCTCTGCCCACCACAGGCCTTGCCTGATTATAGTCTGGGGAGCAGGGCAGGGTGGTCTTGATGTGTGGGTGCCACTGGCCCCGAATCTCTCCTCTGCTCCCGGCCAGCATCCGCCCTGGGCGATGACTGGGTTCTCCTCAGCGCCTTTGCAAAGGGAATAACAGCACCTGGCTGCCCAGCTGCTTCCCTGTGTGTGCTCCCTTCCCTGAACGTGGCCACACTGCACAAGCCTGGCCTTTTGCTCCCCTTCCTGGGATCCCCTGCACGTGCCCAAGTGCAGCCAGCTTGTCACAGGCTAGCAAGGGCCAGAGGCCCACCTGCAGCTGAGAGCTCATGCTTTAATGCAGGGGGTCACCAGCCGAGTCCTCACTTTGCTGGCCAATGCAGCGGCTGCCCCTGGTTCCCAGGAGGGGGATTGCCAAAAATACCAAGCCAGCGGGGAAAGGAGTGGGGTCAAAGGTGGAACAGTCCCTGGGTCCCTAGCGGGGAAGCCTGGCACAGCCTGGAAACAGCCGTAGTGGTGGGACGGTTAGGGTCTAGGGGAGGCTCTGAGCTTTGGGACTCGAGCTGTCTTGGGGCACTTTAGGGTGTGGTGCTGGGCCCGTGGCTGGCAGTTTGGCGTTTTCATGAGCCATGGATTGGCTGTGTCGGCCGGGGACACGGCACGTGGGGGGGAAGAGGCTTCCAAGATGTGCTGTAGCTGGGGGATTTTTCCCAGTTTGAGCCCCTAATGCCTTTATGCACTGCCGTGGCTGCATGGCACCCAGGGGAGAGCCAGGGCTGGCTGGAGGCAGCACCGGGGCTGGGGACCCAGTGTGGGCTGAACTGAAGCGGATCTTCCTTTAAGCTGGCGGTAGCATGGGCTAGCTAAGGAACCTGGGGCTGTTTGGAGCCCTGTCACAGCCCAGCCGGGCAGGAAACATGCAATGCCCCAGAAGAACAGCCTCCTGCACTCACGTTTCCCAGTGAGCAGCACCCAGCGCCCAGGGCAGGTACTGCTGGACTGCACATCCCTTCCCTCTCCCAGCCTCCCGAGGTACAGGGCCACGCTTGCTTTGGCGTTGTGTAGCGTAGAGCCCTGTCTTAGTGGCTCCGATCTGGCACTGCGGGACTCTCTCATGGCCTCTGCTGGGGTTCGGGTGGGGCCTTTGCTCGGTGATGGGGAGGCAAGCCCGGGCGCCTGGGGGCGCAGCCCAGCGCAGGCTGTCACGCTCGGGGGTGGGGGCTGTTCCTTCTGCAGTACAAGGGGAAGGCAAACCTGCACGTCTTCGAGGACTGGTGTGGGGGGGCCGTGAGGCACCTGAGGAAGAACCTGCACTTCCCCCTCTTCCCACACGTGAGTACGACCCCCTCGCTGGGACGAGGCCGCGCTCCCACACCCCTCGGTCAGCTGCATCACTGGCTGCCACCCTCCTTTCTGCCGGAACGTTTGGCTCCCTGAGGGCCTGCCCCAAAGCCCATTGCAGGGGGTGGCCTGTGAGACAGGGGTTCCCTGGGAATCAGTCCTGGAGGGGGACCTCCTGTGGGATCCATGGGAGCTCTCGCTGGGGGTGGGATTTCCCTCTGGGCAGGGCCTGCCCAAGCCCCATGTGGGCTGCCCAAGGCGTGGGACTGAAGTGGGCACCAGGCCCTGGTCTGTCGGTGGAATGTCACCCTCTCCGTGGCCCCCCTGGAGCGGGTGCGGCTGCGGGGGTGGCTCCCCTGCCTCGCCCACGAGGGATGCTAATGCGACCTGGCCCCACGCGAGGCCTGACCCCTCCATCTCGCCCCGGCCTGCTGCGCAGACCCGCACCACGGTGAAGAAGCTGGCTGTCTCGCCCAAGTGGAAGAACTATGGGCTGCGGATCTTCGGGTACCTCCACCCCTTCAAGGATGGTGAGCCTCTCCGCCACCCCGGTCCCCCGACGGCGGCTGCACAGAGCCAGTGCCTCCCCCCTTCCTCTCCGCCCGCTGCAGCTGAGCCCTCCCGGTGCTCTCGACAGCCCTGGCTCAGGAGGGAGGCGTATTCAGAGACCCCCGGACTCACAGGATCAGCTTATTCACGTGACTGCAGGGAGCGCCGTACAGCCGTGCCCCCCTCACATGCACGTACAGGGCAGGAGCAGCCGTGCAGCTGCAGGAACCTCATATCGGTCCCTAAGCTCCCTGTGTGCTGCATGGCCACCCAGCCACACAGCTGCCCAGTTAGCACCACACTGGCGCACAAGGCATCCACACATGGCAAGGCTGCCCTGCCCCCGGCAGAGCCTACAGCCTGGTAGCCAAGGGAGAGATGGTCTGAACCAGGCCCCTCTCCTGCAGCCCGAACACAAGCATGGCCCAACCCTCTGCCCCATGCCTGAGCCCCTCAACCTCAGCCCCACCCCTGAGCCCGCATCCCCACCCCTTGCACCCCAACCCTCTGTCCCAGTCCTGAGCCCCAACCCTCACACCAAACCCCTCCTTCCTGGCCCACCCCAGAGCCTGCACCTCCAGGCAGATCTGTCACCCTTCGCACCTGAACCATCTGCTCCAGCCCTGAGCCTCCTTCCTCCCTCCCTCAGAACCCACTGCCTCCCCACAACCACATGAATTTTGGTGTGTTGACCAGTATGAAGCGTGATGTGCTGCCCAATACATCCATACTGGTGCATGTAGCAAAATGCATTCCACTTGAGGGTGGGAGAAATGAGAGGGAACCCTGCTCAACTCCCACCCTGCAGCTTGGATTGTTCTGGGGTACAGAGAGCGACCCCTGACTCCTCCCCGGTGCAGCTCCAGAGTGCCCAGGCAGGGCCCCCGAATGTAGCGACTTACACGGGTGTTGCTGACTCAGACACCCTCCCCATAGTCCTGCAGCCAGGGGATTCTCCTGCTCCCCTGCCACTGCTCCACACGGTGGGACTTGGCGGGGTCCCCACAGGGCACTGCTGCTGCTTTGGCCTGCTGTGTTCTAGGCAGCCCACCCCACAGAAAGTGCATTAGAACTGGGAAGAGCCAATAGAAATGGTCAGGGGTCTGAAATAGCTTCCGGGTTAGGAGAGCGGAGAAAGCCAGAGGCTGGGCAGCCTGCAACAGCGACAACCCAGAGGGGACGTACTTGATGTCTCCAGCATCACAAACGGGCAGAGAACGGGCCTAGGGCAGGTTGCTTCCTCCTTCCCAGAAGACAGTGATGAGGGGTCACCCAGTGGAATTCAAGGGCAGGTTTAAACAAAGGTACGGAACTATGTCTTCACGCGAGGCCCCATGAGCCTGCAACCTCCTGGCCGGAGATTTCCCTCAGGCCAAAAGAACAACTGCATTCGGAGAACCAGGCAGTAGTCCCTGTAGGTTCATCCAGCGCTGGCGGTTAGCCCAGGTGGTCAGGGACACAGCCCAGGGTCCCGAGCCTTTCGCTGGCAGACGCTGGGCCTGGGTGACAGGGGATGGCGTGCTCAGGAACTGCCCTGTTGCGTCCATTCACATTGAAGCACCTGGCACCAGCCGCTGCTGGAAGGCAGGACACTGAGCTGGGCGGACCATTGGTCTGACCCAGTCTGGCCATTCTGAAGGGTCTCATGTTCGTGACTATGTTCCTCCTTGCTCCACAGGGGACTTCCAGTTTTCCGTAGCGTCAGACGACAACTCAGAGTTCTGGCTCAGCTCTGATGAGATCCCAGCCAATGCCCGGCTGGTGGCTTTTGTGGGCAAGGTACAGATCTTCTCTCAAATACTCCTCTGTCCCCACTCAGCCTGTGCCGTGAACTCTCCTGGGCTCCTCCCTCCAGGTAGCAATGGTCTTTGTCATCTCCCTGCTAATTGTGCCGTCTGCTGCAAGAGGAGGCGCCCGTGTCCTCGGCATCTTGCTGGATTGCTAAAGTGCAAGTGGAGCTGGAATAATTACCGACGGGATCCATAGGAAACCTGAGCAAATCCCTCATGGGATACCCAATGCCATTATGAGTGGCCGTCCAGGTGCTGCAGTGGGGTGGGAGCAGCACTCACACTTGTGTTCTTCACCATAGAAACGTCCCACAAAGGCTGTCACTCAAATCTCTCTGCCTTGCTCTGGGCCCGGAGGGTGGCTGGCTGGCTGGCTTGGCGAATGAGCCCAGCCAGCTGGGCAAGCGACTCAGGAAACTCAGAACAAGGAACTTCTCTCCTACTCCCTGGAAAGATTTGGCAGGGGCTTGCCTTTTAAGTACTGCCCAGCGAATGTAGATTGGAAACCACAATGGTGCTCGGCCTGGGCGACGCATTGCTGCCCTGGGGAGACACAGAGCTCCAGGGGCGCTGTTAGGTGCTCATGGAAATGGGGGGAACTCATCCCCCACCGCACACGTGCATTGGCTGGCATCAAGCAGCTGGCTGATAGTGTAGCCACCATGCCAGCGGAGTGCATGCAGGGCATGTGGCTGGCTGCTATGCTGCCATGTAGCTAGGAGAAGAGCCAGAGGAGAGGGGAGGCTAGCACAGTGTCAGTCAGCCTCATGCTGCCAGACCGCTGCCGCTCTCGCAGATGGAGAAATAAAATCAGGTTTCAGTGTTCTCCACTCCCGTTACCATCGGAAAATGGTTTTTTGTTGGCAAACGTTGAGTTATTTTTCCACACCCTCGTGGCACACCTGAGGGTTGTTCAGGCCATACCCGTGCTCGGCAGAACACGGTGTAAGAAACAGCGCTTAGCTGGTTCCTGCTCACTCTCATGCCCTCTCTCTCCCCACCAGCTGGGCTCTGAGTGGACGGCTCCGGGGGAATTCACCAAGTTCAGCTCTCAAGTCTCCAAACCCATCCGGTAGGTGGGACCCTCCCCATCTCCACTCGGTCCTTTCCTTGCCCCAGGCGGGTCCCAGCAGGGAGGGAGAACAGCCCGTGTGCACCTAGCAAACCCTACCTCCAGCCTCACCCCTTTGTTTTCCCTCTCACCTCTGCCCTTTTCCTCCCTGCCTCCCGCCCCCTGGGTCTCTCCCTATCCCCACCCCCCACTGTTGTGTTCTCTCCTGCCACTCGCCACCCGCGTTGCTTGTCAACAAGGCTTCAGCTGGAGCTGACAGCTCTATCCCAGCCTGTCTCTGCCCGCTCCGTCAGCTCTCTGTCAGGCAGCCCGTTAGCGCCCGGCCTGAGACGTCCCTCCCGTCAGCTCTGCATCATGGCCGCACTCACTCTCTTCTGCGCTGGAACTCCCAGAGCTGTCGTCTTCTGTAGATTAGCCCCAGCCTCTCCCTGGCAACGTGGGGGGCACCAGTATCGCCCGAGAAGAACTCAGGGACTTGGGGAGCTGTGCTAGGGAAGAGGGTCTGGCCTGGGTTAGGGGTCTGTCCCTGCTGCCCCAGCATTGCCCTGCCTTTCTGCTGTGCGCTGGCTGTCTAGGGCGCACTGGGGCTCTGGCAGAGACTGCGGTTCTGAGCACATGGAGCTCTCCTGCAGGGCTCAGGCACTGAGCTGGCTCTGCCAGGAGCAGCACCGGCCAGCGCAGGCTGCTGGGAGGCTGCCCTCCGCAGGCTTATAGCATCCCCCTGTGGCCAGGGAGAGAGCCAAAGCCAAAGCAAGAAGATGTCTGTCCAAATGGAGGAAGGACCATGGGCCATGCAGGCAGCTGGCCTCTCCCAGGGCTGTTCCTCATCAGGGGTTGGGCTCTTCCCCTCTGTTAACTTCATCTCAGTAGCTCTTTTCAGCTGGTAACTCTGTGCTCACTGACAGCCGCCCAGGCCGTGCCAGACGGGTGGACCCAAGGTGCAGGAGAAGTTGCAGGAAACCCCTCAGTAGGCAGATGCAGGCTAATCGGCCCCTATGAGTGTCTCTTCCTAACCTCTAGTAGCTGGAGTGCAGCGTAAGGCCTGAAGCACAAGGCTTTGCCTCCTTCCCAGACCCTCTCAGAAGCTGAGCTCTGGCTAGCCTGGTGAGCCACAGACAGGCCCAGTCTCTGTCTTGCCACATGGCTGACCTCGATGACTCCCGGTGGCGATGATGTTCTAATTATTCCCAAGGGGTGACAGCTGCTCCCCCTTGAAGTTCAGTAGTTCGTAGGGCAGGGTCCGCAGCTGCAGAAGCTGCACCACTGCTGAGGTACTAAACCGGAGGGCCTAGGAATGCACCTCTCCTCCCCCAGCCAGCTCTGCTTTAGACCAGACGTTCTTGCCCTCACTCCTGGGGGCCCCTTCCCAGTGCAGTGCTGGGCTCCAGCCTGGGTTTGCCCAGTGAGTGTGTGGTGGGGGCGGGGGGGACAAACAAGCACCCCTCCCCGGGAACAGCTGCACCCTGCCATTCGCCCCTCCATCCGCCCTGGGACTAGACCAGCGTCCCACCCACGCCCCTTCGCTGGGAAGGCGTTGGGGGCACGCTGCAGCCAATGATCAGCCAGGGATGATCTGATTCTCTTAATCTGATTAGGATGGCAGCGAAAGAAAGCGGGGAGGGCGCGTCGGCAGCAGGAGCGTTCAGGTGCCCAAGCCACACACAATTACACCCAGCCGGTCAGAGGCCAGCTAGGCTGGAGCCCTGAGAGCGAGATCTCCAGGGCTCTCCTCTCCCCAAGCCTCAGGGGAAATTAGAGCAGCATGTTGCACTCACACAAAGCTGATGGCGGCCAGATCTCGCAGGGCTGGGCTTAGTAACGTGCACGCGGCGCGGTTCTCACAGGGCCTACACCAGGCCTGGCCCTGACTCTTCCCGGATGCTCCGAAGCCTAGGCAGTGATGTCGGGTAACAGCGGCTTCTGCTAGCTACCCCTGCGCAGCTCTGAAGTGCGCCTCAGCCCTGCCCTGCAACCCTCCTGGTCCCCGCGCTGGGCCCCAGTATGTGTGGGAGCAGCTCTGCCCGTGCATACCAGCGTCTCCAGCCCAACCCCCACGTTGGTCGAGGCTGCAACGATGGCAGCCTCGCTCTTCGAGAGGGCGAATGATGTCCTTGTGCCCCAGTGCACGCTCGGCATCAGCCAGCGGCCTGAGAGGCCCTGGAAGGGACAGGAGTGGCTGACAGCCTCCTCAGCACCTGGTTCCTCCTCGCGCATCGTGTTCCTCTGCCTCGCACTGTCCTGCAGCCCCCATCTGCCACCACAGACTCTCCTGGGTGGCCTGCAGGGTTCCTCCCCGGCACAAGCAGCTGCAGGAAAGTGCTGTCCTCAGGAGAGACGTCCCTGTCGGCCTAGACAGAAAGCCGTTGGGATCCCTGAGGTTCCCTGGGGGCTCTTCCAGGGCCCACAGCCCTGCCCAGCAGGGGTCCCTCTCACTTTTTCCATCCACGGGCAGAATAAATTTTGAATAAATAGAAACATGCTGCCGGCTGTGGGTGCTCTGTTAATCAGCCAGATGACACCTGACTCTCTGCTGGGTGGCCGCCCAAGCACTCAGCTTACAGGGAACCCTGGCTGCCCTGTACCTTCTAATCCCTCTCCCCAGCCTGGCAGTGGGACTGCTGAAGCTCAGGCCCTCTGAGGCTTTCTCACCAGAAGCCAGTTGGCGGCAGCTGTGTCCGGCTGCTTGGGCATCCGTTTCCCTCTCAGGTGGGGGCAGCCCTCTGGGTGGTCTCTTCCCACCCTGCATTCAATCCCTAGTAGCCAGAGTTGGGGCTCCCAGTGTCATCGTGCGTGGTCACTGCTTGAATGCTGACAGGCGGAAGCCAGCTGGCCCCTCTCCCGGCTGCAGGGCATCTCAGGGCCCTGGGGCGGAGGGTGGGCTAGGATGTAGGCCAAAGGGTAAATGCCCTGGCTTCCCTCCCCAGGGGTCCCAAAGCCGAGCGTCCCAGAAGCAGGGCAGGGCATTGCACTGCAAGCTGGCCTGGGGCCTAGCTCTCAGCCGGGCAGCCCCTCAGACAGGGTTACCATGGCAGCCTGTCACACAGCCCCCCCAGGAGGTGCGGAGGGAGCTGGCGGCTGACAGCAGCACTGAGAGCCCCAGGCTCAGCGGTGCCATCTCCTGAGTGAAGCTGTCAGCAGCGCTCCCTTCCCCATCCCCTCCTGTGTCCCCCCACCTTCCTCTCCCCCTCAGCCACAGCACCCCCTCCGCTCTGTGCCTCCCAGGAGGGCGGTTTGCAGACTGCTCGCAGCTCGGCAGCGGTGCTTCAGGCTTGCACTCACTGCCCCAGAGAGGACACAGCCCGTGCCGGGGAGCAGAAAGACCGTAGCAGAGGGGTTTGTGAGGACCTGTCCCAGGCCAGCAGCATCAGAAGGGACCTGGGGCCTGGAGCTCTGCCAGCTGCTCTGCATTGCTCAGCCTGGGCAGCTCCACATGTGAGCCTTGTGTGGGAGAGTGCCAGGCTCTGCGGGGGGCATCCTGGCAGGTGAGGAGAGCTGGGCAGCAGGCACAGCTCCTTCGTGCCCTACCTGAAATCTCAACAGGACCTGTGGGGCTAGTGCCATGGAGCAAATGTCTCCTCCGCCTGGCTGGTGGCAGAGCTGCTCCCAGGCAGAGAACAGGCAGCTGCCCCAGCAGCGGGGAAGAGAGAGCTGCCTAACAGGCTGATCCATAAAACCCCTCAGCGTGCTGCTGTCTCCTTCTCCAAGAGCCTGTCCTGTCCTGCTCCCAAGGGCTGGCCTGCTGAGGCTGGAGGGCTGTGGGCTCCCCCCAGAGGCAGGGCTAGAAAGCCCTTGTTAATGCTGCTGATTCCTCACCAGTCTCTCTCCCCCTCCTGCAGGCTCATGTACTCCAGACGCTATTACTTTGAGCTCCTCCACAAGCAAGATGACCGCGGGTCGGACCACGTGGAAGTAGGCGTGAGTAATCTCTGGTCGGTCCTTCTTGGCTTCACTGTGTGGTGCTGGCTTTGTTGGGCCCTGGCACCCCATGCCTGGACACCCCAACCCCCAGCCTGCTTCCCAGCAGCCCCTCCACACATACGGGACCCCTCATTTTTGGCCCAACAAAAATCTACTAGTGAGCTAAGGGTTGGGGTGCCAGGCTGGGGATGCAGAAGCAGGCTGGGGAGTGGGGTCTGGTGGGAGCGAAGTGGGTGCAGGAACAGGCTTGGGGTTGGGTGGTATGGGCAGGATGTGGATGCAGTTGCTGGGATCCCTGCTGCAACCGCCCCGGACAGGGAAAGGTTCCTGCCTACCCTCTTGCCTCCGGGCAGGCGCACAGTTATGTCGAGAGCGCCAGGCTGCAGCCCCTCTTCCGGCTCCTCCAGAACCTCCTCCTGAGGTTCTGGCTGCATTTTTCCCCGCATCTCCTTATCCTCTCACACCCTGTCCATGGCCCCACGAAGTCGCAGGACCTCCTTGTCAGACTCCTCCTGGCCGTGGCCAAAATGGCCATTTACAAAACCAGGGAGAGGAGGCTGGCAGAGGGGGTGACCTGCGACTTTGGGGCCTACTTCCGTTCCTCTCTCCAGTCACGAATCCGGGCAGAGCTCCTCTGGGCGGCGTCCACCGACTCCCTGGACAGCTTTGAGGAGCAGTGGGCGCTGTCTGGGGTTCTCTGCTCGGTGTCCCCCTCCGGTTCCCTCATTTTGAACCTTTGACCCTCACTCCCGTCCCTGTTTTTTCTTTCGTTGTCCCCCGTATTCACTGGGGGCCGTGAATTCTTTTTAGTGGGCTCCCTCTCATCCTGAGAGGGGCCCTTTAGTCGTGGGCGGGCTACACCTGCCCACCCAGCCGGCCTTCCAATAGGCTCTTGCCTCCAGGCTGCCCGGTGGGGAGCACAGAAGCAGCTCCAGTACTTGTGGTGCTGCCGCTCACGGCTTCCAACCTCTCTACCTGCATGTGATCTTCTCACCTGTCTACATGCCAGCAGAGGGGTTCCCCACCCCCGCTTTACTGCACCACAGTCTCAGTATGATCTGTGAGGAATTCGGAAGCTGGGAGCAGCACATCTTTTGCCACAGGGAGTTTTTTTATAAACAGAGGCAGGGTGATGAAGATAAAAAGCTTGTAATTAAAGTGAACTAAGGATCGCTACAAAACAAAGCAAGCAGTCCTGTAGCACCTTAAAGACTACGAGTATTATTCATTAGGTAATGAGCTTTCGTGGGAGAGACCCACTTCTTCAGATTCAGGAGCAGGACCGAGAGAAAAACTGAGAGAAAACTGAGGAATCCGCTAAATATAAAAGATAGGAAACAAACCGTGGGCGAAGAGGGGAGTTTAGAGGTAGAATCTGAGGAGGCTGGATACACTTAACACTTAGCATTCTTTAAGCTTCTTTAAATTAAAATCAAAACCACCTGATTTAAAAAATAACCCATTGAGAAAGGAATAAGCTTTAGGAGTAACGAGTGTGCAGACAGAAGTCCAGCAGCAGAATGGGGACTGTCTGGTGTATTGCGCCCAATGTAGCACGTTTGATTACCTGTCCTATGGGCAGGTGGCATATGTGTACATTTGGTGCAAGGAGCTCCTGGCCCTTAGGAGCCGTGCATCGGCTTTGGAGACCTGGGTGGCTGGACTGCAGGAGCTAAGAGACACAGAGAGGTACATCGATGAGACTTTCTGGAACACAGTAGAACGGATGTTTCTCTGGTCATACAGCCTCTGTGCTGTTGAAAGTCGCAGGGAAGGAGAACAACCAACAGGAGCAGAGGGAAGTGATTCCATAGTTAAGACCCTCCTTCCAGATGATGTCGTGCTATTCCCTCGCACGGAAGACATCACTCCGGGGCGGGAATTCCAGTTACTAGGAAGAGACAGGTAATAATAATGAGAGATTTGATCATTAGAAACGTACACAGCGAGGTTTGTGCTGACTGGGAGAAGTTCATGGTGACTTGCCTGCCTGGTGTAAAGGTTGAAGAGCTCTTGAGACATCTAGATAGACTTATGTGTAATGCTGGGGAGGAGCTAGTTGTCATGGTACGTGTAGGTACCAATGGTACAAGGAAGGATAGGAGAGAGGTCTTAGAAGCCAAATTTAGGTTGCTAGGAAAGAGACTGAAATCCAGGACAGCAGGACCTCAATGGTAGCCCTCTCTTAAAAGTTTCCTGTTCCACGCAGAGGACCAAGTACACAGGCAGAACTGCAGGGTCTCAGTGCATGGAGGAGACGATGGTGTAACGAGGAGGGGGTTAGATTTGTTAGGAACCAAGGAAGCTGCTGGGAAAGGGAGAGAGTACAAAGGAAGGGTGGGCTCCACCTAAACCAAAATGAAGCCAGATTCCTGGCACATAACATTAAAAAAGATCATAGAGCAGTCTTTAAACTCAGGGCTGGGGGAAAGCCGACGTGTGGAGGAGCACCTGGATTAGATAGTGACAGCCCTTAGGGAAGGGTCCGTTAATAGCAGTTCTCTTATGTCCTGGTAATGAGGAGTGGATAGAAGATGATGAAATACAAAGATGTGATGAGAAAACAGTCAAATGAAAAGGAGTCCCATTCGATCACATCCTGTAATGGCAGACAGCTAAAAAGTGTCAAGGTTTTAAAGTGCTTATACAGAAACACTAGAAGTCTAAATAACAAGATGGGTGAACTAGAGTACCTCGTATTAAAGGAGGGTGTTAATATAATTGGCATTGTGGAAATTTGGTGGACCGAGGGTAATCAATGGGACACAGTAATGCCAGGGTACACAATGTATCGGAAGGACAGAACGGGTCATGTAGGTGAGGAAGTGGCAATATGTGTGAAAGAAAGCATAAAATCAAAGTAAAAATCATAGGTGAACCACATTGTACCATAGACACTCTATGGACAGCAATTCCGTGCTCTAATAATAAGAATAGAGCAGTAGGGATATATTATGGACCACCTGACAAAGATGATGAGTGTAAAATACTCAGGGAGATTAGAGAGGCTATAAGAATTTAAAAAAAAACCTCAATAGTAGTGGGAGATTTCAGCTGGGTACTTGTTACCTCAGGACAGGATGCAGAGATAAAGCTAGACAAATTAAATAACTGCTTCTTGGAGCAGTAGAATCCACAAAAGGTGCAGCAATTCTTAATTTAGTCCTAAGCATGGAGCAGGACCTAATCCTAGAGATGAATATAGATGGACCGCTTAGAAATAGTGGCCGTAATATAAGTAAATGAAATAAGAAGTCCTGTGGCACCTTATAGACAAATAGATTTTTTGAAGCATAAGCTTTTGTGGGCAAAGACCCAGTTTGTCATCTTTTGTAAGGTGACAAAAGCTTATGCTCCAATAAATCCCTTAGTCTGTAAGGTGCTACAGGACTTTCTGTTGTTTTTGCAAGTACAGACTAACATGGCTGCCCCTCTGATAAGTAAATTTAACGTCCCCAGGGCAGGAAAATTACCACAGCAACTGAACACTGTGGCATTTAATTTCAGAAAGGGGAGCTAAACGTCAATTAGGATGTTAGTTAAACAGAAATTAAAGGGTCTAATGCCAAAAGTGAAATCCCTGCAAACTGCATGAAACTTTTCAAAGACACCATAATAGAGGCTCAGCTTAAATGTATTACCCAAATTAAAAAAAATGTAGTGAGAGGAAAAAAAAGTGTTACAATCAAGCAAAAGAAACAGTGGGAGATAAAAAGAGACATTGTTTGAAAAGTGGAAGCTAAATCCTAGTGAGGGAAAAAGAAAGGTTCATAAGCTCTGCCAAGTGAAGTGTAAAAATATAATTAGGAAGGCCAAAAAAAGAATTTGAAGAACAGTCAGCCAAAAACTCAAAATTGTTTAAGTATATCAGAAGCAGGAAGCCAACGAAACAACCATTGGGGCCACTGGATGATCAAGATGCTAAAGAAGCACTGCAGAGAAGTTAAATTAATTCTTTGCATCAGTCCTCAAGACTGAAGATGTGAGGGACATTCCCAACCCTGAGCCTTTTTTTAGATGACATATTTGAGGAACTGTCCCAGATTAACGTGCCTTTAGAGAAGGTTGTGGAACAAATAGATAAACTAAACAGTAATAAGTCAACAGGACCAGATGGTATTCACCCAAGAGTTTTGAAAGAGCTCAAATGCGAAATTGCACAACTACTAACTGTGGTTTGTAAGGTATCCTTCAAATTAGCTTCTGTAGCAAATGACTGCTAATGGAGAGCTAGTGTGACACCAATTTTTAGTAAGAGCTCCAGAGGTGATCCTGGCAATTACAGATCCATCAGTCTAACTCTAGGTAAACTGATTGAAACGATAGTAAAGAACAGAGATAAACCCAGTTTTCTGAAGAGTCAGCGTGGTTTCTGTAAGGGGAAATACCTCACTAATCTACCACAATTCTTTCAGGAGGCCAACAAGCATGGGGACAAGGGGGAGCCAGTGGACATACTGTAGTGAGATTTTCAGAAAGCCTTTACAAGGTCCCTCACCAGAGGCAAAATAATCTGTCATGGGATAAGAAGGAACATCCTTTCATGGTCTGATAACTGGTTGAAAGAAACAAAACAAATGGCAGGAATAAATAGCCAGTTTTCAGCCTGGAAAGTGGTAACCAGTGGTGTTCCCCTAGGGTTCACACTGGGACCAATCTTATTCAAAGTATGCCTAAATGATCTGGAGAAAGGGGGGCAAAATTTGCAGATGATACAAAACTGCTCCAGGTGGTGAAGTCCAAAGCAGCCTGTGAAGAGCTTCAAAACGGTCTCACAAAAGTGGGTGACAGGGCAACAAGCTGGCAGGTGAAATTCAATGTTGATAATGCAAAATAATGTATGTTGGAAAACAAAACCCAAACTGTAAGTGAAAATACTCGCTGGAATCATGGGTGAAGTTCCCCCCTCCCCCACAACCTGAAGGGCACCTTGTGTGTCCCAGGCTGACAACAGAGCTGGACAGCATCAGCTCTGCACAATCTGACGCAGCCACCTCGGAGTGGCACCTCCCTACTCTGTGCATGGCCGGGGCTCAGGCCCAAGGGCGTGCTACCCAGCAGCAGAGTGCTTCCTGCGTCCCAGCAATGGGGAGTGTCGCACGGGCAGCGTGCTGCAGGACAGGCTCTTAGCCTTGATGAGCCTCGGCAGCCGGGAAAGGAGACGTAGAGGGCAGACGTGCTGAGCAGGTGCCTGTGTCCCCTGGGGGTGCTGGGCAGTCTCTTGCTTCTTGCTGCTGTGCCAGACCCTCTTTGGCTGGGGGCCCGGCATGATTCACACACCCCACCGCGATGCTCATTCTCCTCCCTCCTCCAGTGGCGCCTGTTCCTTCCCAGCCTGAAGTTTGAGGTGATCGACTCCACCTTCATCTCCCTCTACACAGGTAAAGCCATTCCCCCAGCACTGCTCTCCCCCAGCTCCTCTTATCCCTCCGCAGCCAGGTAACGTGCGGCCATGAGCGTGCATGCCGTGGGGAAGGCAGGCCGTGCATGGATCAGTGCACGCGCATGACTGCTCTCCCCAGCGAGACACTCGTGTGTGCTGGCAGCTGTGGGAGTGCTGGGCTGGGGTGGCAGCGGGAGCACGCGTGCTGTTGCTTGTGAGCAGCAGGCCTTGGACACGGCCACTTGTGGGTGTAACGTGCACCACCCTGCATCAGACGGTGTGTTCATGCCTGCAGGTGTGGGACCAGTGAGAAGGGGCGGCAGTGTGAGCCCAGGTGATTGTGTGGAGGTATAGAGGCCGGCCAGCAGTGGCATGGCAGTGGGAACACACTTGTACGTGCATTAGTGCAGTTGCACGTTGATGCTGGGCGTGGCTGCCTGCACATGAGCCTGGGAGCTGGTGGGGATCTTCTGCACAACAGGGCCCTGTCTTAGGCTTTCTCTGCACTCTGAGTTTAAAGCGCTGCCGCGGCAGCATAGTCACAGCACCGGCCTCCACGGGGGGAGTGCCCTCAGCACTGGGAGCCTGTGTACACTGGCACTTTGCACACGCTGTCACTTGCTGTGCCTGGGGGAGGTGTTTTTCCCACCACAGAGACAGAGAATGGCCGGGTACAAAAGCCATGAGAGACAAGGGGTGGGGGTTGGGGTTCAGTGTGAAAGGGTTTGATGTGCGGAATCGGGAGGGGGTGGGGTTCAGGGCAGGGGGGTCAGTGTGGGGTTGAGGGTTGGTGTGGCAGGGTTTGATGTGCGGAATCGGGAGAGGGTGGGGTTTAGGGCAGGGGGTCAGTGTGGGGTTGGGGGTTGGTGTGGCAGGGTTTGATGTGCAGGATCGGGAGGGGGTGGGGTTTAGGGCAGGGGGGTCAGTCTGTGGTTGGGGGTTGGTGTGGCAGGGTTTGATGTGTGGAATCGGGAGGGGGTGGGGTTCGGGGCAGGGGGGTCAGTGTGGGGTTGGGGGTCAGTGTGTCGGGGTTTGACATGGGGGGATCAGGATGCGGTGGGGTTCAGGGCAGGGGATCAGTGTAGGATGTGGTTTGGGGGCACCCCTAAAGCCGCAGGTGAGGGAGATGGGTTTGGGGCACAGACTGTGGTCCAGAGGTTCGGAATGGGGTGTGGTTTGAGAGCAGGGCATGTTGGGGGACATAGACTAGGGTGAGGTTTGGGCTCTGTGCTGAAGCTGTGGTGAGGGAAGCCCTGTGTGGAGCATCTCCGTCTGGCCTCATCCGCCAGGAGGGTCCGTTCGGCGCTCCCCTGCCGGGGTGCTCCTGTCCCCAGCGCGTGGCCGGGGGGCCGGGAGCCCCTGGGTCTGCACGCCAGGCGCTGAGCCAAGTCCCAAGGGCACCGTTGCCTTTCTCCTCGTTCTCCCCGTCAGATGAGTCCTCTCTGAAGATGAACCACATGGCTCACATCCCCCAGACCCTCGCCAGCCACGCCGGCAGCTACCTGTGGGAGGCACAGAGGGAGGAGCACAGGGCCGACATGCTCAGACGCGACCCCAGGGATACCTTCTTCCTCAGTAAGTGGGGCGGGGGCATCCCGGAAGAGGCCCTTTTGGTGGGGGCGTTGGCAGGGGAGGGGAGGGGACTGGAGGGGGCAGGGATTTGCCCCTCTCAGGGGGAGGGACTGTTAATCTGTGCAGAGGAGATGAGACTGGATAGGATCAGCTACCACCCCAGGGACCCCCTGAGCCTCCAGCTCCAGACCCTAGGGAGGAGCCACTCTCTGGGCTGGGCTGGGCTGGGCTGGGCTGGGCTGGGCTGGGCTGGGCTTGGTGGTTGCCCAGTGAGGGTTGGGCTGCAGGGTTGGGAGGGATGGGTGGGTGCCCAGGCTGAGATGGGCCATAGGGGATAGTCTGGGCTGGGTTAGTGTCTAGGGGCTGGGCTGGGCTGGGCTGGGCGGTTACCCAGCAGGGCTGGGCTGTAGATAGGCGGCTGAGTAGGCCAGGCCTGGAGAGGCTGGGCTGGGCCGGACTGGAGGGGGCAGAGCAGTCCAGTTGGGTCAGGGTCTTGGGAGCCATGGTTTGCGGGGATGGAGGGTGTCTAGGAGACAGAGGCGATGCCCTGACTTCCTCTCACCAGCTCCCCAGATCGAGGCGTCCCGCGTGGAGAACGTGCTGGTGCCCTGCGCCTACAGCCCCACCTACGTGGTAAAAGACTTCCCCATCGCCCGCTACCAGGGCCTGCAGTTCGTAAGTGCCGCCGGCTCTGGCAGTGAGTGCTCAGGTGTGTCTCCCGGCCCATCCCGCCCCTCGCCCTGAGGGAGCTGCAGGATGCCTGGGGGCTGCACAGCTCATGCTGACTGGAGCGCCTGTCCGACTTTGCCCTGGCATCTGGGGCCCTACGCCAGGCCCGTGGGCACAGCTCCTCTGGCCTTTGCCCTTCAGCCCTGACAAGGCAGCTGTGGCCAAGCCCAGGCCCAGGCGGGCAGAGCTGCAGCCCCAGGACTTGTGGGCACTGGGAGCCCTGGGGCTGGTCTGTACCCTGCCAGCTCTGCAGTCGCTAGGCGTTCCTGGCGTGGGAGCCCCTCTCCCAGCGGCTGGGCTCTGTGTGCTCATACAGCGCTCTGTGGGTAGGGTAGCCGCCCCGCCCCAGCTCGCCCACTCACCAGCTGAGACTCGAGCCCCGGGGCAACGTCCTGCCCACGCAGCAGCTGACGGCTTGCTCTGCTGCCAAGGGGGCTGGGAGAATGGGGCCATTACTCTCTCACTGTGCATTCCGTCAGCACTTCTGGGGACTGAGAGGAGATGGCTGGGGAGGAGCCAGGGCTCGCTGACCCCCAGGCCGAGTACCCTCCAACAGCATCCCTCTATAAAGAGCTTTGTAGGGCCCTCCAGCCCTGCCCATAAAGTCCCTTGTCTCGCTCCTGTCCCAGAGGTGTGAGGCCCCCGTCAGCCATCTCAGCCCTCTCTCCTCTGGAGTGATGCCCTGCACGGGCCTGTTCCCGCCGCTTCTGGCACGGGCTGCTGCAGTGCCAAGGCGCCACAATGCTGACATGAACTGGGCCCTCTCCTTCCAGTTCCTTCCCCTGCTCCCTGCTGGCTCTTAGCCCCAGAGGAGCCGGCTGAGGACTGGCCTGGCAAACACTATGGTCTGATGAGCATCAGGCTTCTCTGACAGAACTCACCACGGTCCAAGCAGCTTGTGCCAACGGCACCAAGACCTCAGCGCCCTCCCCAGGGGCACCCACGCCTGGATGCCAGCCTCTTGCCCCCAGGGGATACTGGTCATGGGCGTACCTCAGCCGGGTGCACACGCTTAGTGACTCCTCTGCTCTCCTCCCCAGGTCTACCTCTCGTTTGTGTACCCCAATGACTTCACCCGCCTCACCCACATGGAGACAGAGAACAAGTGCTTCTACCGAGAGTCTCCCATCTACCTGGAGAAGTGAGTGCAGGGGGCAGGGAGATGTGAGAGGTGGTGCAGGGGGCAGGGAGGTTCAGTGGGGCCCCTCTGCGGCTATGGGGGCTGGGGCTGTGTGACAGGACAGAGAGAGCACCTGGACATTGGGCTCCTTAGTAGCAGGGCAGGGACAGGCCCAGAGGATCTGTCCTCAGAGAATCTGGCAGGGCAGGGCAGCTCCCCCCATCCCTTCTCTGCCAGGGCCTCAGCGGGGGTACCAAAGGGGCCTGCACTGACCACAAAGGGCTGGGAGTTGAGACATGGACCCTGTTTCCTAGGGAACCAAACTCTGTGCTCGTATTTGAAATGCTCACTTCTGGGGAACACCAGAAAGTGGCTTAGCCAGCCTGTTGTGAACGGCCTGCCGGGTGAAGGGGGGAGAGGGCAAGGTAGCAGCAGTGATGGCCAGAGCTCTGGGGCCAGGGGCAACTGCCCTCTTCCTCCCCGCCATAGTCTCTTCGCAATGGGCTGGCCAGTCCTCCTTTTGGTGCCCCCCAGAAGTGAACATCTGAAGTACAAGCCTGGAACCATCACTTGTAGTGTCAGACACAGAACGGGTCCATGGGGATGAAGGGCGTGGCCCTAACCAGCCAATCAGACGGGTTTATAGACGTCTCCCTTGGCACACTTTGCACGAGGTTTGTGGCTAATATACAACGGTGGGTGCAATGATGCTCTGTGTGCCATAGCTCCCTCGCCAACCTCCCACCCCACCACAAAACGAGCCTGAGGATGGGTCTGGCGAGAGGGACCTGGAGAGGCGCCTTGCTTGGGCTGGCCGGGTGAGGTTTGCCAGCATCGGCGCAGCCGCGTGGGTGCAGCTCAGAAACGCTGTCATTTGCTTCTCTGTCCCCTCCCCCAGGTTTGGCTTTTACAAGTACATGAAGATGGACGAGGATGAGGAGGACCCGCGCCAGAGAGCCTTTCTCTTCCTGAACACAGACAGTAAGCAGCCCTCGCCGGCCGCTCACTCCCCGCCCCGTCTCTGCCGCTTGGCAGGGGCTGGCATCCTGCCAGGCCAGTCGGTGCTGCCGTGCACCGGCAGGGAGAGCGTCTTGCAGCCTGGCCTGCCCTGGTGGTGTGTCAGCGCTGGAGCCAGGGGGCTGAGCTGGTTGGTGGGGAGGGAATTGGTGGGAGAGGACACGGGGGTCAGAGCACTATAAGGATGGAGTGAGCCTCCTCTGCCAGTCAGTGTCCACAGCAGCAGGGCCAGGGCCAGGGCGTCCTGCCTCCCTCCCACCCATTCTGAGCGCTGGCTGACTGTGTGCCCGTATACTGACTGCCCCGCCGCTCACCCCCTGGAAGTCTTGGCTTTGCCTGGCCGGCCTCCAGGTGCACAACACCCTGCATGTTAGTATCAGAATTCACCTGCCACCCTCTCGGGATGCTCAGAGCTGTGTCCCCAGTGCACTCTGGCAGGATTCACCCTCTGCCCCCTCGGGGTGGTCAGATCTGTGCCCCCAGTGTACCCTGGCAGGATTCACCTTCTGCCCCCTCGGGATGCTCAGAGCAGCACCCCCAGTGCCAGGAAGCAGATGCAGCGGTTGGGCAGGAGTGGGCTGGGGGTGGGGCCTGAGGGGGTGCAGAAGTGGAGTGGGGCAGTGGAGTCTGGGCAGAGGGGAGCATGAGCAGGGGGTGGGGTGGGGCTCTGGGCAGAAGGGGTACAGGAGCGGGCTGGGGGTGGGGCCTGAGGGGGTGCAGAAGTGGAGTGGGGCAGTGGAGTCTGGGCAGAGGGGAGCATGAGCAGGGGGTGGGGTGGGGCTCTGGGCAGAAGGGGTACAGGAGCGGGCTGGGGGTGGGATTTGGGCGACAGGGAGGACAGTTACCTGCGCAGCTCCCCGGTGATGCACATGCCTCTGTGTCCCCTCCCCTCGTATCCGATGAATGGGAGCAGGGGGGGACGTCGCCGTGCCGGGGCAGGGAGAGTACACAGAGCCACTTTCTCCCCAGCCAGGCAGAGCTGGTGAGCTGGATCTGGCCCTGGTTTGCCTGAGCTGGGCCCACAAATTTCAGGTCCTCTCCCCACGCTCCGTGTAGCAGGGAGCCCGTACCCTGCAGCGCCGCTGCAAGGCTGGAGCACCAGTGCATGCTCCCCAAGGCTGGCTGGGGGAGCTTCGGGGGCCAGGCCTGGCCACAGGTTGTAGGTTCCCCACTGTGAGGTAGACCCAGGCCCTGAGGTTTTGGTTTTCTACTGTGCTGACTGTCCTGGCCTCAAAGGGATGATCTTTCTGGTAGAGCTGAGCAGGGCCCAGCACAGTGGGTCCTTGCTCTCCACCACAGTCTTCAGCTGCTACCATCATGCAATAACCCCAACCTGGGGTAGCAGTAATAGCGTTGTACTGTCAAAGCTGGCGGGGGCCAGGCAATCCAGATATGAGGTAAGCCACAAAGGGTCCTCCTCTGGGGCTGACTTCAGTCCCTTGTACTTGTCTCACACTGCAGGGCCAGGCACTCCGAGCATCAGTGTCTCTAGAATCCAGATGTGTCCGGAGCTCATGTTCCGCTGGCCTAGCTAGGGTGTGTTTGCCTTGCAGATTTCCTGGAAGAGGAGGAGGAGGAAGGAGCAGACAGTCCTGAGCCCACAGGCCCACCTCCCATTGCCAGGGAGAAGAGCCCCAGGGTGCTGAGCTCACCCCTGGGCACTGGGACCAGAGGGAAGGGTCTCCCTCTGGCAACAAGGGATTATGGAGATAACATGGACTACCACACGTTCCAGCACCAGCAAAAGACGGTTCGTGGTGAAGGTGCTATGGCAGGGTGGCCGCGAACCCAGGATGCCCACAATGGTGCCAGCCTCAGCTCCACAGCCGCAGCCAGGGATTCCCAGGGCTATGAGAACACACCCCCTGTACTTGTGCGGGCCGTGGTCCGGGGGCGCTCCCTCAGCTGGGCACACAAGGAGCTGGATCAGGTGAACCAGAGAGAGGACGACCGGTTGGGGCTGTTGGGGGCCTCAAGGCAGGGCAGTGCCCTGAGCCGCCAGACCCACTTCTCCATGCCCATCTTTGGGGGCAAAGCCAAGCCACAGGGCCCAAGCAGGCCAGTGGTGCCCCTGGTGGAGAGGAAGGCCAAGAAGGAGGCCAAGAAGCCTGAGGAGAAAGTGTACGTGACTCGGCTTCAGCCTAGCAAGCGCAAGGCCCCGGTGCAGGAGGCCACCTTCCCTGGTATCTTCCTCTACCCCAAGCCCCTGAGGAGGGTGCACCTGAACTCAAGAGCCCCCCTGCGGCGCGCCGCCCCCTCCACCAAGCTCCGCTCCATCCCTGGCCACAGAGCGCCTTGGCTCCTGGGCAATGGCTCCAGGGAGACGTATCCCTTGAAGAGGAAGAGCCTCAGGGCCAGGAAGTGGGAGCAGCTGTACAGGCGTGAGGACCCAGTGGCTGTGGGCGAGCGCAGGGCATGGCCCAGCGTACTGCTGCCAGCAACTGAGGGGCCATTCAGCAAGAAGGCCCCAGAGGGCACAGCCGCTGCCCCAGCCAGGACCGTGACAGCGGCCGCCCTGGATTACAACTCCTCTGAGGCAGCCCTTTTGGCTGGGGTGAGGGTGACGTCCTTCCTGAGGATGTCAGAGTTGACGGCATCGCAGGAGGGCCCAGGCCAGGCCCAGGGGGCGGAGGAGGAGGAAGAGGAGGAGGAGCTGTCAGACTACAGCTACGAGAACTCGGAGCTGCAGCCGAGCTGGCTGGAGGACTCCATCAACTGGCAGCGGACATTCAGCGTCAGCGCAGTGGATTTCGAGCTGCTGCGCTCCGACTGGAACGACCTGCGCTGCAACGTCTCCGGCAACCTGCAGCTGAGCGAGAGCGAGGTGGTGGATGTGGTGGCCCAGTACATGGAGAAGCTCAACGAGAAGAACGGGGGGTAGGGCTACCTTGATGGCTCAGGCAGGCTGTGCCGTGGAGTCAGGCCCAGGGCTGTCTCCTAGGCTCGGGGACCAGGCAGGGCTGAGCTCTGCTGAGTCCTGCTCCCCCCACGCCCCACGGCAGGCCGTAGGGGAGGGTGGTCTCCGTGGTCATCCAGCCCTGGCAATGCATATTCCTCTCCCCCAACAGGCCCCAGCCCTGCACCTCCTGGGATGAGCCACTCTGCTCTCCCCTGCAGGGCCTCCCCTGTGAGAGATGCCGGAGGGACTCTCCTGGCCTGAATGCGCCACCCGTGGAGGGTGGGAGCTGGGCTGTCCCTTTCCGTGGTGCAGGGAGGGGCCTGGGTCTCGCCCGGGAAGGTGACAGCTGGGGCCTCCCCCCAGGATCTACACGCTGCTGCGCATCGTCAATGTGGAGAAGCGGCGAGACACGGCGCGGGGGAACCGCTACCTGCTGGAGCTGGAGCTTCTGGAGCGGGGCCAGAGAACTGTGCGGCTCTCGGAGTACGTCTATGTGCTGCTGCACCAGGGCAGGCCGGATGACAGCACCGAGGCCAACCCTGAGGGGCCTGCGCCCGTGGCCACTGAGCCCCAACCCAGCCCCTGGAGCCTGCTCTCTGGGAAGCCCATCCTGTGCCGGCCCCTGCAGCTCAGCTGGAGGCAGGACGTCATGGTGCACTTCGTGGTGCCGGGTGAGAACACAGCACGGTTCCGGGGAGGGGCAGTGGCGTCCGTCTCTCAGTGCAACTTGCCATGTGTCCCGGCCGCCCAAGTGGAGCTGAGAGCACGGTGTGGGAAGGGGCGTTATCTGCACCTCCTTCTCGGGGACCAACGCTGCCCCCGGCCCCAGGAGTTCTGGGGTCATTCAGAGCCTCACAGGGGCTCAAATTGCAGGCCCTGGGTGGCATTGGGCTACAGGGGCACACAGGCTGTGGCAGCTCAGAGGAGCACGTGGGAGGCCTGGTCCCCTTGTGCTCACACCTCCAGGGCTGCCCCGCAGCAGGCCCAGGCTAGGCAGTTCGGTCAGTACAGCTGCAGCGCTCAGCTGTGCCGCAGTTCAACGGGTCTGAGCCTGTGTGCAGGAAGCCCCTGGTGTGTGGGGGGGAGGGGCTAGCTCTTGGCCACTGGGATGGGGACTGGATCCCTGAAGGCTGACTGGGTGTGCCAGGGGGAGGGGGGCAGGGGTGGGCTCCAGGGGACTGGAGTGGACCCATGGGAAGGGGCGGGGGCAGGCTCCTGGGCACTGGAATTGATCCCTGGTCGGCACTGACCCTTGGGAGTGTTGCTTGTGTGGCAGTGAAGAACCAGGCGCGCTGGGTCCAGCAGTTCATCTCAGACATGGCCGGCCTGTACTGGGACACTAAGGATGCCAACTTCAATGTCATCCTGGTGGACTTTGAGAGCGAGGACATGGACGTGGAGAAGGCGCTGCAGGAAGCCCGGCTGCCCCGGTAACAGAGCGGGGAGCCCCACAACCTCCCCAGCCGATGTTCCTCCCCTACCTGTGCCAAGCCTGGCCCCTTCTCCTTGCCAGGCCCCCAGCCCCACGGGAATAGGAGCCTGGGCCCAGCGGACATCCGCCACTCCCAGGCCGTGCGTGCAGCAGGTGGGGAGGGAGTCCCAGGCAGCACTAAGGTGATGTCCCCTCTCCCTCTGAGGGCGTGGCCAGGGATCTCTTTCACAGGCTCCAGCACAAGGTACAGCTCCCATGCTCCAGCTCTGTCCTGCTCAGTGGATGGCTGTGCTCGCTGGGCGAGGAGCCAGGGGTTTCACCTGTGACATCGCGATCGCTGTCACTGAGCTCAGGCCCCCGAGGCCTGATCTGCAGCCCTCCCCCAGCTGCCCCACCCGGCTCCACTCATGCAGCCCCCTCCCCACTCGGCTGTGCCAGCCCTTCCCCACCCAGCTCTGCCCACGCACCCCACACCAGACCTGCAGACCCGGCTATCCCAGCCCCAGGGTGCGGCCACCTCTGCTAATACGCCTCACTCTTGCATCTCTCCTGCATTGCAGCCCTGGCTTCTCTTGCACAAAGGCTGCGAACTGAGCCTGCTGCTCTGCTTTACCTCCTGTGTGTGTGACTGCAGTCCCTGTACATAGAATGTGAAAGCGGGTGCCCAGAGGGCAGTGCCCAGGCGCTGAGGCTGCCTTCCAGCCATCTGAACTGCAGCCTCAGGCAGGCCTGAGTAAGCATCAGGTACCAGGGAGGCACCCACATCCTGGCACTGCCAGAGGAGCAGAGTGCAGCAGAGCAGTTTTGTTCCTGACTTCCCTGGCAGTGGGGGGCCCGAGCCCAGATACTCTGTGTTCCAGCCTGCTTCAGGGGCTGTCACCCAGTGCCCTCGCTCAGAGCCTGCTCACTCTGCCCCCACCGCAGGGCCTGTCTGTCTGCAGTGTTGCACCCCCAGCTGGGGCTGTGAGGTTATTTTCTCCCCTCACACAGACAGACACATTCTTTATATCATCGTTCGTGCCGGAGGTGTGCTGGCCTGCGAGCACACAAGTCCCCCTGGGACTTTCCCCCATGTGTTGATCATGTCACAGCCACCCACCTTCTTGCTCTCTGAGGCTCCCCACCTCCCTCTTCTGCTGGGCCTGATCCTCTGGTCTCCCCCAGCCAAGGCACAGAGTTGGTGTTACTGCCCCCTGCAGAGCAATGCAGACACCGATCCACTTCAGCTCTGGGAGGACTCAGTTCTAAGGGCTCAGCACCAGTGTTCCCTGGAAGCTGAGCACTTGGATGGCTGCCCAGGAGAGATTCAGCTGCTGTCCAGCTGATTAGCAGAGCCCCCACAGCAGACAGCATGTGTTTCTATTGGTGGTGCACATAACAAAATTTATTCTGCCCAGGGGCAGAAAGAATTAGAACACTGCTCAGCAAATCAGTGTTCTCAGCAAACCAGGAAACCAATCCCCCAAATGGGACCAAAACTCCTAACAAATTCATCTTCTTCTGTGTAAGTTTAAGGGGTTGCATGTGGAAACAGATTAAAGTAAGTCACTAAATTAAAATGAAAGAAAACACACAACTAGTTCTAACCCACTAAGAAAATTATGATGTGCCTATTATTGCCCTAAAAAAACTGTTCTTATGTCAGGCAAAAGCTTCATATCAGAGCTTTTCTTTTACTCTGCTTTGGGTCTTCAGCTTTTCACAGTTCTCAAGTATCATATTAGTGTGTGTCAGACAGTTTCCAAAGCTGGGGGAAAGACACAAAGCTTCCCATTGCTTAAATAGACTTTCCCCCAGGGTGGAAATCTTTTCTTTAGCATCCCCTCTTCTCATGGAGAAACACCAGGTTCAAAGTGGACTTCACTACCAGGTGGCACGGTCACATGTCTTTCTAGACCAATCACCTTCAGGGCTTACAGGGCAGTTGACAGGTTGCTGAGTTGATCACCAAGCCATTAAGCTTCCAGGGCGCCAGTTATGGCCTTCATTAGCACATTTAAAAACTATAAACAGAGTCACACCTCATATTTCGAACTTCACATACAGGAATGATACGTGCACAAAAATAGAATATGCCGATTCAGCAGGTTATCATATGACATTGCTCTGTGAGATGGGGTATTTTGTTTAAAGCATATTCAGGTTATGCATATTCACAAAAAGCATGAGGAGGCCATCACCAGAAGTCCTCTAAACATCAGGGTCACATAACACCTGGTGCCACTCAAACAGGCAGATACACACTGCTCCTGCTCCAGAGAGTCAACAGGCTGATTGCTTGCTATGGTACTAAGTTAGTGTTACCCCTGCCTGCATCCCTGTTGCCCTCCCTTCTGTGCCTTTAGCCCTAAGCACGTTGATCCTGGGGGATCTGCCCTGCAAATAGATACTGATGCTGCAGGTGATCTAGGAGCCAGGCCAGCTACAAAGTGGTGAGCTGCCGTCCCCAAAGCTAGGTGGCTCAGCAGGCAAGAAGGCCCTTCAAGCTGAGTAGAGAGAGCTGCTGAAGGTCGGTGCATGTAACCGGCTGGCCATCCTGCCTGGTTCCCTGTGGCCTGTCTCTGTACTTCCCCTATTTAGAAAGCCCTTGCCAGGTGAAGCAGAGCTGGCCCCTAGCAGTGGTTGGTATGAGTCCATCTGGCTAGGAGGATAACACGAAACACACAGGGATGCGAACGGGGGGGGTTAGCCTGGGACCTTTCAGTCTAAAAGCAAGAGCCTTTGCTGCCTGAGCGGAAGAACCACCAGGCTTAATGGACTCTCCACCATGGGCTAGTCACTAGAGGGGGACAGAGAGCTCACCCAGAAAACATTTCCGGGGGTTCAGCTGGGTTCCCTCAGCTCTGGCTCCTGATACCTCCAGTGACACCCCCCGCCATTCCTCTCTTGCCTGGGAACTGCCTGGGGTCTCTCAGCCCAGCAGTGCCCACGGAGCTGTGTCGCTGCTCAGCCCCTGGCCTGGCTCCCTGCTGTCGCTGACTCGCTGCATTATTCCCAGGTACCAGTACTTGAAGCGCACAGGGAACTTTGAGCGCTCGGCAGGCTTGCAGGCCGGCGTGGATGCCATTGAGGTGAGAGACGACGGGGGGCTCTGTCTCCAGGGCGTCTGCCCTTGTCTCATCCAGCCCCTGCCTTGGGCAGTGCAGCCTAGTAACAGCCTCTCTCTCTGCTTGATTGCCTCAGGATGGGCACAGCATCGTGTTCCTGTGCGACCTGCACATCCACTTCCCCCTCAACATCCTAGACAGCATCCGCAAGCACTGCGTGGAGGGCAAGCTGGCCTACGCGCCCATCGTCATGCGGCTGGGCTGTGGGAGCTCACCACGGGACCCCACTGGTAGCGTGCCCCAGCACTCGGGCGCTTGCGGCGGGACGTGCGCTGGGCTTTGAAGCCGCCAGTGCAGTGAGGCAGCTCGTGGTGCAGGCTGCATGGCAGGGCTCTGGCACGGTCACTCAGCACTGTGCTGCTGGAGCGTCTCGTACGAGCAACCGCTGCTCCT
Organism: Carettochelys insculpta; assembly: GCF_033958435.1. NCBI lineage: Eukaryota > Metazoa > Chordata > Testudines > Carettochelyidae > Carettochelys > Carettochelys insculpta. The sequence goes on along the minus strand of NC_134142.1, from coordinate 116,935,346 downwards.
TCAGTTGCAGGCCAGGCCCAGGCCGGTTGCTTTAAGGAGCCGAGCTGTGCTGGTGTGGGAGACGCAGCCTCTTACCCACTCTTCTTTGCAGCTGAACATCATTTCCCTCCGCAGTTACTGCCGCTCCCCAGGGCTGGTCTGTAAGCAGGAACAGTAATGCCAGGTGCTTCTTAAGTAGGGCGACCACCTGGCCCTATGGCAAACACGGGACACTGGGCTGCAGGGGGAGGGTGGGGGGCTGCTGTCCTGTGTCAGGGCTCCTTGGAGAGGGGGGCTGCTGCCCCATGGTCAGGCTCTGCAGCCTCCAGATGGGGGGAGTGCACAGGATGGGGACTCTACATCCTCCTGGAAGAGGGTTGCTGAGATAGGAGCTTCACAGACTCCCCATAGGATGCTCCAGGAAATGTGGCAGCCACCCTGCGGCAGGGGTCCCTGGCAGCAGGGCATGTTAGGGAACGGGGCAGTCACCCCTCAGAGGAGATGCCCTGCATCAGGAGCTGCTTCCCCAAAGCGTGGGATGTCAGGGAACGAGGCAGCTGCGCCGTGGTGGAGCTCAGACGCAGCTGCTGTCCTAATGTGCCAGGGAATGGGGCAGCTGCCCCATGGTGGAGCTCACCAGCAGCATGAACTGCTGCCTCAAGGCAGAGGGCAGCTGCCCATCGGAGCAGCTGCCTGCCACTCCGAGACACAGAGTGCCAGGGAACAGAAACCCTGCAAAATACAGGACTACTTGCCCATTTTCTGCCCTTGCGACAGCTTAAATAAGAAACTGTCCTGGGAGAAACAGGCGGATGGTCACCGTATTCTTAAGGCAGAGTGACAGACAGTGCAGGACTTTTAACTAGGCCTCACACGGCTCCTGCAGGGAAGGTGTGAGCACCCCCACCCCCAGGGCACCTCAGCCCTGCCCCCTCACTGACTGACCCCCCTCCCACTCAGGGCACCTCAGCCCTGCCCCCTCACTGACTGACCCCCCCCCACTCAGGGCACCTCAGCCCTGTCCCCTCACTGACTGACCCCCTCACACTCCCCAGGGCACCTCAGCCCTGCCCCCTCACTGACTGACCCCCCCCCCACTCAGGGCACCTCAGCCCTGTCCCCTCACTGACTGACCCCCTCACACTCCCCAGGGCACCTCAGCCCTGCCCCCTCACTGACTGACCCCCTCACACTCCCCAGGGCACCTCAGCCCTGCCGCTCACTGACTGACCCCCTCACACTCCCCAGGGCACCTCAGCCCTTCCCCTCACTGACTGAACCCCCCCCCCACTTCTCAGGACACCTCAGTCCTGCCCCTCACTGACTGACCCCCCCACTTCTCAGGGCATCTCAGCCCTGCCCCCTCACTGACTGACTCCCCCCACTCAGGGTACCTCAGCCCTGCCCCCTCACTGACTGACCCCCTCACACTCCCCAGGGCACCTCAGCCCTGCCCCCTCACTGACTGACCCCCCCCACTCCCCAGGGCACCTCAGCCCTGCCCCCTCACTGACTGACCCCCTCACACTCCCCAGGGCACCTCACCCTGCCCCTCTTGCTGAGTGACCCCCCACTTGCCCTGGCCTTGCTGTCGCCCAGTGAATCTGGCAGGGAGACACTGCTGCTGTGTTCACTTACAGCTTTCGCCAGCAGGATTCACTCTTGGTTTTATCCTTGTCCCAGGTGTAGCTTTATCCAGCCGGTTGTGTTGCGCGAGGTGCCCGGCGGCTGAGCCTCGCTGCGGTGCGGTGCCCTCCACGCCCATCAGCTTGGCTCTCACACAGGCTGCTCAGAGATCCCCCCTCTGGGCAGACCCTCCCCTCGCAGCCGGGTACAGCCTCACCTGGCCATGCTGGGTGCTGTCCTCCCAGGGACGGGGAAGGAAGAGGTCTACCCCCACTGACCCAAGCTCCTTTTATCAACCCCCCGCCTGGGCTCTTTTATTCAACCTCCTCATTGACGGGCTGATTAGCTTGTGAGCTTCCAGGTCCCCATCTGATCCAGTAACCAGCAACACCTCCTCTCAGGCAGCCTCCCCCAGGAGCTTCACTGGTAGAGCAGCGCCCAGCAGGCTGGCTCCATGCTGAGGCCTCGCACTTTCGCATGAGGAGATTCTCTCCTATCTAGCACTGGGCTTCAGGAGAGCTTCCCGTGCTCTCTTGAGGAAGGGCTCCGGCGGCCATTGTGCAGGGGAGGAAACTGAGGCCCCCAGGGCGTGGTGGCTTGCTGGGGTGGGGTGGGAGCCATGCCACTTCCTGGCGTGTCCAGCCTGGTGCTAGACCTGTGGATCTAGGCCTCACTGCAGGGAGACGGTAAGCAGGACTGAAGCACCTGAAGGGTCTTGCTGAGCTCAGTGGCACTAGCGTGTGTTTATAGCTAGGCAGGTGCGCCAGCCCCTTGCTGACTAGGAGCCGCTGTGGAAGCCTCTCTGAGTGGAAAAATGAGTCCTGGCCCCCAAGGGCCTGGAGCCAAGAGGTTTGGTCTGGCTGCAGGCTGGAGACAGGCTCCAGAGCAGGCCCCGTCACGGGTCTCCCATCAGGCACCCCTGTGAAACCCTTGGCCTCACGGGGCACAGGGCATGGCCGCAGGTGCAGAGATCTTGCTCAGCGGTGGCTCTGGGAGCAGCAGGGCCTGGGCGGGTGCTGTTGGAGGGGACTGTTCTGAGCAAGGGGGAGCCCTTGGTAGGAGACACAGGGACAGTGCAGAGAGGGCTGGGGCTAATCTGGGGGAGAGGCAGGCAAGGGGCAGGGGGCTGCGCACCAGCAGCTGCCTGGACCGACGGCCAGGGGAACAGGGAGTGGTGTCACTGGGCAGCTGGTAGCCTGTGAGTGCAGGGAAGCTGGCACTGGAGGCCCACGTAGGGAGCAGCAGGCCAGCCATTCAGCAAGGAGACCTGCCAGCAGCGCTGCCTGGCCACAAGTGGAGCCCGCTGCCCTCCCAGGCCCATTTCCTTCCTCAGTCCCGTTTGCCACTAAGTTCTGGGGAGCTGCCTGCAGCCAGGACACAGCCACAGCAAACGCCCCAGCACCTTGAGGTGCTAGCTCTGTCCTCCCCACGTGGTGCTGAGCCCAGCCCCTCTGCTCCCTGCCCCGCTCCTGCAGCACACCAGCCCCTGTGCGTTTGGCAGGGTGGGAGACGGGTTTGTTAAACCAGATCCCTTGGCGACAGCTTTCCTGGGCGGCACTCTCACGTCAGAGCCTGGGCTCCCCCCGGCTGTATGTTCAGTGCGTGGACAGCTTCACCTTGCTCGTCCCATGGGGGTTTTCATGAACGTAGCAGTGCCAGGCTGGATCTGACCCCAGGTCCAGCCGGTCCGGTGTCCTGCCTGTGGTGGGGTAGGTAAGCCCCAGTGCCAGCTGCTTCAGAGGATGGTGCAGCAGCTGTGGCCTGAGCAGTTATCCATGTGCCGGTTCCCTGGGACTCAGGAGCTCGCGTGTAAGTGGAGCTGCAGCCCCACTTCCTGCAGGACCAGTTCCCTCTCAACAGGGCCCCAGCCGCGGCCTCTCCCTGCTCGTGTTTTGCTTCTGGTTTCCAGGAGAGGGCAGCCTGGCCTCAAAGGACGGCAGCAGTGGAGCTGGAAGGGTGCTGTGGCCTGGCCCCACTCCTCACCCTGCCCTCCCCGCTTTCACGGAACCCCCTTCCCACCAGCACTCTGGTGGGTCACTTCTCTCCCCTCCTTCCTCAGGCTACTGGGAGGTGAACGGGTTCGGCCTTTTCGGGATCTACAAGTCAGACTTCGACCGGGTTGGGGGTATGAACACGGAGGAGTTCCGGGACCGCTGGGGTGGAGAGGACTGGGAGCTACTGGACAGGTATGGCTGGCGGGGCTGCTGTCCAACACCTCTTCCCTGACGGGCGCCACGTGCCCCGGCCGTACAGGGTGACTGGCCATGGACCCTGCCCATGCACGCGGCTGATTTGGGGACATGGGAGAGAAGCTGGTGGGCGTGAGGGAGGGTTTGACCTCTCCAGGGCCCTGTGGCTCTGAGGTGCTTTTTGGTGGCACCTCACAGTGGGGGGAGCTCAGTTGGCACTGTCCTGTGACCAGTTTTCTCCAGCCCAGGCACAGAGCGTAGCAGGGCAGCAACAGGTGCCTGGAGCAGCAGGTTCTCCAGCAAGAGAGACAGGGCTTTGGTGGAAACAAATCTGCCTGAAATGTCTCCAGGGAACTTTTACTTTTGAAGGGAGAAAAATGGGTTTTTGCCTCCCCCTTTTCCCCTCCACTGACCTCTCCGTTATTCCTGACGGTGGTGGGCAAGGCCCGGGGCTTGGAGGCTTCAGAAGGGCCAGGCTGGGGCATCCCTGGCTTTGGTGGCAAACTCCCTGGGATCTGAGAGCTGGCCTGGGTGGGGATTCTTGACTGTCGCACAGAGAGCTCTCCTCCCACATGCCCCTGAGCTGTTTGAGTGCAGTGGCCTTTGGACTCTGAATGAAAGCCTCCTCCACTCTCAGGGAATCGGGTTTCTTGTGCCTCTAAGGAGGGGTGACCCCCCCCAAAGGGGCTTTGCCGCGGCTTCGCCCTCTCCTAAGTGTTGTCTCCCTCTGCCCGCGCAGGGTCCTGCAGAGCGGGCTGGAGGTGGAGCGTCTGCGCCTCAGGAACTTTTACCATTACTACCACTCCAAGCGTGGCATGTGGAACTCACGCAGCAAGAAGATGCCCAAAGACTAGGGCCTGGGTCCTGCTGCCAGCCACAGCCGGGCGCCTCAGCGCATTGGAGCAGGAGAAGCCTGTTCACAAAGCCGGGTGCCTCGGCGCTGCCACCTTGAACCCGGGCAATTGTAGGAGTTGTCTCTGGGCTGCTGGCGATGCCTGGAGGCTCCGGAGCACGAAGCCCTCAGCTGGGGATTTCTCCAGAGCGCTCCAAACAAACTGCAGTTACTTTGGGGGTCGGGGGCAGGGTTGTGATTTTTCTTAAGGCTTCTAATTTCTTAGTGAGAAACCAGTTTATTAGCTCGTTAGCACTGAGGTCAGGGAACCTGTCGGGGGGGGGAAGTGAGCCCCTCATGCTGCCACCAGTCCCTCAGCGAGCAGGCAGGAACGCAAGGCTTGGAGCAAACCCCTCCGCTCAGCTGCAGTGGAGAAGGGGCTTTGCAGCCTGCAGCTGGGATTCCCTCCAGCACCTGACTCCCAGCCCCAGCCCTGCTAGCAGGCCAGGGGCGAATACACAGGGCACGTGCTGTCCATGCCGGGCTGCCACAGGAGATGGGAACCATGCTGGGGTCTGAAAGACGTGCTCCACGGTACGAAGTTGGATGAACGTGCGGTGATGGGTCGGTCTGGGGGCTGGCTCAGGTAAGGGGCATTGCAGATCTCTGGCCCTGTGCCCTGTAGCGCCCAGAACAGGAGGAGCAAGCGATGGGGTGAGGCTGATGCCAGTGCATTGTGGTTTGCTGTCCTGTAACCTTCAGAAGTGGGTGCTGTGGGCTGTGGGCTCTCTGGTCAGGAAGCCCCCGGCCCCCAATCCACAGACAGCACACAGCTGGATCCCGAAAACCTGGGCAGCACCTGACACCGTGGGTGAGGTGGGCCCAAGGTGGGGCCAGGCAATGGGGCTGCTCCAAGCACATGGTGTCTTGTTGCCCAGCGGTTGGGAACTGTCCCTCTGCAGGGTGGAGCCCAGACCCACTCAGAGAACATCTTGTGAATCTGGCTGGGAGGGGCGGCCCTGTGGGGGTTGAGTGCTAGTGCCCATGGTGTGGACTCTCCTGTGCCCCCTTCCATCCAGGTTCTAAGGGCTCTTCTCCCACGGCTCAGCCCCCGCAAGCCCTGTGAGATCTTGTGGTGCCTGGGGCTGAACCTGACAGCAGCTCAGGCACAGGGTCCTGCTTCCTGCGCCTGCTGGCGTTGGAGGGAGAGGGTGGGTAGATGCAGAGCCCCAGAGAGATGCCCCTCCAAGTCATCCCGCAGCTTTCCGCCTCCCTGCCACGCCAGGTCCCTGCTGGCCTGGTGCAGCGAGACCTGCTGCTGCCCCCTCTGTGGAGGAAGGGCCAGTGCCCGTGCTGAGACAGCTGAGCCCAGCACCACACGCAGGGAGGAGCCAGGGAGGGCTGCTGTGGACGTGTGTGGGGTAGGCAGGACACAAGGACAAAGCGCAGCTCCTCAACAGCTGAATGCTGTGCTACTTGGTGAACCTGAGCACAGGCTGATGTCCCAGACCCAGCCTGGGGAGAGCGTTAGCTCCTTTTATGCTGACCCCCTCTCTCTCCCGTGTGGGGCTGGAGGGGCAGCCAGCTGCCCAGCACAGGCTCACAGGCCTGGCAGGGTAGGACTGGCCACGTGCGGCCTGCAAGAGGCTGCACCCTGGGGTGTGATGTGCCCAGTGCAGGCCCCAAGAGGGCTGGTCAAAGCCTGCTGTGGTATCTCCCCTGGGAAGGGCCCGAGGCAGGAATTGGAGAAGGAGGGTGAGCAATGTTTCCAAGCTAATTTCTGTGAAATTATGAGGTAGGAAGCTGTTTTCAGGAGGTCAGTTTTGTTTTTTATTCTTAAAAAATAAAAGGAAAGTCTTGGTTGGGATATCCCCTCCGTCTCTGCTTCCTTCCGCTGCAAGCGGGCAGCACGCAGCAGGGGCCCAGAACAGCGTAAAGCCTCAGCTGCACAGCCCCTCTCCCCAGCTTGTCACAGCGCAGCATAGTGCAAATCCCAGCACAGCTAAGCATCTTCAGGGACACCAGCCTGTACAAAAAGCTGCAGGTGTGGACTTCATTCCTGACCACAAGGCTACAGTGGGGGGTGTGGAAATGCTCACTGAAGTCAGGGGGAAGGATAGCTCAGTGGTTTGAGCATGGGTCTGCTAAACCTGGGGTTGTGCGTTTAAATCCTCAAGGAGGCCATTAAGGGACTGGGGCAACTAAATATGAGGGATGGTGCTTGGTCCTGCCACAAGGGCAGGGGACTGGATTAGATGATCTCCAGAGGTCCCTTCTAGCTCTAGGAGATGTGTGTCTTGGGAGACCCAGCTTACCCCTTGCAGTAATGGCTTGGGAAACCAGAGGGGGGCACCTGCACAGCAGTAAGGAGCATTTTAACCAGGGGCTGCAGAGTGTCTAAAGGCACCTTTGGGAGACTGAAGGTGAGCTGGTGGTGTCACTGAGGGCACTATTCCCCTGGTTATCACTGAATGTTGCAATTTGTGTGAATCTAAGGGCAAGGTGCAGCATTTGAGCAGCCAGACACAAGCACAGGGCTGGGGAATCTTTTTTGGGTTAGGGGTCACTGAACCACAGGAAAAAAAAACCTCATGATGGTGGTCCCCAACTGATAACTGGGGCAAAAAGAGAGACAAGCCATTCCTGCAACGCAGGGCACCAAAGTTTCCTTTGCACTCCAGCCCCATAGGGAGGGGCACAGAGGCTCAGGGCTTCCCTACCCCTAGGGCTGGCTTAAGTCTTCTGGGGGCCCATGGCTAGTAAATTTTGGAGTCTCCACAAGATGTGGGGTGGGGCCAAATATGAGGGGTTCAGGGCATAGGAGGCAGGCTAACAGAGCAGAATGGGGATGCAGGGTGTGGGGAGGTGTGTGGGAGGTAGGGGCACGAGCTGAATGGGCGGGGGGGGTGGAGATGAGTGGGAGTTAGGGTGGAGGAGGGACTGCAGGCACAGATTCTGGACAGGAGGATGCAGGTGGGAGCTGCGGGTGCAGGCTCTGGGCAGGAAGGTGCAGGCTGGGGGTGCAGGCCCTGGGCGAGAGGGTGCGGGGAGGGGCGCAGGTTCTGGACGGGAGGCTGCAGGTGGGAGCTGTGGGTGCAGGCTCTGGGGGGCGTAGGTTCTGGACGGGAGGCTGCAGGTGGGAGCTGCGGGTGCAGGCTCTGGGGGGCGCAGGTTCTGGATGGGAGGCTGCAGGTGGGAGCTGCGGGTGCAGGCTCTGGGGGGCGCAGGTTCTGGACGGGAGGCCGCAGGTGGGAGCTGCGGGTGCAGGCTCTGGGGGGCGTAGGTTCTGGGCGGGAGGCTGCAGGTGGGAGCTGCGGGTGCAGGCTCTTGGGGGCGCAGGTTCTGGGCGGGAAGATGCAGGTGGGAGCTGCGGGTGCAGGCTCTGGGCAGGAAGGTGTAGAGGAGGAGACTGGGGGCGCAGGCTCTGGGCGGGCCGGTGGCGGGGGTGGGGGGCTGGGGTAAGCCCGTGGGGTCGGGGCTGCAGCGAGGCGCCAACACAGCGTAGCTGCGGCGGCCCCGGAAGGGGGCGGAGGGCTGCACCCTGCACGTGCCGACGGGCGCCACCCTGCCCCGCTGGCGCTGGCTGAGACTCAGGGTCAATGGGCGCGACGGGCGGGGTCCGCAGGCGGCGCAGGGGACGGGACTTCCGGACGCTGCAGTCCTACCGTCCCCGCACACACCGTCACCGGCCGCGCCCCCGGCGAGCGCCGCGCTCCGGTTCCTGCGCGGGGCCAGTCCCACCCCTCCCCCGGAGCGGCGCAGCGGCGCTTTCCCGCCCCGCCTGCCCTGGGGGCACGTAGCCCCACCCCCTCCCTGCCTCGCCCCAGGCGGAGACAAAACTCCTGGTAGCGCTGGAGGGTCCGGCCCTTGCCCTCCACCCGGGGCACGTGGCGGTGTGGACCCTCACACAGGGTGTCAGCACCCCGCCCTCTTCCGCCAGCCCACCAGGCCTGGCTCCCCCGCCTGAAGCCGGCCGCGGAGCAGAGACAGCAACCCACGACAGCAGCCGGGCCCTGGCAGGGTTAACCTAGCAAAGGGCTGCCAAGGGGAGGCTGCAGGTGCCCTGGGCGTGGGCACGTAGGGCACCATCCTGTGCCAAGGGACTTCGATACAGCTGCCACCGCACAGGCGCACCTGGTGGGAAAGCAGAGAAGGGCTTTGAGATGGGCGGAGGTGCTTGTTAGGCTTCTGATCCCATTTGGAGCCTGTAGCGCAGGAGTTCTGTGCCAGCGGGTGTGCCTGGCGGGTGGGTATAGATTCGTTACCCAACTGTGTCAGTCAGACACTAGCAGTGTTCCCTGTAAGCTGAGTGGAATGTCGCCCAGCTGATTGGCAGGTGCCCACGGCTAGCATTTGTGTATCTCCTGGGGGTGCATGTTCACACATGCCTGGGTGCCCATACAACTATTCCACGCACAGATAGAAAAGACTGGGGGGGCTGAGAACTCCCACTGATCATCCAGCGCAAGCCAGCCAGTGGCTGGGCCGAGTACAGAACTGCTGTTCCTAGCTCCTGCCCCCTTCAGCTCACCTCTGCCTTGCTAGAGCACAGAGCCCTGAGGTGCCTGGGGACAGTTTGACCATAGAGGAGCAGCCAAGCAACAGTCTCCTTTGTCCCCTTTGCCCAGTGGGACGCCCCAGCTGACGGGGACCTGGCTTCTGAGTGGCCGTGATGGCTCTTTAACCAGGAATCCAGCAGCAGACAGGCCCTGGGTTGCCCCATGCTGAGTCAGCAGGTTGGCCAGGCTGGCGTGGGAGCCTCCCATGGCATGGCCTCTCCTGTTGCGTGCTCCACCCCACCCTGGGTGGGGCTGGGAGCTCTGACAGAACCTGTCTGAGGCTACAACACCCACTGCAGTGATGTCAGGGCCCCCAGGCTGAGCCGAGACAGGCTGGGCTCCACGGCTGGCAGCGTGACGGGGACGGGCCGCGCTGTCTAATGCCTCTGGTGGGCAAATGGTGCATCTCCTCTCTACCCTGTATGGCTGGTGGAAAGCCAATAGGGTCACCCTCGTGTGAGGGGGTGGGGGGGTGTCTGGCCTAGTGTGGGCATGTAACTGAGAGCCCATGCCTCTGCAGGTGGTGAGGTGAGTGTGTGCTGTACCAGGGCTGCCCTTACTTTCAGTGGGGGGCACCGAATCCTGCTTCATCTCCTCCGACCCCGCTGTTCAGAGTGATGGGTGGGCATTTCCCAGGCCCGCAGGTTGCCCTGAGCCTTCCTCCCAGACTCCAGGTGAGTGTGCTAGCCTTAGGGCTATAGGGCAGCCGAGGGTGGCTGTGGCACCTGCCCCACTGTTGTGCATGGCATGAGGCAGACACCTAATTCCCATCCTCCAAAGCCAGCTGAGGTGTCTAAGCCACCTGGTGGATGGCTCACTTGGCTTCCGTAGGTGCCCAGCTCCCTGGAGGCACAGGGCTTAGCATGCGCACCTCCCATTGGCTGGGTTAGGCAGCTTCCCACCCTGCCGAGCATGCTGTGGCTGGTAGTCAAAGGTGGCCATCTCCCCTGTCTGTTGTAGAGGGACTCTAGGGGCCTAGGTCAGCGCTATGGCTCACAGTGATGTTCCTGCAACTTTTCAGGCCAGGGGTTAGCAAACGTTTTACATCAGGCCCACTTTTTGTCCATGCAATAAGCAGGTTCCCCTCCCCCCCCACCCCTAGCCTGCCTCGTGTAATCCAAACTGGTGGAAATTGGGTTATGTTCATAAGAAGGAAAAAAACCCTTAGGGCAAGTGTAAGAAAATAAGTCTGTGCAAGTTTGAAACCAACAAGAAGTCCTGTGGCACTTTCTAGACTAACAGATTTTTTGGAGCATCAGCTTTTGTGGACAAAGGCTGACCCGCTGCGTCAGGTGCACAGAGAATTTTAAACGTACACAGACATAAAACCAGTCACATATTTCAACATTTTTAATGACCTGGATAAGCCTGACCCAGCAGACAACTGGGCTGTGCCCCCTTAGGATCCTTCACCCTCCCCCATGGCTACCCCCAACTTTACACTCCCCTATTCTAGGTTCCTGGAAGGCGAGTATGGCACCGCTGTGAGCTGGTCTGCACTGCCATTGCTGCTACCACGCCACTGCTGTGGCGCTTAGGGAGAACACTTCCTGCCCCCATAGGAGCACTGCAGCTGCCGATGGAGGTACTCCACTGCCCTGAGCAGTGGTACCTATGCTGGGGCAGAAGTGCTCATCAAAATAGCACTGCCTATAGTGGCGCAGAAACTTGTGTAACTGCATCACTTGAGGTGGATTTCCCAGCCTCCCAAGCGCCGGAGCTGTACCCACAAGGCACAGGGTTCTGCAGTGCTTTACCCGCTCCAGGGACCCACCATTGCCTTTGATGGAGGGGAAACTAGTGCATAGCAAGTGGCTCCGTGGCCCTGCAAGTGTGTCAGCTCTTGGGGGCAGGGATGGTCTCACACTGCACGGCTGTACAGGAGCCCGAGGAGGGCCTGGCCGTGCAGGGGCTAAACAAGGCCTTTTGGCCCAATTAGCCCCACCCCATTTCACCTGCAGCCCATGCCAGGCCTGGAAGGGAAATAAAAGGTGGGAACCTGCCCTGCGTGTGGCTGACCAGTGCGGAGACAGGAGCTGGTTCTGCTGTTTGCAGTCCCTGAGCTGGGTTGGCGGCAGAAGGGTGTGAGTCTCCAAACCCTCCCTGGGTGCCAAGGTTGGGGGGGCCCCAAGAACCCCCCCCCCGAGGAGGGGACAGTGGGCTCCTGGGGCCAAGCTTTGAACTGAAGGAACAGATTTGGTAAGCAGCCAGAAGTCCTACAACCCTGGATGCTTGGCTAACACTGAGACCTAACTGCTAGGCCACCCTGCTGCCCAAGTGACCCAGCCATGAGGACCCAGGGCAATGGGGCTCTGCTGCATTCGAGAGGTTGATCTCCCCAGGGCGTGGAGCCTGTCCTGCTGTCCTTGGGGGCTTATTGCTCTGCACTGACACTGCTGCAATGAAGAGCCCAGACTAAGGGCAGCGCTGGGCCAGGTGATGTGGAGGTGCGAAGCCTCCACCTGGGGCATGGGTGGGGCTGGGGACTGCTGAGGGAAGCAATGGATTGTTGGGGGGCTTGGGGTAGAGGGGAGACCAGAGCTGGGAGGGGGGCACCTGGTGTCTGACCCTGGAATTGAATTGATGGGGGGGAATGTACCATTGATGGGAGGAGCTCTGCAGGGCTCATCCACATGCATCATTCTTCTGTTTCTGCCTGGTGTGGGAGTGGGGAAGTGAGGTTTCCTCCCTGCCTGTGGTGCCTGCACTCAAGTCCAGGCTAGATGAGCAGCACTGGAGCCTGCCCCTGAGGCCAGGGACGCCCTCCGGCTGCCCAGCCACACCCACCCCAGCTGTGGCTCACTCCATGGGAGCGCCAATGGCCACAGCAAGGTAGGGCTGGGTAGGCTCTTGAGTGAACAGGGTTCCAGCACCCTGCAATGAGGCAGGGTCAGTGGTGCCTAGACTGTCTTGGATGCGTGTTTGTCCAACCTCATCTTAACTGCCCCAATGACAGGGAGGACACAGCTTCCCGTGGAGGTCTAACCAGAGCACACCTGCCCTGCTGGCAGCAGCCCTTCCTGGCAGCTAACCTTCAGCTCCCTGGCTGCAGATGTGCTTTGTTACCACCTTTCACTTACCTGGAGACTGTATCCGCTCCCTGCTCAGTCCTGTGTTCTCCAGACACAACATGCCCAAGGTTTGAACGCTCCCTTCCAGCTCAGGGTTTCTAACCGCTGCATCTTTCTTGTTGCTGTGCCCTTGACTCTCTCCAGCTTACCCACATCTTCTCTTAAGCGTGGGGCAGCACGCCGGACCCAGTTCAGAGCAGAGCAGGACAGTTACTTCCCACATTCGACATCACACACCTGTGAACACACACACACACACCCTCGAACGAGGTATTAGTCTTGCAGAACTGTATCATGTCACTGATGCGTACACAGTTTGCTGTCCGTTTTACCCCAGATCTGTTTCTGCAGTGCTACCACCCAGCCAGTTATTCCCCATGTTTCGAGCCCTGTGTGGCTCAGAATGTGTGGCCACAGCTGTATCAGCAGACATGAGCTGCAGAGATCTGCTTCTGCCTCCCTGGACACAGATACAAAGTAGATATCTGAAAATTTGCATGGCTCAAGATACAAAATTAGCCTCTGCATCCACAGATGCAAAAATGAGCTGTGGATATGTAATGCCATCAGACCCAGGTTGCTGGCCCCAGGGATAAAACCTGCGAGCATAGGGTCTGAAGCCCTGCACTCTACTACATGAGCTAAAGGCTAGTTGGTTCTCAGCTGAGGCTTTAGAGCAGAGACTTCACTCATCCAGGTGAGGTCTCAGTACCTCTGGGTACTACACATATAAAGCAGACACCACAGATCTGGGTGGGACCCTCCGTGGGACTCCCCACACAAACATAAAGCAGACACCTGTGGAGATAAAAGTAGATATCCGTGGCTATGAAGCAGATATAAAGCTATAGATGTAGGTGTTCCCATGGCACACAAGATGTAGGTATAAATCAAACACCTGCGACTATAAAGCATACATCCGCAGCTACAAAGCAGATGCCCAGAATCTTTTCTCACTGCCATTTCTTTACCTTTAAAATAAGAATTTTGTAAAACACATTTTTCAAGGCTTTATGATCAAAATACCCTGATTTTGAAATCTGCCCCCCCCACCCAAAAGAATGAATTTAAAAACCCAACATGTGACTAAGGTGCCCAATCAAAACTACAACTGATGAAACAAACCAAAATACTTGAAAAAGGAAAATTCCAAAAAAATTGGAATGTCTTTGTAAAAATGTCTTGTACAGGCCAGTTTCATAGGTGTTTTCAAAAAGCCTATTAGGAAAATTACGACAGCTCTATTAGAAGTGATGCTGCCACCAAAGAGTTAATTAAGCAGATGCTAGATGCCCATCTATTAGGAGCCAGATGGCTTCATCACAGCCTGTCCCTCCACAGATCACCATTCACAGGACCAAGTGATCATCACCAGGGAACCGTGCAGGATGACACTCCCTTGTATAACAAAGGCTAATGATGCGGGGGTATTGCTGACCCAGCCCTCTCCCATCACCGGGCACTGAGCCGTGCCATGAAGACCTGTAATGATCCCATGAGGAAACAGTCAGTGTAATGAGAATATTGGAGCAGGAAATGTCAGGAAAGTAGGTGGAATTGGCCAGGGAGGAGGGCATCCCATTTTGCTTAATTTCAAGCCTGCTCAAAAGTCAGAGGATTGGGAAGTGGAGCTGGCATGTGGGCATTAGTGCTTCTAATTAGGTGCTGCTAGGGGGAGAGAGAGAGGAAAAGGGCTGATGGAGCCCAGGTCATGAGTGTATATGTGAGGGTCCTCAGGCCTCTCGCACAGGGGGATGACTATCATGAGCCCTGAGACAAGCCCATGGAGTGCAAACTGGGCCCTTCTTGGGCTTAAGTGACTGATACTGACATCAAGGAGGCTGCATGGCTTGGCACCAGCCGAAGATCTAGCCCCAGCCAGGAGCTTTTCTCACGCAAGTCTCCAGTGGGGTTAAGTTGCAGAGAGAAAAGGTTTCAGGGCTCAGCCTGGCTACTGAGCTCTCAAACTCAGCATGTAAGGGGCTGCAAAGCCTGCAGCTCAGCAGTCGTTTGTTTCCAGCTCGTTAGTGATGAGAAGTCTGCCCCTATTTGCAGGTGGGAGGGGGGGTTGCATGGAAAACTTCAGAATCGTTCCGCTGCGGGTGGCTTATGAAACCCTCGTGCTGTGGAGTCACTGCGGCACTCTGCCAGGCTGTTCCGGCCCTGAGCGACAGGCTATTTGTACAGCTCGCAGACGGCGTTACCTGGACGTGTGTGTAATCGGGGGTGCCATCTTCCCCTTCCTCAGAATTTAAGGCGCGTGACAGGTGCCAGACTGACAGCCTATCAGGCCTGCAGGCCAGCTTCTGCCAGGGCAGTGGCTGTCTTGCCAATGGGCCTCCACCCTGCCCTGCAGGAACAGCGTAGGAAGGAGTTCAGGCTTGCTCTGATAAGACGGGGTGTGATCTGGGATGAGGCCATCAGAATGTCAGACACCAGCCAGCGATCGCATCACATAGGCCAATAAAAAACCTGCCGGAGGTGAAATCCTGCCTTGTGCCCAGGCTTAGCTGACCTGGACAACAGGATGTAGAGGCGACAGGCCCTGCAGCCCAGCACTCCCCTGTGGATCAGGAGCACCTTGTCCTCTGGTCCCCTTCCTTACACGGAGGGCTGGTGGGTGATGGGCAGTGTGAGGGGACAGAGCAGGGTGCCAGTCGCAGGCTGATGGTTCCGATCGCCATTTAGGACTCAGAACCCACTTGCCAGGTGCCCGTGAAGCTGCCCTCAGGCAAAAGCCCAGCCACTGTCACTAGTCATCATGGATCAGCTGGTGGCTCTGTCCCATTGTGCTGGATGCGGCACAACCCCAGAGAGAGAGAGAGAGACCACCCCCTGCCCCAGGAGTTACAATCAAAAATGGTGGGTGGATGATGGACTGGGGATGGACTCAGTTGAGACCAGCCTCAGGGGAGGTCATTTTGGTGAACTGCTGCCCCTGCCAAACACACCAGAGGCCCAGACGGTGACTGCTGTGAGGTGGAGCTGGCTGGCTGCTGCGGTGGCCTGGCTTGGCCTCTCTGTCAGTTTTGACGCTTCTGGGTTGTAGTTCTTAGTCCCTGTCTACACTGAGACAATGACGGCGTGCTGGCACCTGTGCAGCAGCCAACCCTTGCAGAGGTGGTGGATAAGCTGCGAGCAGGACAGCAAATGGCTTTGGATGATCTGCTGGGACCTGGGCGTCGGGGCACAGGCTCCCAATCATCTTGAACATTGTCATGCGTTCCCAGCCATGCCTTAGTCAAGCACCATGTGGTTGCTGACGTGCAACAGAGTCTCCACGTAAAACTCCATCACACACAGGCTCTTGCTTGGATAGTCGCCTCTGCATCTTTCTCTTTTCACCTCCATTTCACTGCATTCTCGTTCCCAAAGGTGCCCTAGAAAAGGTCACTCTCAACCCCACCTGCCTGGTAACTGTTGCCGGGTGGGGGTGGGGATGTGCCTTTCAACTTGCAGGAGCAACAATAAGAAAAGGAAAACATTTACACTTAGCGTTGGAACCTGAAATGTCAGGACACTGGCAGACAGTGACAAGTCTGAGCAGCCTGAGCATCAAACAGCTGTGAGAGCTGAGGAGCCTCAACGTTGAAGTTGCTGTTCTGAGTGAGCGCCAGCGAGCCCGTGAGGACAAGGCGAGAGGTACCAGTGGTAGCTGTACCTTTGTAGGAACACTGCGTGCAAAGCATCTGCTTGGCTATTAACAACAGCCTTATGTGTAGCTGCCATGAACACCCTCCTGGTGTCAGGAAACATCTAAGGATGCTACATTTTAGGCTGGCCAACAACCAGAGTGTGACAGTAGTCAGCACTTACACTCTCACCCTACAAGCTGATGACAATACTAAGGAATGCTTCTACGCACACCTCGGTGGCATCACCAGAGATGTCCCTAGAGAGGACAAGTTTGTACTTCTCGAGGTGTTCGGTGCCAGAGTAGGTAGTGACTGCCACCAGTGGAATGGTGTCATTGGAAGGGAAGGTGTAGGAAAAATGAACGCCATTGGTCACCTTCTTCTCACACTCTGCACTGACCATGTTATAACTAACACCTGGCAGAAGAATCATTTCAAGACTCCCGGTGACCTCCACAGTTGGGACACTGGCACCTGCTTGGTTGTCATCATCTGGCCTCGTAACTGTGCTGATATCCATCTCACTTGCACCATGATCAATGCTGATGACTACTGAACCAACCTCTGACTAATGCATTACATCATGCTGCTCAAACTAACACCAAAGCATGTTTTCATCCAAAATAACCCACCATGAGAAGATCAACGCTCAGGGTTTAAAGGGCCGTAAGACAAAGCTTATCTTCCAGCAAAGCCTTAGCAACAAGCTATACAGCCAAGACCCGCTCAACAACTGTCTTCAGGCATGGTCCTTTCTAGAGCTTTTGTGCTTAAAAAAAGAGCTGGGACTCAGCCAGCTCCCTGCCACCCCCTACCTCAGGCTTCCCATGGCTGGGGCTGCTGGGGGTGGGGGATCTGCACCCCAGCCAGCTACCTGATGTGAGGCTGCCAGAGACCCCTGGCCCTCAGAAGCTCCCCAGGGCTGGAGCTGCCAGCAGGGCTCCCAACCTCAGGGATGCTGAGGTTTCCCTGGCCCCAGCTGGCTCCCAGGGGCTGGAGCTGCCAGCAGGGCTCTGCTCCAGCCAGCACCCAGTCGTGGGGCTGGCAGGGTCCCCCCACCCCTGGCTGAGGATCCCAGATAGGGCTGCAGAGGTGCTGGTAAAGTGTACTAGCTAGTACCAGCACAAAAAAGCACTGGTCCTTTCTGAAAACCTGTGGTGAAATCATTGGCTACACCAAGAGAAGGAGCCAGGATTGGTTTGATCCTAATGATAAGGAGATTCAGGACCTAACTGATGTTAAACACAGAGCCTTCAAAGCCTGGCAGAGCAACTTCATGTCTCAGCAGAAGAAAGTACAGTGAAGAATTAGAGCCCCTAAAAGCAACTGGTGGAGAGAATAAGCAAAGGAAATACCGGCTTATGCTGACTCCAACAACTGTCTTGGGCTCCTTAATACTTGTTAAAGCTGGGGCTGCTGACAAGACATGGGTAGCAATAGCCGTGTTCATTAGTCCCTTGTGCAGTGTGCTTCGTGAGAGTTAAGTTCCTCCAGCAGTTAACACCAGCCCTAAAAGAGTAGGCCTGAGCCAGTCAGAGGGCCAACTCTGTGAATGGCCCAAGCTGGTGTATGTGTTTAAACACCTGCTTTCAGCTTAGGCATCTTCCAACGGCTCCTAGTTAGTCCCGTGCATGAAAATATGCTCCTATAAATAATGGAGGTCTATGTGCTAAGGGGATCGTTGCATGAGAGATTCTTCCTACCCTGAAGCAAGACCCTTCCAGTTGCAGCTGCTGTCTGTCCCAGGATCCGGACAGGCACAGCTCCGCTGCCTGCAAGAGTTGGAGGCACTTAACTCTCAAGGGTCAGTGCAGAAGAGCCCTGGGAAGCGATCTTGGAGCTTGATCTTTTAGCTCCTAAAGGGGCCCCAGGCCTGGTCCTGCCTTGCTTGCTAGAGTCCGGGAGAGTGACAGGTGTGCCAGGGTCAGGCCCTTGCTGTCCAGCGTTACGCTGTCTGTGGCTGAGCTGAAGTGGCTTTCTAGTAATGGCTGCGGCTTGCAACATGCTACAACCCCAGGCTCATGAAAGTTACGGCCTGGCTTCTGGGCATCAAAGCTACCCCACAAGGGTCCTGCAGGGACCAACGCTCTCTTGTCTGCACTTTCTGCAAAGCCCAGCTGTCCCAGCGACTTTGTCCCCACCAACCCGGCTGGAGGTGGGCAGTGCTTCCCCAGTGCTGTGCCACAAACTCGAGCCAACGCTCTTGGGAGGTTCATGGACACTCCGTCCCCTTCCCCTCCTGCTCACAACCTCCATTTCCAGGCCTCTCGCTGTGCTCCCAGGGGACGCTCCACAACAGGCCTCCTGCTCTGGGGTTGTTTCCAGCCAGCCACACTGGTAAGCTCCCCTCAGAGTTTCTCAGCCTCAGAGGTTCAGGCCCAAGAGCATCAGAACCTTTTGGTGCTCCTGTGGTTCTGCTACCGAGACCATTGTGCCACATCCCTCACTTGAGCTCCTCCCCTTCAAAGCTCTCTGCACCTCTACCTGCCCATATCTGTGCCCTCCACGTTCCCTGGGCTCCCTCATCCACTCCCAAGCTGTGGCCACCCTCACTACTTCGTCCAGCCAGAATGGCCACCCAGGCCACCTAAGCTAGGCCCCAGCCTCTCCTCGGGCCTCTGACCCACCCCGGGTCCCACACAAAGCATGCTCTGCACCTCTTTTATTGTACGCTGCCAGCCTGGGCCTGCAAACCGCTGGCTCTCCAAGGCAGGACTTGGTCCCATTCGGCCCAGATCCCCTTTTATACAGAATCTCATGTTCTTGTATGACTTATAGGCTACATCTACACTAGCCAAAAACTTTGAAATGGCCATGCAAATGGCCATTTCGAAGTTTACTAATGAAGTGCTGAAATACATATTCAGCGCCTCATTAGCATGCGGGCAGCCACGGCATTTCAAAATTGACGCGGCTCGCTGCCTCACGGGTCGTTCAGCCGGGGCTCCTTTTTGAAAGGATCCCGCCTACTTCGAAGTCCCCTTATTCCCATCTGCTCATAGGAATAAGGGGACTTCGAAATAGGCGGGGTCCTTTCGAAAAGGAGCCCAGTCTGGACGAGCCGCGTCAATTTCGAAGTGTCACGGCTGCCCACATGCTAATGAGGTGCTGAATATGTATTTCAGCACTTCGTTAGTAAACTTCGAAATAGCCATTTGCATGGCCATTTTGAAGTTTTTGGCTAGTGCAGACACGGCCATACAGGGGCTCCCTGCCAGCCTCCTGTATTAATAGTGGGCCTACGCTGCCCAACTTTTGAGGGGAAAGGGAAAAGGAGGCCTGCAGGCAGAACAGAGATGCGTAAGCCAGAAGGGCCAATGGAACTGTGTGAGAGGGGATTCTGTTCCCATGGCATCTCTTAAGCCTCCAGGGCCATCTCCTGGGAGCAGCTGGGTCATTGCTTCCGGTTCCCCTGTGGCTGGCCCAGCCTGCACGCCCAGCTCTCTTGTGAGTGTAGCTAGGGAGGGCTGGGATGGTAGCTCGGTGTGGGCCTTGTTTTCCTCCAGCAAAACACTGGGAGAGGCCTGGCACCTCCCCAGCCCTTGCCAAGGCGCTCGCTGAGCAGCCAGGTGCCCTCGTAGCTGTGTAAGCTGGGCTCCACCACAACCCCAGAAAGTATAAACTTGTCTGTGAGGCAATTACATTTCACATCACACACACGCAGCCCAGGCACCGCAACCGGTTGGATCAGCTCAGTGGGTGTTGCCCGTTCCCAGCCCAGTTTGCCAGGTGGCAATCGCGGTTACTGCACAGCTAGTTTGGTTGGCCCATCTAGCTGTGGAAGGGGAGCTCTCGCTGGGACCGTGAAGGCGCTGGGCTCGGCGGGGTGGAATTCCCCTGCATCCGGCATCGGAAGCATGCTGCAGAGCACCATGGGCTCCAGGCCGCCGGGCACCGTACGTCTCAGCCTCGTTCTTTCTCTCTCGCCTGCCCCCTTACTAAAGCTGCAGGACTTTTCAGCTCAACCTCAGTTGGATGCTGGGTTGCTTAAAGCCCCTCCCCCCGGCACCGAGGGGACTATATTGTAGATCTCCATGGTGAATGCTGCAAGCCTCCCCTGTGTGAGGCAGCAGGCCGGGGGCATATGGGATGTGGGTGCTGTCAGGAACATCCGCAGCCAGGGTAGTAACACCCCCAGGAGTGAGGGAGCAGGGCCTGGGGGCATCTCCTGCAGTGGGGCTTGCGGCGGCCCTGCGCAGGCACTGATGAGCTTGAGCCCAGGCAGCCTGGTGGAGGGAGAAAGGGGCATGGGTGCCAGCGTGGTCCTGTGGGTGGTTTGTGCCAGGGGTGGGGAGGGTGCGAAAGCAGCTGACTTCCTAGGGCCAGGCTATTGCCACCTCTCGTACCTGTGCCCTGCGGGGTTTGTGTGCAGCCCCAGGGGCTCCGACAGAGCTGGCACTGGCAAGTCAAAGGGAGACCCAGCCTGAGGCCCTGACTCCTGCCCCCAGTAACTTTCCAGCTCTATCGCAGACTATAGCGGATGTTAAAGGGCTCGATGGCACCTCTTTGTGAGCAGTGCTGTGGTGAGCCACCCCGTGACTCCATCAACGCTCCTCGGGTAGCGGGCTGCTCAGCAATGGTGTGGCCCAAGGGAGCTGACCCGCCTGGTGTGCCTGAGGGGACAGACCTCTCTGCCGGGAGCCACAACAGCTGGCTTCTGGTCCTGGTTCTGCTGCTGGAGAGCTGCGTGTCCCTGGACCAGCTACAGCCCCCCTTCCTCCATGTGCACTAGGGATAACAGTGCTAAGGACAGAAGGCATGAGCTCTGCTAGCTGGGCTGTGCTGTCACCACTGGGGGAAGAAGAAGGGCAGCAGGGAGAGAGGGAGGGGCAGTTTGGGGGGTTCCCTGGTGGGAGCTGCGGGGCCCCTTTTGGAGCTTGGCCACCGGGAGCCAGGGGCAGGTGCAGGCAGAGCTGCTCCTCACCCCCAAAACCACCGAGGAAAGGCAAAGCAGCAAGAGTCTCTGGCCAGGGTTGAAGGCTAAGATGAGGATGCAGAGGGTGGCGATTGCTGAAGGGGTGGCAGGGGGATGCTGCAGGATGCCTCCGCTGGCTGGGAGAGCAGGAAGGGAGAGGGAGTGTGGACAAGGGAGCCAGCAGAGAGGGGGATATATGGGGAGTGTCCAATCAGAGCCATGGCCAGATAGCTCTCCTAGCTCAGGAGCTCTCAGCTGGGGACAGTGGCAAGGCAGGAAGGGCGGAAGGAGTCTGGGTGGCTCTCAGTGTAGCCTGGAGCTGTGCTTACAAGGATGATGTGTGCCCTGTGGTGGTGGGCTTGGGTGTAATTCAGCTGTCACTAAATAGCCATTCTTCCCACTCCCCAGCAACCGAGGGCTCCTCCGCCAGCCTGAGTGCAAAATCTACTGGCTGGTAGCGCTCCTGTATTGTCCCCTCAGCACAAACAAGGTCAGCACCTCTGCCTCCTTGACATTCGCTGAATGGCTGTGCTGGGTCAGACCCAGGGTCCATCTAGCTGCTGTTCTGTCTTCTGGCAGTGGCCAATGCCAGGTGCTTCAGAGGAGTGAACAGAACCGGGCCGTGGTCCAGTCATCCATCCCCTGTCATCCAGTCCCAGCATCTGGTAGTCTGAGATATAGGGAACCCCCAGACAAAGGTGCTGTACCCAGACCGTCTTGGCTAATAGCCACCACAGACCTATCCTCTGTGAAGGTATCTAATTCCCTTTTTAATCCACTTATTTATTGGCTTTCACAATATCCATGGCAACCAGTTCCACCGGGCAAGTGTGTGTTGAATGAAGTACTTCCTTGTCTTTGTTTTAAACCAGTCACCGATTTGTTGCATGGCTCCTACCTCTTGCATTAGGTCAAGGAACAAATAAAGCTTCCTTATTCACTTTCTCCCCACCATTCTCTCGACCTTTAGTATATTCCTCCTTAAGCCTCTCTTTTCTAAACTAATCAGGTCCAGTCTTCTTAATCTCGCTTCATATGGAAGCTGTTCCAGACTCCTCATTATTATTTTTGGCCGTCTCCGTATCTTTTCCAATTCCAAGATCTCTTTTTGGAGATGGGGTGGCCAGAACCGCACACTGTGTTCAAGGTGTGAGTGTATTATAGAATTACATAGTGGCATTTTGATATTTCTGTTTTATCATTTCTTTTCCTAATGGCACCTAACATTTGGTTACCTTTTTGGCTGCTGCTCACATGAGCAGATGTTTTCAGAGAACTATTCCTGATGACTCTGGGATCTTTCTTGAGTGGCAGCACCTAATTTAGACCCCATCATGTCCTATATATAGCTGAGGTTGTGTTTTCCAGTGTGTGTTCCTTTGCTCTTATCAAGATTGAAAGTGATCTACCATTTCCTTGCACAGTCCTGTAATATCTCTTTGATAACTCTTCTTGGTTAGCTTTGGACTTAACCATTTCAGTAACTTAGTGCCATCTCACTGTTCACCCCCTTCATCAGATCAGTTTATGGATATGTCTAATAGTACTAGTGCCAGTACAGAACCTCGACAGGCACTGATATTTATCTCTCTCTACTGTGAAAACTGACCATTTATTTTTACTCTGTTTCCTATTTTTAACCAGTTTCTGATCCATGAACGGACCTTTCCTCTCATCCCATGGCAGCTTACTTTTCTTAAGCATCTTTGTGGACCTTGTCAAAGACATTCTAAAAGTCCAAGTACACTAGAAACACTGGATCACATTTGTCCACATTTTTGACACACTCAAAAATCCTAATAGATTAGTGAGGGATGGTTTCCCTTTCTAAAAGCCATGTTGACTCTTTACCAGCAACTCATGTTTATCTATGTGTCTGAAGATTCTGTTCTTTACTTGTGTTTCAAACAAATTGCCTGGTATTGAAGTTAGTCTTACCAGCCTAAAATTGCAAGGATTGTCTCTGAGCTTTTTTTCCCAAATGGCATTACATTAGCAACCTTCCAGTCATTTGGATCAGAAGCTGATTTAATCCTTAGGTTACTTATCACAGTTAGTAGTTCTGCAGTTTCATATCTGAGTTCCTTCAGAACTCTTGGGTGAATGCCACTTGGTCATGGTGATTTGTCACCGTTAAATTTATTAGCTTGTTCCAAAATCTGCTCTATTGACACATCAGTGTGGGGCAGTTCCTCAGATCTGTTGTGTCTTCGTAACATCCTCTGCAGTAAAGATGGATGCAAAGAATCCCTTTTGTCCCTCCTTAATAGCCTTGTTTTCCTTGGGAGCTCTTGTAGCACCTCGACTGTCCAATGTCTCCACTGACTGTCTGGCTGCCTCCTCGTGTCATTACTTCCAACGTTTAAACGATGCCTGTTTGCTTCTAAGGAACTCTTTTACTCAGCTGTTTAGTTCTGGAGGTATACGGAGGAGGGAGTAGGTCATACATTTAGATAGATCCTCTATTTATAGTGGTGTTTCAATTGTTTCTACGCAGCTTGTCAGTATTTTACCCTTATTCCTCTTAACTTCTGTGAAACTAGCCTCCTCAATGGTGCGAGTGCCCCTTTTGAAGTTAAACACTTTCTTTTGGGTGGGGGCTACCCTACCCCAGCTTTGAATCTGGCCCATGGTCAGGTACTGAGGAGCCAATCTCCTCCAGGCCTGTGGCCTCTTCAGGTGTTCTCACCTCAGCACCATGATCTCTAGGTTCCCTGAGGAGTAATTCAGCACCAAGCCTCAAGGATTTCAGGGGTTGTAAATGGAGAAGCGGGGGTTAGTGCAGTACCCTTTGATGTCTGGGAACTGGGGGGTCATGTGAACAGAGGCTGGAGGGAATCAGACCAGTCCCATGTGGACTCAGGACCGTGGCAGCCAGGTGTGCAGCAGAGCAGGACACAAGGCCTTGAGATTCAGGAGTGGGAGATGGGACTCAGGGCAGAAATACCAAACGTGCAGCAGGCAGGACTGAGGTGGGGCTGGCAGAGCCATGGGCAGCAGGGGGATGACAGGAGCTGTGGGCAGGACTGAGGTGGGGCTGGCAGAGCCGTGGGCAGTGGGTGGGGGGATGACAGGAGCTGTGGGCAGGACTGAGGTGGGGCTGGCAGAGCCGTGGGCAGCGGGGGATGACAGGAGCTGTGGGCAGGACTGAGGTGGGGCTGGCAGAGCCATGGGCAGCGGGGGATGACAGGAGCTGTGGGCAGGACTGAGGTGGGGCTGGCAGAGCCATGGGCAGCGGGGGATGACAGGAGCTGTGGGCAGGACTGAGGTGGGGCTGGCAGAGCCGTGGGCAGTGGGGGGATGACAGGAGCTGGGGGCAGGACTGAGGTGGGGCTGGCAGAGCCGTGGGCAGCGGGGGGATGACAGGAGCTGTGGGCAGGACTGAATTGGGGCTGGCAGAGCCATGGGCAGCAGGTGAGGGGACAACAGGAGCTGTCGATTCCCTTCTTTGTCTTTTACATTAGCCGCGAGGTGGCTAAGCCGGGATGCTTCTCCTAAGCATGGGGTGACACTAGTGCTATCCCCTGGGCACACCCCATTGTGTGGCACGTTTCCTTCCGGGGATGGCTGTGCCGTTCCCCCAAGTGCTGGGATGGCTGGTGCGATGAGCCCTCTGGCAAACCACAGAGACTGCACCAGCCCAGAATGGCCCACGGCTGACCCTGAGAACAGAGCAAGCTGCCATCCCAGGGTGCATGCCCAGGACACACCCGGCCCATGGACTCACTCGTGGGGAGCTGCGTTTTAGCAAGGGAGCTGCAGCAGCTGTGCCAGAGCAAAGAGGCCTGTGCCTGGGCTGCCGAGTACTGTGCTGAGCTGTGGAGCTGGGAACTAGTTTCCCCAGGGGAGGATCCTGTTGCTGGCTGAGCAGCTGGGGTGCTAGGCCAGTGCAGGCTTGTGCGGAAAAGCTGCTCTGCACCACGGCCCTGCCCTCTCCCCAGGGGGAAACCAGGATCCACACACAAGGCCAGGCTTTGAAGGGCCCGAAGGCACTTCCAGGCTGTGGGAGCAGAGTGCCCTGCATGCCCCACCCTGCAGAGCCAGCCAGATGCCTCACCTGGGGGAGGGAGAGTTCCTTAGCAGCTGGGGAGGCCAGGAGACCCTGTCTTGGTACAGCCATGGCAGGTTTCCCCTGACATTGGAGCGTGGCCAATTGTGAGTCAGTGAACCCAATCGACACCTGGGGATTGGGAACAGGGAAGCAGAGGGCTGTTCCGATGCAGGACCCCATTATCACTTATGTCTCCAGACCTCCCCACAAGGCCCTGGCCCAGTGCCTGGCTTGGGAGACTCCTCCTCCGCTTACTGAGTCCTTTGTTCAGTTGTGTCCCTGCTCAGGGATGTGTGCCAGGCTCCTGTCCTCATGAAAGCAGCTGCAGTTGCTCTGAGAGTTGGAGGTCAGTGGCGAAGGAAACGCTCCACCAGGCTCAGTGGCTGGCAGCCACTGGCTCCTGCTAACCAGGTCATTAGGGACGACCAGTGATGTTAACAGCCCGAAACTGAAGGGTTCTCTTCTCCCACCGCCCTGCCTCACTCCCTTGCAGTCAGGTCCGGCTGCCTGGGGCCTGCTGCACAGCCAAGCTAAATCCTAGGGATGAGCAAAGTGGGAGAGATTGGGGCAAAGCACAGTTTTAGAGCTCCCAGAGGGCACACTCCTCCCTGGGATCTGGATGGTGGAAGGGGGCTGATGCACTGCCTATCGCCTTCCCCTGCCGCTGGGCTGCCTTCTGGTCTCCCTCTTGGCTTTCTGGCAGCCATCTGCCTTGGGCCACTTCCTGCCCCAGGGCAGCATGTGCAGCAGGCCAAGAGCAGATGGACATCGCTGAAGGGTTGCAGGGAGCGGGACCAGTCAGGAGTCATGCCAAGCAGGAGTCTGCCCTCCCAGAGGCCTCCACTCCCCACCCCAGAACCCCAATGCTTCGGAAATGGGCCAGTGACCTGTGCAGTTAGAGTTGTTAGTCTTTAAGAGGGAACAAATGTGCCTGGAGGTGCTCGGTGCTTCTCTTGTACCCTCCTGGCCAGGGGCTAGGGCTCACAGGGCTTCCCATCACCCTATCATAGAGCTACCAACCTTGGATGACTTCCAGCATCTGCAGCCCTTGGGGCTAGGGACCCAGGGCAACTAGATTCCTGGCCAGTTGCTTTATGCCTGCAGTGTGGTGAACTAGCTGGCCCTGGAGCATGGAAGCCTCAGGTCCCTGTCCTTGGACAGGCCACATGGCAGGGCTGCTCTGCTACCGATTGAAACTGATGTACTTTTTATCAATTTTCTCCAAGGTCTGGGGGGGAAAAACTTAGTTTTGTAACCCCTGTGTGCTGGAGATTCCATAAGTACATGATCTTCAGAATTTCTCCTTCAGAACATTGATACTTCCTTGGACTGGAAATGCTGAGTGTGGGCTGCCACAAGCAAGGATGTTCCTTATTGAGCTGATGGCTGGAGACACCTGCTCTGGGGCCTTTATAGCTCTGCTGTTTGTAGGACATGTGGGTGGTTTTGATGCCAGGACATTTGTTGAGGGTTAATTTGTGGCATGCAGGGGACAAGCACAAAAGGAGGTGTGAAGAGGAGTGGCTGATATGTTTGTGTGGAGTGCAGGCAGTGGGACTGAGTGCAGAGGGTCATTTTAAAGGGACCATAGCTCTACAGTGCATCTTTCTGCTCAGAGCCACTCCCGCGGGTGGGGTTGTGTCATTAGCCAAGCAGCAGAGAGGCAGTGATTATCTTGGCTAATGTGTGTGTACCTACTGAGTGATGTGACTGTGAACGACAAGAGACCAAGTCAGGGAAGCGTTGGCTTCCATACCTGATGGACTGAGTTAAACTGGACTGAGCTAATTTTTGAAGTCTTAGGACTTATCCCCAACAAGGGCAAATCCTTCTATTTCTCTATGTACTTATGGTGATAGATGACGACTCTGTCATGGAGGTTTGCCCAGTGGTTATTTATTGACTTTAGTGTGATGCACAAAACATACATATCCAGGGCAAGGTAGGCTATGGTGTACGTACACTCGTTAAGCATGCCAAGTGCTCCGGCTGTAGCCCACCTTTGCGCTGGGGATGACTTAGATGTGCTGTCTTTCTTATCCTACACAGTCTGGCTTTGGTTGGTTGTAAACATTCGCTCAATAAAACGTCTTTAATCTGTTGGTGCGGGCAGGTTTAAAACAATTTATCCAAAGGTTGTAACAGTGAGTCAGTGGCTGCCTAAGGGATAAAACCCAGGTATCTCAGCTTTCAGTGCCTTACGCTAACCACTAGGTGGGAAGGGAATCAGGGTTCAGGCAGGAAGTTACTGTTGCAAGCTGAAGGACGATAAACAGTAGACACAGGTTTCATTTCCTGCTTAAAGAGGGCTTGTGTCTGAAGCTGCTTTGGGTCCTACCTTTGGAGCTTTCTTCTGTGGTAGTTCAAGTGTGCTCACTCCTTCCCCTGTCTTTTTTCTGTCTCTGTTCCCCATTGTCCTCCTTTGTGCTCTCTGGAATTTTGTTTTCTTCCTGGGGCTGCAACTGCCTCCTGCCCCATTGAGCAAATATGGTGGGGTCAAAAGGGCTCCCCTCCCTCCTGGACCTATGCAGTGGTCTGCACAATCTTGAACTTGCTCTGCAAGTTGCCCGCTGAGAGACAGTCGCATTGAACCTCCTATCAAGTGAAAGGGGCACAAAGGGTTAGGGGATAGTTAGAAGGGTGCTAAAGCTCACCAGCTTTTGGAGTCTGGGCCAGGCCAATAGCTCACCTTCAAACTCCTGGGAACTTAGTCATGGTGGGGAATTCATACAGCTCTGGAGTTTGTAAACATTACCTGTTACAAGGGGCTGAAACTTCCTGAAGCCAGGTTCTGAGCACTTCCAAATCAGTCTGATGAGTCTGGGCCTGGCTGTAGGTTCATCTCAAACACCCCAGGACACAGACTAGTTGGATTTCAATTCTTTAGTCCCTGTAACCACCTCAATAGCTCTCCAGCTTGTTGTGGAATCTGCCGAGAGGTGAATTGAAGGACGCAAACGTCTCATGTTAATAAGCAACCCAACCTATCTGGCTGTCTTCAGATCCCATCGGAAGAATAAAAGGACACAGTCCCATTCAGCACCAGCTAGCTTTGGCAGCCCACCTTTCAAGCTCCCGGTGGAGCAAACACAAACAATGATCAGTCTAGTCACAGAGAGGTAGTCGCGTTAGTCTGTATCCTCACAAAACAAAAAAGCCGTCACATAACACTTTAAAGATGAACAAAATTTATTCAGTGCTAAGCATTTGTGGGGCAAATCGGAAGATCTGAAGAAGTGGGTCAGTCCCACGAAAGGTCATCACCGAATACATTTATTTTCTTCATGTTTAAAGTGCTATGTGATTGCTTTTGTTTTGTAATAATCAGTATAGTCCACTACTCAGGTGTCTAGCTCTCTCTTCCCCCGCTCCCTCCAAGAGTGAGATTGGCTTAACAAATCACAGGATTTTAAAAGATAATTGTGTGGTTCCTTTTTCTTTTCCAGTTTGACTCTTTGGGGGTCACATTCTCAGGCTATTCTCTACAACCAAGTGTAACCCTTCTATTAACACCAGATGCCTGCCAGAAGGGCCGGGTTCAACTCTTGTGGGGAGACACACTTCCCCCAGCCTTCAGCAGCACTGCATTCCTTCTGCCACATTCCCTACACAAGAAAGCTAGAAACTTGGGGGGATTTTGTTGTTGTGTTTTTGTTTAAGCACAAGCCAGGAGTCTCGCATCTTTGGGATGAGTCCTGGAGCTGGAACCACTGGTCTCCTCTGCTAAAATTGCAGGGGTTGGTAACGCTCTAGTGGAGCAGACAGGTATGTAACAGGGGTGCGGCCTAGCCACTGGAGTGTAAGGCTCGAGCCCCCAGTTCTGACTCACTGGCTAGGCTGGTCACCACTCTGCGTGCTCCTGTCTCCCACTTCTAATGCCTGAGGGTGTGGGGAGCCAGCCATAAGGAGCGTTTGTTGTTAGTCACACAGGGTTTAAGAGGCAGTGTTCAGAATAATGGAGCATTGAGACTTTGACTCTCCCTTCTCTCAGCAGATGGAGGACGCTAAACTGGGCTGGACCTGGCGAATGTAGTCATCCCTCAGCCAGGCTGTAGCACCTTTGATCTAGGCATCACCTAGGGCTTCACAACCCTTTGCGAAGTGCACCCTGCTGAGGAGACCACCCAAAGCGAAGGGCTTGTCTCCAGCATGCTGCTGATTGTGGCTTGCTGGCTGTGTGGTGGAGGACAGTACTACAGACAGGACAAGCTGCTT
Source organism: Carettochelys insculpta (assembly GCF_033958435.1). Lineage (NCBI taxonomy): Eukaryota > Metazoa > Chordata > Testudines > Carettochelyidae > Carettochelys > Carettochelys insculpta. The sequence continues at coordinate 116,906,274 of NC_134142.1, read as the reverse complement.
CCCCCTCCAGTTAATAGGCCACAGTGATGCTTAGGGGTGCGGAGGGCTAGGCTCTGCTTCCTGGCAGCAAGGGAAGCCCTGGACTGGATGCTATTGCAGTAGGGCCTGGGGTCTCACTGTGCTGGGTGTTACACAGACACAGGGGGAGAGAGCACTCCAGCCCTAACAAGCCCATGGCTAAATGGACCCAACAGGCAGGCTGGGATAAAGGGAGACAGATTATCCACAGGTGAAAGCTGGTGAGGTGTGTGGGGGGGAACGGGGTACAAAGATATTGAGGGTGAGGTTTACAAAAGTGCTTTGCACACAGGGTGGATCACTAGAGCCTTGCATGAATACGAACTTGGTATCTGCATCCTGCAAAAATGAATCCGTGGCCGCCCATGGCCATAGAGCGAGTATCTGCGGATTTGCAGGGCTCTGCTGATCACTTGAAAATCCAACCCTGAGGCCTCACATTTGAAGCAGGAACTGAACCCACACCTGTTGAGTTCCAGCCCAAGGCCAGGCTGCCCTGTGTGTCCAGGCTCAGCTGTTTGGCTTTATTCTCCCTAGCATCAGCCCCCTTGCATCAGCTGTTTGTGTTAGAGCACTGTGGCTCGGCACAGGCATGGAAGCCCAGCAGGCACCACGCCAGGTGCTGTCGACTTTCCCATGGGAATACAGGCAGTCCGGGGGCTGGTTTGTGCAGAGACTGTAGCGGGTGTGGGTGTTGTGCTCTTCTCTCAGAGACGCTGAAGAGGGCTGCCCCCTTGCTAAGCACTACCCTGGTCCAGGTCCAGTGCAGCCACCTCTGTAACATGCCTGAGTGATGGTGCTTCCTGTTAACGTCTTGTCTTTCCCCTCTCACCTTTGCTCATGCATCCTCCACAATGGCAGACGGGAGCCTCTGCCTGCAGCTCAAACACTACCCACAGCCCACACAGCCATCTAACGCTCCCTGAGCACTTGAAGTTGCTGGCTACTGAGGCCGAGCCCCACCTGCCACTGTCCCCAGCCACCTCTCCCCTGCACCACTACTCACGGCAGCCCCAGTGCCTCAGACGTCTTCCCCGCCCCTGGCATCCTCTGCTCACTCCCATTGTCAGCATGAGCCACTGAGTTTGCAGCTGCAATTCCTGGACAACATTCCCTGTGGGTCCCTCTTGCCCCAGTGGGCAGCTGCCATTGGTCAGGAGTGGCGAGCCATGGCCAAGGAAGAAGTGAGCGGCCCAACCTGCAGACCCTCGGGTAAATAATGCATCTGATGGCCCAGCCCGCCTGGGGCTAACCCTGGGGAACCGCGTCAAATCTAGCCCAGCCCTGGGTGGGACCATCACTCTGGGTTTTATAGTACAATGGTGTAGCGTCTCCATGCAGCCTTTCCTGGGGCTGTCACATCAGGCCACATGGGCACTGGGGCTGTGCTGCTACCCACACAGTCTGGCTGGGAGGAGGGTGCCAGCGTCCCCACGATCCTTCCAGCTGCGCTGGCCCCTGAGGCACAGGGTGGAGACCGCAGTAACTGCCTGTTCTAAGTCCAATGCCTGTTCTAGTCTACTGAGCTGACAGGGCGTGGTGGAAGTTGGGTGGGGGGGTTGGAGCTGGTTGTGCATCCCTGGAATTCCACCTTAAAGCTGAGGGAGCCCTGCCCTGCCCTGCCAAAGGCCTCACCTGCTTAAGGTGGAACTGGCTGACCTGCTTTGCCGGAAAGCCAACCCCCCACAGTGATGTCAGTGCTAGGCGGAGGGGTGTAACCCCGTCTCACAGTGGCAGAGTCCCATCCCAGGAAGCCAGCACTTGGATGAGGACGGGTGGCGAAGGCTGGGGATGCCCAGTGCCTCTCCTCAGCACAGCTCTGACAGTCAGCCACCCCAGCACTCCTGCAGCAGAGCCCAGCTCCCTCTGGTCTCCTTTGGCCCTGCACTCAGGGAGACGGAAGTGGAAGTGGTGTTAGCAACAGTGGGACATTTCCCTGGCAGAGTCTGGGCCCCAGCGGCAGACCGAACTGTGCTCCCCACCAGCCGGGACAGGAGCCATGCAGGAGAATAACTTCTTCCTGTCGGCTTTGCAGCCTGAGGACGGGGTGTGCTCCCTGGCACTGCCTTCAGACCAGCAGCTGGACAGGAAGAGCAAGGAGGCCTCCAACACTGAGCTACTGAAAAGTGCCCGGGTGCAGGAGCAGGTACGCATGAGGATGCTGCAGAAGAGCAGCTCTGCCCCCAGGACCAACGGCCCCAGGCTTGACTTTGTCGAGGTCAAAGGTAAGAGCAGGGCACAGGATGGGCAAGGGGCACAGTGACTTTGGGGGCAGGGCTCCAGCCCCTCTCTGCTGTCAGCTCTGCTGAGGGCGGGATCATACAGGGGGTGGGAACTAGGAGTCAGGCCCAGCTCAGCTGGGTGACTGCAGTTTGCTGCTCTGTGCCTCAGCTTGCCTTCATATACAATGGGAATAATTCTTACCTCCCTGGAAAGCGGGGGGGGGGGGGGGGGGTCAGTGCTGCAGGATAGGCCAAGGTGTGTGGCTGGTGCTGAGCTCCTCAGGGGGAAGACAGGGCACTGCTAGGAGCTCTGCCCCTCTGTGCCCTACCTTTCGCCTGGCTCTTGGGGTTGTGCAGTGAGTTCCAGGGGAGCACTGCAGTCCAGGCTGGGCAGAGGGAGCTGGAAGTTGAGGGGCTCTCCCTGAGAAAACGGGGGGCAGGAGCCAGCCACGCCCTGGAGGCTAAGGATGTGTCGGTGTGGGGCAGATGGGGGGGGGGGGCTGGACCGTCCCCCACTGTCTGAAGGCGCCAGCTCACCCCGGGGCGTCACCAGCCAAGAGGCAGGAGCGTGGCAAGGAATTGCCAGGTCCAGGCGGGTTCCAGGCCGGGCTTTGCGGCGCTCTCCTGGACTGACTTGTTTTGCAGCAGCCCCGCCGGCGCATGCGGGGGCTGGCTCCGCTCCGCCCGCCAGCCGAGCCTGGAGAGGGCGCTCTCCCCCTCCCCCTCCCCGCTGCTGAGGAGCCGGGACGCGCGGGGCGGGGCGGAGGGGGGGCGCGCGGCTCTCCCGGTTTGGGGGCGGGGGCATCCGCTTTTTTTAGACGTTTCCAATGGGTTTTCCCCTGGAGCCGCGTCTCCCCCGCCCTGCTCCGGGCCCGAGAGACTGGGACTCGCCCGCCCGGCCTCCCGCGCGGCCCTGCTGCGCAGCCGCGGGGCCCACGTGCGTCGGTGTCTGGGTGTGGGGCTCAGGCTGAGAGCTGGGGGAGGAGTCCCCCCCGACTGGCCCCGGGCTGGTGCGCCCCGGAGCGGCTGCCCGGCCGGCGTGACGGGGTTCCCGCACTGGAGGGGGGTGGGCTGGCTAGTCACTGGTCTGGGCATCACAGCTGGCTGGCTACGTCTACACGTGCCCCAAACTTCGAAATGGCCACGCAAATGGCCATTTCGAAGTTTACTAATGAAGCGCTGAAACGCATATCCTGCGCCTCATTAGCACGCGGGCGGCCGCGGCACATCGAAATTGACGCGCCTCGTCCCGACGGGGCTCCCTTTCGAAAGGACCCCTCCTACTTCGAAGTCCCCTTATTCCCATCTGCTCACAGGAATAAGTGGACTTCGAAGTAGGCGGGGCCCTTTCGAAAAGGAGCCCCGTCGGGAGGAGCCGCGCGGCTGTGAGGCGCGTCAATTTCGAAGTGCCGCGGCCGCCCGCATGCTAATGAATATGCATTTCAGCGCTTCATTAGTAGACTTCGAAATGGCCATTTGCGTGGCCATTTCGAAGTTTGGGGGTAGTGTAGATGTAGCCACTCACTGCCCACGGGAGGAGGCTCAGGTTTGTTGGTTCTACTCCAGGCTGTGCCCCAGCCTTCCTGTGTGGCTTAGGGCATGTCCCCTAGTCTCGCTGAGCATTCGCTCCCTACCTGTTCAGTGAGCATTGCCTCTGGGGGATGGGAGGAGGGGTGTACTATTTGTGTCCTAGCCCCAAGGCGCCTATGCCATGGAGCAGGACCCCATTCTAGATGTTGCACGAACCCTCAAGGAAGCTGACATTCAAAGCTCCCTACCTGCTGGCTGAAATACAATGGAGAAAGGCAAAGGCTGTCTTCCATTCCCCCCACCCCCTGCCCAAATTTCCAGGATCTCTGCATCTGCCTAGTGGCCCAGCTGTTCCCACCTGCACCTCGAGCTGTCTTTGTGGCTTCTCCTCCCTTTCATCTTCCCATCCCAATCTAATTATGGGTGCTGCAGCCACACCCTGTCCTGGAATTGTCCATGAGTTGCTTCCCTGCAGCCTGACAGGCATCACTAAAGCTGCCTGTCTCTGCTCACTAAAAGGGAGTGTTGCCTCTAAACTCACTTCTGAAAGGGCCAGGCTTAGGGAAAATAGGACTCTGGGTAAACCTGTATTTTAACACCCTGGAACTTGCAGGTTCCCCTTCCATCACCCCAGCCCCTGCAGGCTCCCTGACTTTCCCCCCACCTGGGCTGCAGTGGCAGACCTCCCCATGCATATGCATTCTGCCCACGGGAACGGTGGCCTCAGGCTGGCCCTGTTGCCTGTGCCTCCCCTCCAGGCTGGCAGCGCCAGACAGTATCATCCCCCGGCTGTCAGGCTGGCCAGGTACTCCAGGCCTGGCCTGGCCTGCACTCAGCCCTGCTCTGGCAGTCCAGAACCATGCTCTTGCTGCACTGGGACAGCAGCCCCGACGCAGGTGCCCTAGGCTAGTGGTTCTTAACCTGCAGTACTGCAGGGGGTCCAGGGGAAAAAAAAAGATAAATAAAAATGGTCACAGAAAGCACATTTTAAATAAATTGTAGAGTTACAATCTATTATTTTTAAATTAAATAGGTTCCAATAATGTTATTAATTTATGTCCAGAAATCTGTGTTGTGGTGCCCTTGTGTAACTAGAATTGGCTTTGCTGGGGGTCTGCAACCTGTTTAAAGGGGTGATTGGGGGTGTGCACTAGTGAAAAGGTTGGGAACCACTGCCCTAGGCAGTTGCCCAGGTGGCTTGAACCCCTGAACTCCCTGGCACCAAGCTGAGATGTAAAGGCCTCGTTCCCAAATTCTTCCCCTGGTCCCTCTCCCAAGGGGATGGGCCACATTAGGACAGGTGCTCAGGCTATTTCACATGAACTAAACCCATGTTCAACCCTACCTGAGAGGGACAACACCTTTTCCCTGGGTTTAGCTACTCCTGCCACAGCTGGAGGTATTAAAACTAGCAGCAAAGTCCACCCGAGCTCACACCCCTATCTCCCTTCGACCACGGTCCCTAACTTCTAGCAAAACCCACACCACCCCTGCTCGGAGCAGCCCTGGAGCCACCAACCAGCACTAACTCTCAATCACTTAAAGCAACACTGTGAGGGGCAATCGGCACTTCCTGCTCCTGTCCCACCTTCAGCTCTTTGTCCGTGGGATGAGTCTGAGTCCTGCGCACCAGTAGCAGGGATGAGGTAGAATGCATGTTCCAAAGCCACACCACCTGTCTTGGCTCTGTGTCAGCACCCCCAGCCTGCCTGCAGCTTGCTGCCCTGCAGAGCCGTTCAGTTGCCTCTTCTTTGTGGCAGCTGGGGGTGAATCAGCCAGAAGGGTGGGGTGGGGCTGATGGACCAAAACAGTTATAGTACAGAGCACATATGGAGGGGGAAGTGTGGGAGCAGGTACAGAAGGTGTTTATTGCAGGGAAGGGAGCTAGCACCAAGGAAAGTGCAAGAAGAGGAGGAACAGAAAAGGCAGGGGAGCAAAGCAGGCTGTGGAGGGCTGGCAGCTGCACAGAGAAGAAACCAGAGCTTGTAGCTGTGTTTCATGGAGCTCAACAAGGAAATCACTTGCTTGGGAGGGGTCCCGGGCAGTGTTTAATCTGGAATGAAAGGCACTAGGGCTCCAGCAGAGGTGAAAGTAGGGCAGTGCACCCCCCATGCACTGCTCCAGTAAGGGGCTGGTGCTTGGGATGCTCCCCTGATGGTGAGGCACGGGGGTTATTATTTGAAACCTGCTCTCAATGGGGCTCCTGTCCTGCAGCCTGGCCCTGCACTGCAGCAGGCATGTGCATGCCAACTGTGAAAGGGGCCGGCTGAGGTACTGTGGCAGAGGCCTGTGTTCCCAGCTGGGCTCTGGGGGTGGGGGGAATCCCAGGCTGTCCAGCCCCTCACCACACTGGCTGGATGCAGCACAGGCCATCAGGGGTGTAAAAAGTATTTGAAAAATTTATTTGGGTAAAAGTACAGTTACTTTGCAAAAAATGTATTTAAGTAAAAGTCAAAGTATCCGTCTGGAAAATGACTTCAGTAAAAGTACAAAGTTGTGGCACCTTGATAGTAATCAAGTGTCCAGAAGTAAAAAGTAGCCATCCTATAGAAATCTATGGTTAACCACCTGAGTTGTCATAGGGCTCCATTATTTTTTTCATACATTTCTCTCTCTCTATATATATATATGCACATTATGTAGCATGTGTGGGTGTATATATACAAACGCACTAATGTGTGTGTGTATTATATACATACATACTAGCATTTCTATTTCAAATCTGGATTTTAAATGTAGTAGCCTTCATTTGTAAAGCTAAAGGGTGACCAAAATAAATACAGGAGTCAAATTACAGAAATGTATTTATTTTGTCCATGTGCACAAGTGTGCAGTTTCACATTGTAACGATTAATTACCAAAATTCTTGTTCAACCTTAGAAGCAATTGGTTGTCAAAATGATCAGAGTCAGGACAAAATGCGAGTCCAGCAACACTGAAGAGTCTCTCACGGGCAGCTGAGGCAGGCAGAGGTGAGCTGGTCCTGATAGTAGGGAAGGGCTGCAGAAGATCAGTGGTGTCTGCTGAGCAGGCTAAATACCCATCAAGCCGCCTTGCGGTTCCATTTATGCAAGAGGACTTCATTGACCTCATTCTGCTGCTCCACTGTGTCCTGGAGAGGCTGCCCAGTCCCTTGCTCTTCTGAGAACAAGGCTATTGTCTCTCCCCCTTGCAAAGGGAGATGCTGAAGTCCTTGGCCCTTCCTTTGAGAGCTCCATGGGAAATGGATTATTTTAGCTTAAATCGGGGTGGGGAACCTGAGGCCCTGGGGCCTGGATGTAGCCTCTGGCTTGCCTAGATCTGCCCCCCGAGACTCATGGTGGGCTTCCCCCCCCAGCACCGAGGAGCCCAGGCTGCAGCTCCAACGTCCTGTCATCCCTCATGGGGCTGGAGCACACAAAATCTACTAGCCTGAGCCCTCCAAGGCTCTAGTGGGTGAGGGGAATGTACTTCTTCTTCTCAGCTGGGAGCCACATCAGTGAGGGTTCACTTGTTTTTTGGTTTTTGTTTTTGCTTCTCACTTGTATGCAGCCCTGGACTGCGACCTGGCCCCAGAAAAGGTTCTCTACCCCTGAATTAAATATTTTCCCTCAGATATGACATACAGGAGGCAGCTGCTGTTTTTGCACTGGCATCAGATTGCAAAATGACACGGGGTAAAAAAAACCTGAGGGAGTCACTCACCTTTCAGTGGGTTCTACCTCCACTGTTAAGATCTGCTATCAAGAATCACTGATAGCTCCCTTGCTGCAGCAGCACTTCCCCTTAGCCTGGCACTTGGCCTGCAGCTCGTGTCAAGCTCCATGCTAACGGATAGGGGCTGCGTTTTGCCCATGGCTCTCCTGCAGCCTTCTGACCACTCCTGACTCACCAGTGGTGCCATTTCAGATTGTGGTGGGGCTGGGGAAGGCAACTTTAACTGTCATTCCAGAGCTTACTTAGGCACCTGAAATGTCTAGGGCTTAGGGGGATTTGTTCGGTGTGTGTGTGTTCTAAGTAATTTAGAAATTAGCTGATTTCACAGTACACCGCAATCCTAAATATTTCCATCAGTAATAATTAAATTGTCTATAGATAGGGAAAGCAAGAAAAGCGCAGCTTGACAACTTGTTAGAGTTAAAATTCAATTATACAGACTTCTGAACAGGGCTTGTTAACAAATGGATGAGTGAACGAATAGTTAAATCAGCAAATCATGTCTGGTATTAGGATATTTGTTTTGTATATCTTGACATGCGAGATAGTGGATTTTGCTGTTTTGTTGTAGTTACGCTGGTGCCTGGATGAGAGCCACAAAGTGAGCAGAGTAATATCTTTAATTGGACCAATCATGGTTCGTGAGAGAGACCACCTTTGGAACTCCTCAGAGCTCTTCTCCAGGTCTGTGAAGTTCAAAAGGGCTAATTTCTCACCAAACAAAGCTGTTTCAAAATAAAAAAAAGATATTACTTCACCCACCTTGTCTCTGTGTGTTTTAACAGCTTTAAAGCTTGAACTCTTTGCATCTCAACTTCATCTGTCATTAAAAATTATCAGAGCTCCCTCCATAATTTCCCACAACTTTTGAAAATGATAAAAATAAAAAAGCTTAAACCATATTACACAAAAGAGTGCATACCACCAAGCTGCCTTATGATCCAGAACAGCAGGGGTGAAACACTGCAGAGGGGATGGGCAGGGTGGGGAGATGGGGCAGAGCCTATATTCCCACTAAATTCCTCTGAGTTTAAGTGCCTCCTTGAAACTGCAAGTCACAACAATCACACCTCATCCTTCCAAAGAATGAAGAGAGTTCCCAGGTTAAGATGGAAGCAAATTCAAATACTTATTCCTAATCTTGATGCAAGAATAACACTGGGCTCAAAAATTTCTCAGGTCAGGAGGCTTTAAGAAGGCCCCCTAACCCCAGAAATTTCAGCGTACTGCTAAGCACAACTGGTAGTGAGAGCATACACAAAACCAGAGGGTGTGGCTAGGTCATCCAGAATTGAATGAAAGGTAAATGTGCTTCAGCCATCCAGCCAGGTATCACCCACTGTGACTCATTTCCCTTGGGGACTCCTGGGAGAGTTGATTTCAGTTAACAGTTCTCTCTTCTACACCCACCCACCTGCCTCACCCTGAGGAAGCAACAGCCCCCCCTCCCCCCATCCTCTCCAAAAAGTGAGCAAAACTTCTAAGCCAGCCAGGGAAGCAGGAAGACAGAACCAATGGCTGGTAGGGGAGGGGCACAATTAAACGGTTCCCGCCTCAAAACTCAAGTGTTACACACCACTCCACAGTTTGTAGCCCAGTGCTGCTCCTCAGTCCCCCAGTGGAGCTTAGGAGGAAAGTGGGTGACGTGTGGACCCAGACATGCTTCATACTAACACACACCCAGGTATCAGGGTTACTCCAAATTCCAGGCAGCCAGCACAGAGGGAAGCACTCTCCCCCCCCAACCCCCAAAACACACACACTCTCTCCAAACCCCAGCCAGCCAGAACAGAGACAATACACATACACTTCTTGAACACCTAGCAACCTTAGCCACCCAACCTGAGCCTCTTCTGCCCAACCTTCTTCTCATAGGGCTTTTACAGGGGGTCCTCTGTCCCAGAGGGAGTGGGGAGCCCCTGTCCTGGGCACCTATCTTGCTGCTTCTCCCACCAGAGCAGAGGAATCACCTGAGACAGAGTAAGTGCTGCAGCTCCTGTCCCTCCTGGATTTTCCCGCCTACCAAACTGGCTCACCTCCAGGTAAAGTCACATGAGACTCCTCATATGCACCCCCCTGAGCACATCACTTTCAGCAACAGCCTGGTTCACTAGGGATGGTAGATACTGCATAGCTACTATTTTTTGATGAAAAGGGGTCGATGCAGCTATTAAAAGGCGGTTCTTGGGCAAGGTCATTGTGTTTGTTGGTTATTTCCTCACAGCATGACTGGGTAATATGTATGTACAGCTGATAGCAGTTTGGAAAGCTGGCTTGGGGGGTGATGAAAGGAGTGAGTAACTAAATGCTTTCAGAAATGGCAGCTGAGTAGAAAGTACAGTATTTGCTAAGAAACAATAAGTAAAAGTACAGGTTTCATGATAATAAATTTCTTGAATAAATTACAAATCCTGAAAAAAATGTACTTGGGCAGTGTAACGACGTATTCCTAGTTAAACAGTAACAGAGAGGAAGCCGTGCTAGTCTATACACTATCAAAACAAAAAGCAGTCAAGTAGCACTTTAAAGACTAGCAAAATAGTTCATTAGGTGAGCTTTTGTGGGACAGACCCACTTCTTCAGACCATAGCCAGACCAGAACAGACGGGTCTGTCCCACGAAAGCTCACCTAATAAACTATTTTGCTAGTCTTTAAAGTGCTACTTGACTGCTTTTTGTTTTGGTATTCCTAGTTAAGTATCGGAGGGGTAGCCGTGTTAGTCTGGATCTGTAACAGCAACGAAGGGTATTCCTAGTTAGTTACTTTACACCTCCATGAGGCTTGTGCTGTACGTGCATTACAGTGCGCTGGGAAGGGAGTGGCAGAGGGTGTTCATGTGCCTCTGTCATGTATGGGGCACCACCTGCAGCCACAGCTCTCTTTCGCTGGGAACAGGAGCCATGTGGGGCAGGGCCCAGGAGGTAACTACTGGGGTTGCCTGAGGCCAGCCCCTTTGCGAGCCCCCAGACTGGGACTGCCCCAACCTCGCTCCCCCCTGCCCCCACAGCCAGACACTCCAATCCTCTGCCCCTCGCCCTCTCCCCACACACAGCCCAACCCCCTGCCCTGAAGGCCACAGGGGGGCTGCAGTGAGAACGTGCCTGTAAGCAATGGAAGTTGCTTTCACCCCTGAGTTCAAGCAGCTTTTTATTATTCATTCCGGATGCAGCAAGCCCAGGGGCGCGGGGCTGGGACCTGCCAGGCCTGGAGGCATCAGCACTGAGGCACAAACATAAGCACCGAGCCTTGGGCCTTGCTGGTGCCTGTGCAGGTCTGAGGCGAGGCAGGGAAATGCAGTTCGCCTTCCTCTGCCCTGCTGATGTAACAGCTGCCACCTGCCTGCCAGGGCCGTATAGGGATCTGCCAGCCCTGGAAACAACCCTCCCTGCAACAGCCACTTTGCATCTGATATAGCACCTAGCCCTCTAAGTGCTCCCTACCCGAAAGCCAAGCGCCATGTGTCCCCTGAGACGTTACCCTGCAGTCAGTGACACTACCCTGAGACAACACTGGCCTGGTCAGTGCTAGTCTGGGCTCCACCAGCGCCTCCACCCTGCCATGGGGTCCAGTCCCTGTGCCTGGGCTCTGCTGTGCTGCTGGCCATGCTACAGGCTCTCACGGGGCAATTCCCAGCATGCCCCAGCCTTCCCTGCCCCCCCGCAGCTCTGAGGGGCCTTGGCAGAGCTGAGAGCTGGGGGGGCACTGGTAGCTGGAGTGCGCTCCTGCCCAGCCTGCCTCTGGAGCAGCTTGTCCTGCAGGGGTGGGAGAGCCTGTGTGGAGGGAGAGGGCATACAAGGCCCCATTCCCCTTGCTACAGCAGCACTGTGCTCCCCCATGTCCCCCGCAACCCAGGGCAGTTCTTGAGGATTTCCTGCAATACTAACATGGTCTCTGCTCATCCCCCACTCCCCTGAGAACCTAACCTACTCAGGGGAGGGCTGAACTGGGGCCCTAACATTGAAAGGCTGGATCCAGAGCATATTGAGGTTGTTTGGAAAACTCCCCTCAGAGCCTCCCATGAGGGGCCAGGCCCAAACACAGGAATGTTACTTGGAGGGCCAGGAGTGTGGACAGATTGTAGGGAGTAGAGGGCAGGCCCCGGGCACCCACCTCGCCTACCTGGCGAAATGCCCTTGAAGCAGAGCAGCCACGCAGCTGCCTGTTTAGCCCGTGCTGGGGCTTAGAGCTGCAGCAGGGAGAGGTGCCTTTTCCAAGCCCCGAGGCAGTCGAGGGAAAGGAGCTTCTCCCTGCTGGTCCCCACCTGAAGCTGCCACAAATGGGGGAGAGGCACCTCCCCCGGCCATGCCTGCTGCAGCTGCCATGGGTGGGGAGAAGTGACTCTCAGGTAGCCCTGAGCTGCTGTGGTGAGTCAGGTCTGGGGGGAGCCCACTTTCCTAGGGACAGCCTGGACCCCAAGCTCTTTACCCTCAGCCCCACCCCAGAGCGTGAAGATGCCTGTGATTACGGTCTACAAAATCATGACTGGGATGGAGAAAGTATGTAAGAAAGTGTCATTTGCTCCCCAGAACACAAGAACTGGGTATCGCCCAACAAAATCAATAGGAAGTACGTCTATCCACAGTGTGGCCTGTGGGTAGTTCTCGCCAGAGGATGTCATGAAGGCCAAGACTATAACGAGGTTCTAAAATGAGCTAGATAACTTTGTGGAGGACAGGTCCAATGGCTGCTAGCCAGGATGAGCAGGGATGGTGACCAGGCCTCTGTCTGTCAGCAGCTGGGAAAGGGCGACCCGTCATTCCCTTGGCCATGGTTGGAAGACAGGCTGCTGAGCTAGATGGACCACTGGTCTGAGCCAGAATGGCTATTCTTGTATTTCCAGTGCTAGGATCTGCACTCCCAACTTCTGGTGGCAGCCAGGCTGCATTTCCTGCCTTCATGGCGCCCGTTTACCCACACAGAGCTGGGCGGCTGGCCTTATCAGATTGCCTGGGCACTCGCTGATTAGGGAGAATGCCACTGGGATGTCCCCATGCTGGCCTGCATAACGCCCCAATCTCTCAGGCACTCTGATTCGTGCCTTTTCTCTCCTGCCAGAACGCCAGCCACCAACAAGGCAGCCAAGCGGGGCTAGCCTGTGCCTCTCCAGTGACATCAGCTTATCTGGGAGTCTGCATTTGGAATTCTGCTGCAACAGAGTGAGGACTACAGTCCAGCGTAGGGCTGTGATCTTCCTCACCAGCTGCCACTCAGCAGCCAGCAGGGTCTCCTGCACCTTGGCCCAGCCCTCTGGCAGAGGCCCTCAGCCTTAGGAATTCCTGAGGGTTCGGGCGGAGATGGAATAGCGGGCAGGCGGCATGCGTGACCCTCCACCTCAGTGGGCTACAGCAGCCTGCACCCAACTGGGCTTCCACCTGCAGCCCCATTGCCCCCTGTGAGCCCCCTTTCCCCACACACCTCTCACGCACTGGGGCACCAACGTCTGGTTCTTACACGCTCCATCCCTGCTCCTCCCCCTCCCTCCCAGAGTCAGAACGCCACAAACAGCTGATTCTCAGCATTCCAGCTCTGGGCAGGCAGGGGAGGAGAAGGGACGGAGCGCGGACCAGGTGATTTGTGTCTCTTCCAAAAGTGCTGGGAGGGAGGGGGAGGTGTAGGAAGTGTGTGATGCTGGTGCCCCAGTGAGTGAGCCCCATGGGAGAGGGGGCAGCCAGGGGGATCCGCAGGCCATAGATGGATCCCCACTGGGCTGTGTGTCACCTGCAGGTTGCCCACCACTGGCCTACAGGCATAGGCCCATAACTTGTCGCTGCTCCACCTCTGAGGTGGAGATTGGGCTGTAGATGCTGGAAGCCTCCCTCAGACTTTTGTGCTGATTTATAGCAGGACCTGGTGCTGGACCCTTTGCTGCAGCTGTTTCCTGCCCAAAGCTAGGCCCCCTCTGCTCTGATACCTCCCAGGGCTGCAGGATCACGCGGGGCAGAAGTTTCAGGCATTGTCTCTGCAGTGCTCTGGCTTTGTCTCCCTGTAGTACTTGTGATTTATCCTGTGAAAGGGAAACTCACCCCACCTGCACTGGCCAGCGGGTATGGGGATGGAGTCTGAGAGAGGCCAGCTACTGAGCTTCCTGACCGGTTACACACTGGGGAGCTGGGCTAGGAAAGTTGGCAAGTGGGACCTTTCCCAGCCCAGCACACCTTCTCTAGGTGAGGCTGTAGAAAATCTGAGCTCTAATGGAGCCATCCTGCCTCACCGGCAATGAGCCCTAGAGACAAGAGTACACAGGAGTCTCATCTGTGATGGTGAGCTGTTTGGCTACCTCAGATGTCCCTGCATCTAGCAGGTCTTCCAGGGCCTGTGTGATCTTGGCAGGGATTGCAAGAGATTGAAGAGTGCACTCTTTCATCTCCTGCCAGATTCCCCTGGGTTTTATTCGCCCCACCACCCTGACAATGTTCCCTCTGATTTTTTTCCATCCATATATGGAATAAATTTTGTTGTGTGCACCAAGGCATGTGCAGATTTGCACCACCCATAGAACCACACACTTTCAGCTATGGGTGCTCTGTAATCAGTTGGGAAGCACCTGACTCCATCCTGGGTGACTGCCTAAGCTCACAGCTCACAAGGAACACTACACCCCAACAGCCCCTTGACCTGTGCAGCCGGATTCCCAGTAGAATTGTGTGTGAGCGTGCAGGAATGCACTCTCCCTGGGCCTCACAGCTCTATGCTCCCTGCTACTGAAGAGGCAGACCCACCCATGAGAATCCCTGCAGCACCCAGGCATGGTCTTTGGGGGCGGGTGGAAAGGCCTGCCGAGCAGGATATGGGCTCTGGCACTTCTGAGAAAGGGACATCCAGTTCCTGAAGCAGGCCTGCCCATGGCTGAGCCCATCAGCCCCTGGCTTTCCCAAGAAGTGTTGTAGTGTTGCATCCAGTTCTGGGCCCTCCATTACAGAAAGGATGTGAACGCACTAGACAGAGGCCAGTGGAGGGCGACCAAAATTATTAGGAGGCTGGAGCACAGGACTTACAAGTAGAGGCTGAGGGATTTGGGCTTATTTAGTCCACAGAAGAGATGAGTGAGGGAGGATTTGATAGCAGCCTTCAACTACCTGGAGAGGGTTCCAAAGAGGATGGAGAGAAGTTGTTCTCAGTAGTGACAGATGGCAGAACAAGGAGCAATGGTCTCAAGTTGTGGTGGCGGAGGTTTAGGTTGGGTATTAGGAAAAAGTATTTCACCAGGAGGGTGGTGAAGCTCTGGAATGGGTTACCTAGAGAGGTGGTAGAATCTCCTTCCCTACAGGTCTTTAAGTCTTGGCTTGACAAAGTCCTGGCTAGGATGAGTCCTGCTTTAGTTGGGATTGGTCCTGCTTCCAGCAGGAGGTTGGACTCAATGACCTCCTGAGGTTTCTTCCAAACGTAGGATCTGATGATTTTCCAGTGGGTAGAGTCAGGCCCAACATGCAAATGAATGCAATTTTACAAATGGCAGTAAGTTTGGGAGGCTGGATGTCTGAAAAGAACCTAGCCCCGTGTTCATTTATCAATCCGCTTGTGTTTCAGGCAAGCTGCCAGTGAGCATGCACCAAAGCTAGTCCCATAAATGACCACCAGTCATTGTTCTGCATGGATAGGATCTCGGGCAAGCCAGAGTGGAGACAGAGTCCCAGCCTGCATCTTCTCCCTGGCTAGAAAACAATCCAGAGCAGAGCCGGTCATTAAGTCAACAGAGCGACAAAGAGTGTGAGGGAATAGCTTTTATTGGACCAGCTTCTGCTGGGGAGAGAGACAAGCTCTGGAGCTCCTCAGAGCTCTGAGTGTCCTGTAAAAGCTATTACCTCCTCCCTCTTGTCTCCCCAGTACCCGGGTGCAGCTACAACTACACTGCAAAGATTGTCAGTTGCGCACCCTGCTCACTGGGAGAGGTTGTAGCTGCCAAAACAGACAGCAGTCCAAGGAGAGTCAGCTTTGCTGTGCGCTCCAGAATTCCATCCTTGCCTGCATGGGTAGAAGGGGAACCAAATCGGACAGTGTCAACACAGCCACCTCCCAGTGAGGCATCGGAGTGAAGTGGCCAGGTTTGGAAAAGGCTCTAGGCACACAGAAATTCAGCCAGTGGCTACTGTGGCCGACTTCTGCACTGAGACCCCCCCGGCCCAGCTTCACTGAGGATTGCACGTCACATTCCGCATATCCCCAAAGTTTGTTTTTGGGGTTTTTTTTAGCAGGAAAAATATCACAAGAAAAGATCCCTCTGGACCCTGCCACACAGCACAGAGGCAGGTGCCTTTTCATTGCAGGGCCTCACTCAATGTCCTTTTGGGCTCTCCACAAATCCCACATATTGCGTCCTGATTTCAGGCCACCCAGTGTTAGTAGAGAGGCTCCCCCCACATCAGCCAGAGTGAATCCAGTGTTGGTGACACTGGGAAGGCTTTCTTAGCAACCACCAAGGCTTGGGCTGTGCAAGGGTCTCGTTCTCCTGTCACTGGCACCAGTGTACACCCAGGAGACCGCCGGTGATGTCACTGGAGAAATGCCGGTGTGAGTGATCCTGCTGTCGATTTTGTAAAAGGGACTAATATTGATTGGGCATTGAACTGAAACCTGCTGGGCACATGCCACCTGTCACCCCAGCTTGGGCTCGGCACAGGGCTCCCAGGGTGAACAAGTCACTCACTGCCCCACGGCTCTGTCTCCAGCCACCCTCTGGGCTCCTCCCTACAGGTCTCCAGGACTCCCGCCAGCTTGTTGCCTTCCAAAGGCCCTTTGTACCTACTGCCACTTTACAATAGGCTGGTTTTAACAAAGGGAAAGTGTGTTTGGGAAAGGGGGTGGGGAGACCAGGTGGGAAGGTGAAAGTCCAGCTTCCCAATGAGTCCCTCTGCTTAAACAAGAGGCAGGAGGAGAGGCCTGTTTGGCAGAGCCTTCCCCCTACAGCCTGGGCCAGACACCTCTCAGCTGGCATATTCTGCAGTGATATTCCAACCTCAGTGGAGCCCTGCCAACCGCAGCTGCGCCATGGTGTACCTCAGTTGTCTAGCACCAATGTCTATATCTCCACCTACTCCAGCTTGGGCCATGGCTGGAAAACAGAAAAAACAGCAAACCGACCCCAAACCACTCTCCCTTCCCCCACAATTCCTCTGAAGATTTTGGTTCTCGTGAATGTTTCAGCGAACGTGTGGGACCGTTTTCCACCCAGGCTAGCAGGTTCACTGGTATTCTTTTCGCATTTTGTTTGCCATTGTTCAAATAGGAGCTGGTTAAAAATTTGCTTCGGTGGGGCGGGGGGAGGAAATGTTTGGGCAAATTTCCAATGAAGAATATTGCGTGATAAAGGCTTTGTGGAAAATTGTGAAAATTTCTGCTTCCCAAAAAAACTGAGGCGAAGGAAAAGGGATTTTTTTTAGATTAACAAAATGTGCCACGTGAGAAATTCCAGCCCTCTTCCAAGTGGCAAAGGTAAGGGCTCAGTGGCTTTCCACAGGCCCTACAGATATCACAAACACACCCTGGGACTCGGCACGGCTGCCTCTCTGTGTCTGGAATAGCTGGGGTTAGAATGGGGCGGGGTCTGACTGCACTGGCAGACTTGTGTGCCCCCCTCAGACTGGGGCTGCACTGGCAGAGTGGGGAGGGGCCAGCGTTAGGGTAGCTGGGGGGGGCCTCTAGGTCAGGATGGGGGGAACGGGCGGGAGCTTTGGCAGAGCTGGGAGGGGCCCAGGGGTGGAATCGCAGAGGAGGACGGGTCAAGACTGGGGAGCGTTACCAGAGCTGAGAGGGTCTGAAGCCTACGGTACGGCAGGCAGGGCTGCGGGTCAGAACAGGTACAGTGGCAGAGCTGTGTGTGGCCTGGACTCCCAAGGCCTGGGCTGTGTGCGGGCTGGGGTGGCTCAGGGCTGCCCTGGAAGAAATTGCTGTGGGTCCTGACAGAGAATTCCCCCATTGGCAGTGAACCTCCTGCCACAGCAGAGCATCCCCCCTTCCCCATGTGACCTGTGCTCTCAGGGGCTTTCCTGGGCCAGCAGTGTGCTGTGAGGGCTCAGTGTTGTAGCTGTGTGCTCCAGAGGTTTGTGTTCAGCAGTTGAGCTGGCTCCCAGCTTCTCCACTAACACGGGCCATCCATTCATCGGGTGGTGGAGTCGGCTCACCTGGAGCCCTCGGCACAGAGACAGGACGCCCCACCCTGCCCTGCCCTGAGACACGAGAGCCTCCCTGGGGCTGCCACGCAGGGATGGACCCCACCTGCATGCAGCATTCGGCTCCTGAGCCAAAGCCAGACTCCAGCAGAGCCTGTGGGTGTTTGGAATCTGGGCTGCAGCTCAGTCAAGTGCAGATGCAGAGGGGCTAGTCACCAAACCCAGACTGCAACTGAGTGCTAGGTATCCACCTCCAGGTGGAGGAAGCCCCTCTTTATTCCCCTGCCCAGGGCTGTCCCAGTCCCCGTTCCCCAGGGCTGTGCTTTGAACATACCCTGTGCATTGCTAGTTTGACTGACCACTGTCTGTCTGTGTGTCCTGCAGGTGGCAGCTCCTCCCAGGGCCAGTACAGCAACACCCTGCAGAAGTCCTTCAGCTCCAGGTCCCAGACAAATGGCTTGGAGCTGAATGGCACGGTAAGTACTGGCTCCCCTGCAGGGAGTGGCTAGATTGGTGAGGATGGCCGATGTGGCTGCATCTGGCTCCCCTCACCTTAGCCTCTGGGACCCACCATCAGCACGCTGGATCAGTCACCAGCCTGTGGTTTCTCTTCCTGTCATCCTTAGGAACCTCAGGCACTGGGCGATGGATGGGTGGGGAGCAAGCCAGGTGTAAGGTAGCTCTTGGTCCTGGGAATGGCAGAGGGGGGCACATTTCCCCAGGCACCAGTCA
This sequence comes from Carettochelys insculpta, assembly GCF_033958435.1. NCBI lineage: Eukaryota > Metazoa > Chordata > Testudines > Carettochelyidae > Carettochelys > Carettochelys insculpta. The sequence goes on along the minus strand of NC_134142.1, from coordinate 116,887,969 downwards.
GAGGGAATGGGAGAGGGCAAGGTTCTCTAGTGAGGGCAGTGAGAGCGCCTAGCACTCAGAGAGCTCTTCAGGCATTACAGCAGAGCCCTGTGCTGCAGCCAGTTCCCCCAGCCACCTTGGTTAGTGGGTGAAATCCTGGCTGTATCAACGTGAACGGCCAAACTCCCATTCTCTAGGATCACGGTTACTCTCCATCTCGCAAAGCCCTGTAGCAAGTGGGGCTTTTAACAAACTCGGGTGGGGCCTGACAGCCACGTGGGATGGGTTTCCCTTTCACTCATCCCTCCAGCATCAAGGGGTCAGCTGGCCCGATGGTGATTCCCAACAGACCTGTCCAACCCACCGTCTCTAGACGAGGGCGTCAGACGACTGGGGCCCCTTGTTAGCCTTTGCGGAGGCTCCACAAGCATTGCCAATGGGGGAACTGAGCCAGCAGAATCTCCTTACCTGGTTGTGAAGGATGAGGAAAAGACCCCAGCTTGTCTCTCAGATCGCAAGCTCAGGTTGCTGGGCTAGAAGCTAGCAAGATGCGCCATGTGTTTCCTACTGAAGTGGGACGTTGCTGACTCATTTGTCTCCCCCTCCCCCAGCTGCATCAGCCACCAGCCAAGAATGGGTATAACGCCACCAAGTCCACCAGCTGGTCCTCCCGCTCCGCGGTGGACCTCTCGCCTCACAAAAGGATGGCTACCATCAGCAACGGGAGCGTGCTGCAGGGCCCTGCCTACCACATGAACTACACCCTCTCGCAGGCTGCCAGCACCTCTGCACGGCCCAATTCCTTCCACGAGCGGAACTACCAACCCCGGCCAAACTTCGACACCATGTCCTTGCGCTCACTGCGCCTGGCTGACGGGATAGGCAACCCAGCAGGCATGGATGACCGCCACAGCATAATGTCAGAGCAGCTGGACCCGGGGGCCCTCTACAAAGGCAGAGGCACTGGCGGCTTGACCAGATCCTACACCTTTGAGAGGCAGATGAGTGCTGGCTCCAACTCTGGGATGAAGGGGCCAGTTGACTGGATGGACAGCATGGAGGTGCCTCAGAACCGGACCATCCGTGCACCAGCTATGCGCACCCTTCAGCGCTTCCAGAGCCACAACCGCTCCCGCCTAAGCACCGGCTCCTTCAGTGGCCTCTCAGCCGCCCCACCAGGCATGGGGAGCTCCTACAGCAATGTGATGGAGCGAAGCACCAGGGCCCCTTCTGTGCGCAGCCTGGCAGAGTCCAACCACCACCTGCAGGACCTCCGAGCCATTGACATGTACAATGGGCACAACACACTGATGACCCAGAACTCTTACTCCGGCGGGTGAGTGTGCCATGTTTAGCCAGGAGCCAGGGCTCAGGGGCAGAGGTGGGGGGGAGCCTCGGAAGCACCCAGCCAACCTGGCCAAGGTTAGTGGGACATGCTGAGCTTTCTGAGAAGATCCAAGGGAGCTGGGCCTCTGGGCCTGGCATAGTCCCCACGCTGCAGTGCTCCTGGCTGTGCTGCACTTCCACAGTCTCCTGCATGGTGGCTGGTTTGAGGCATGACTGTCCCTCTGTCTAAGGAACTGGCCTGCTGCCTGCTGTCCTCCCATGCAGCGGGGAAGTTCTGCAGCTCACCTGGTCGTCCGTAGACACGGCAGCAAAGCAGGGTGGAGCTGGAGCAGCAGCAAAGAGACCCAGCAGTGCTGATGGGGGCCCCGTTGCTCCCCGAGCTAACGTTGCTCTGGCCTGCAGTAGGCGGCCATGGCCCACTTGGCTCTGCGAGTGGGAAGGATAGCACATGTTGCTCAGGAGTTGCCCCAAAAAGCAGCGTTAGGAGCTGCACGGTGGGACCTGAAGAAGTCCTGCCTTGGCCAGTCGTCTTTGACCAGAGGTGAGCGACCGTGTGTACTGGGCCTGGTGAAGGAGTGACACGGGTCAGATCGGTGCGGCTCCTCAGCCATGCCACACCCTATGTGCTCTGCCCTGCTGTGAGGGGAGCCTGAGGGGCGTGGTGGCCACTCTGACCCTACCTTTGTTTCCAGGTTTGATGACATTGACCTGCCGTTGGCAGTGAAATACCTGTTGGCCAGTGACCCCAACCTGCAGGTGCTGGGAGCTGCCTACATCCAGCACAAGTGCTACAGCGACAACGAGGCCAAGAAGCAGGTGAGGGGTGAGGCAAGGATGGTTGCATGGGTGGGGGCCAGGACGCAGAGGCCATTTTGGGAAAGTTGTGCCCACGCCTCCCAGGCCAGCTGCAGGCTCGGGCCTTGACAGAACCAGCGGTGGTGGTGGTGGTGGGGTGTGTGTGTGTGTGTGTGTGTGTGTGTGCATACAACTCCAGCATACTGCAGCGACCTCTCCTAGCCCGGCCGTGTCACTGATGGCTTCCACAGGGGCCCAGCTGGGGCTGTGTGCGTTGTGGGAAGCGCAGCCTCCGACGAGCGTGGTGGTGACTGAAGCCAGGGCCGACTCCTGAGTCTACAGACCCCCCAGCCTCTCACCAGCCTTCCCACCTCCCCTCCAGGCTCGCAGCCTCCAAGCCGTGCCCAAGCTGGTGAAGCTGTTCAACCACTCCAATCAGGAGGTGCAGCGCCATGCCACCGGCGCCATACGCAACCTCATCTACGACAGCACCGAGAACAAGCTGGCGCTGGTAGAGGAGAGTGGCATCTACGAGCTGATGAGGACGATGCGGGAGCAGGACGATGAGCTGCGAAAGAACGTCACGGGTCAGTGTGGCGGGGGCAGCGCCAGGCTGGGCGGGGGAAGGGAAGCTGTGCCACTGGGGGTACCGTTAAATTGCTTGGATTGCAGCACCTGCGAGAGAGATCAGGGCCACGTTGCACTAGGTGCTGTACACACACAGAGGATGTCCCTGTCCCAATGAGCTCACAGTGTAAAGGGACACAGTGCAGGGAGGGGAAACTGAGGCACGGTGCGGTGCCCAGCGAGCTGGCGGCAGATGGGGAGAGGACCCAGGTCTCCTGAGTTCCAGTCCAGCAGCAGCTCTTCTAGACTGTCCTCCTCACCCCGAGCCCTCCAATGCAGCGTCACAGCCCCCTTCTCCCAGATCCTTCCTCCAGCTCCTTTTATATTTTAGGAGCCCTTTTGAAGCCCCGCTCCTTTCTGTCCCACCTTCTACGCACATGCTGCTTTTGCAGCTAGTACAGGGTGCTAGGCCTCAGCGAGGAGCAGCCAGCCGGGAGAATTTACATGCACGTGCAAAAACCACTGGAAAGCTGGCTCCCACTAATGACAGGGAGGCTCCAAGTCTCAGCAAAGGCTAATAAGATCTGGCTCCAGCTTTACAAAAAAAAAAAAAAAATTCCTTCATGGGGTGGGGTGAAGCCTGGAAACTTTCATCTCAGCAAGAAGTCACCCGAAAGTTTGGGAGCCTCTAAAGCAGGAGGTTGTCTTGAGAGTACTGAGAATCTCTTCACCTCTTCACTGGGTGTTCTCAGGCATCTGTGAGAGGGGTAGAGCATTCTTTTGGGATCAGCCCAAAATACCTCCTCCCCTCCTGTTTTCTTACCTCTTTGACTCCCATGGTGATTACACTCGGCCTCCATCAGGTCGATACCGGGAGAGAAAGGCGTTGGAGCTGGGATAGTTGATATTTTGATGGTTAAAAAATGTTTTTGGACAAACTTTCCAAGTCCGATGAAAGCCAGGGAACAAATACATTGGAGCTGTTTGTCTCGTTCTCGTGTAGGGCTCAGATAAGCACCTGTGAAACCTCCTTGCTCAGAAGCAATGGCAGGAGAGAGAGAGGCTGCGTAGACCTTAGTTTTTTTGCCCAGATCCCCACCCTCAAACTGAGGTTGAGAGCATGGCCCTCCCTCACAGGGGTATTGCCAAGAGAAATGCAGTGTCTTGTGAGGTACTATGGTGGTGAAGCTGTACAAGCGCCCTACTTACAACTTACCCAGGCTAGGATGCGGCTGTGCCACGCCCTGGTGGTGGCCTCAGCTGTCTTTACATGCAGACAGGCCAAAAGTTACTCGCCTGGCGAGTGCTGAGGCCCGTGGTTACTTGGGGGAGCTCTGAGGCAGGCCAGGGAGCACAGCTAAAGAGATGCAGCTGGCAGCACAGGAGCCCTCTGCGTCTGGACCTGCGTTCCCTCCACCAGCCTCCTGTTGACGGCTGGGGCTAGTGTCCCCAGAGGGCTTTCCACAGCACTGACGGGGCCCTGGGTGTGCTGGGGAGCCTGGCCCAGGAACCCTGCTCTGAGGAACTGGCAGTCCAAGGCCAGGCAGTCTGGGTTACTGCACAGCCAGATCATATCAGGAAACCAGGCAGTGCTCGGGGGCGGGAACCCCCAGCCCCCGGGTGGGTGGAGAGCTTGGACAGGCCTGCCCTGCAGGCGGGAGGAGGGACCAGCCAGGCGTCCAGGAGAAGGGGAGGCTGTTCCTTTTCAGTAAGCCGGCTGGGTTTACACCCTGGAGCGCAGGCGGGAGCCTGCTGTTAAGAGGTGGAGCTGAAGCTGATCTAGAGGTGGGGGAGAGATACAGGAGTTTCCTGGCCAGAGCAGGGAGATGAATGGTGTGGTGGGATGGGAGGGGAGAGAGCCCTGGCCAAGGGCCCGACGCCATCTGGCTCTGTGCAGGGCAGTCAGTGCCAGGCAGGGAGAGGTGACGAGCTGAGATTTGCATCTCTTACAAAGGCTCTTGCTAATCTCGCCCAGCAGGCTCTGATTGTCTCCACTACTACTGGGGCTCATGGGAAAGCCCGGCCCGGGAGCAGTGGTGAGAAGGGTTTAATACAGTTGATTAAAACATGTGTCAGGGAGCCTGTGGAAGTGGGTTTAGCTCCATCCAGCTGGAGGATGCAGAGAGCAATCCCCAGGTGGTGCAGTCCTGGCCTGCCCTGCCTTGCTCTGGCTCTTTGTCAGGTCTCGCTGCCTCCCACCTAGAGCAGAGCTGTCCCCTCCACGGGCGTAAATCATCAGTGCCCACTGCAGTGACTTCACACCAGCCAGGAACTCATTGGCACTCAAGCAGTAGGGGTGTGGGCAGACGCTCAGCAGCCAGGAGTCTCTCTCTCTCTCTGTGGCTGACTAGCTGAAGGCCTCACCATTCATCTCACAGCAGCCCTGGGAGGCATTATGCCCATTTTACAGCCAGGAATCAGACACAGAGTGTCACTAGGTGACTTGCCCAGGGGCACACAGAGAGTCATGGCAGAGCTGGGCATTGCACCCAGGTGCCCAGGCTGTGTTGCCACCTCTGCATGGCAGCAAGCAGCTTCGCTCCCTGCGGAGAGTTGCCGTGCGCGGGAGGAGTTGGGGAGCTCAGGAATGCAGCAGGCAGCGTGTGACCGAGCCTGCAGGGCTGCCGTGCTCTGACATGTTGCTGGGAATTTGCAGGGCACCCCCCACCCTGCCCTGCCCCCAAAGGGGATATTTCTTGGAGCAGTGCCCTGGTACAGAGCCTTTCCTGGGTGTTGGAGCAGCTGGAACAGGGCCCTGAACAGCTTGGATTCGAACGTGGTCTGTCTCCTCCCACCGCCCGCTGTTAGCTGTGCCAGTGGGTGCCACTGAATTGGCAGGACCGCTCCTGGGGCTCAGCAGAGCTGCAGGGCAGCAGGTCAGCTTTCCCAGCCGTCTCTGGCTGATACTCATGTGTCACAGAGAATTAGACCCTCCCCCGGCCCCGGCCCCAGCCCCAGCCCCAGCCCCAGGCTTCTAGCCCATAGAGAAGGGCCATGGATGATGCCTGCCAAAGTCGGCGGATAACATCTCAGGCCAGTCACTTGGGGAATCACTGCATCGGTGTTTCTGGGTCCTCTGCGCCCTGCCTGCTCCCACGGCCCCAGAGCCGAGGCTGGCAGCTGTGGGCAGCCAGTGGGGATTCAGCCAGTCAGGTGAGGGGTGGCAAAGGTCCCTTGCTGCCAGGAGCAGCAGCGCCCACACTATGAGAGGCTGGAGTGTGAGCCTGGGTCCTGCAGCCCGGGAGGGGCACTAGCCCGGCAGGCTTTCAGAGGAAGGAGAGCGTGAAGCCCAGTGCCTCAGAAGTTCTGCCCGTCTAGAAGCTCTCTGGGGCTCAGTTCTGCTTCATGTGGCTCGCAGGGATCCTGTGGAATCTCTCCTCCAGCGACGTCCTGAAGGACCGGCTGGCTCGGGACACACTGGAGCAGCTCACCAACCTGATCCTGAGCCCGCTCTCCGGCGCAGGCAGCACCGCCATCGTCCAGCAGAACGCCTCAGAGGCGGAGATCTTCTACAACTCCACAGGCTTCCTCAGGTACGGGCTCGGCCAGCCCCTGGCCACGGAGAGCACGTCCTCCGCCCTGGCTGCTGAGCCGTACCGGCTGGCAGAGCTCTGGGCCAGACTCCAGTGGAGACTCTCTCTCTAGGGGCTGGTGTTGGTTCTGGCCCTCAGTGTTGTCGACAAGGCTGGCACATGCCCTGGGCAAGGTCTGCTCTCCCTGTCAGCCTTCCTGCTGCAGGGCCCGAACTGGGGAGCAGGGAAGAGGGGACATTGCAGGACCTCCCTTGGGAGCATCCAGCATTGACCGCTGTCGGAGAGCGGGTTCCCCCGGCTGTGGCTGTGGCCTGGCGGAGTCCAGGGAAAGGGGTGGGCAGGGCAGATTGTTTCTCACGCTGCTGTGCCCTGGGCTCCCCCTGCAGGAATCTCAGCTCTGCCAGCCAGCAGACCCGGCAGAAGATGCGCGAGTGCCATGGGCTGGTGGACTCCATGATCAGTTACATCAGCAGCGCGCTGGAGGTGGGGAAGTCAGAGGACAAGGTGAGCCCCCGGAGAGAATCTGCATCTGGCCACTGCGCTGGGACCCCTCGTCTCTACTCCCTAAAGCAACCAGCCTTGGCTGGGGCGGGGCTCCGTGGGGCAGGAGCGAAGCTCTCACACTGTCTTCCTCCTCCTGGCTCCAAGCAGCACATCCCTGCGGTACCAACTTCCTTAGTTCCTCCCCACGTAGCAGAGGTTCACCAGGCCTTACCCCAAAGGGCTTATTTCCTCCACCCCCTGGCAGCACAGCTCAGGCACCAACCTGGCCTCGGCCAGCCCCAGCCTCCCGGTGCTGCCTGGCCAGCCCTTCCGGGCCGGTCTGATGGCTGTACCGCCCTGCCCCCAGGCTGGGGCTGGGGCTGAGGCGTGCCATCCCTGCTTGAGAACAATGGGGCATTTCTAAAGGGGCCTTTACCTGTCAGTCTGCAGCTTGTCGTGGCTCTGCCGCGATGGAGAGCAGAGGGAGGCAGGCAAGGTGAGGGCTGAGGAGGCCAAGAGTAGCCCCTACAGGCAGCCAGACTCCTAGAGCTGCTGCTGCTGTCAGAGCACTTTGCCGCCTGCCTCGCAGAGCCCTCTGCCAGCTGACTGGCCGTGGTCCATCCTGACCCGCCTGCCCCATTGGATGCCTGACATGGGCAGGTGTCTGCCAGAGGGCTTTGTCGATCGCATTGGCTGTGTGGGAGCATTAACCCAGCCCTGGGGAGAGGCCCTGCCTGCAGCCTTCCCTTTGGCTGGGCCAGGCTCTGGTCTGCGGTTTGCAAAGAATGGGTGCAGCCCAGGACTGAGCCGTGGAACGTCAGGCACTGGGTCCCTTGCAGGAGGGTGGCGAGGTGACCAGCGGGGCTGCTAAGGCAGCTTCCTGCCATCCTGGCACTGCAAAGTCCACTGTGCCCAGAGCAGCTAGCAGCTGGGACAGCTCCCCGGAGGGGGCGGGCCCAGAGTTCCAAGTGCTGCCCCACCCTGAGCACCGACTCCACACTCTTATTGGCCAGAAACCGGCCAATGGGAACGGAGGGGGTGCCTGTGGGAGAGAGTGGTGCACACAGCTGCTTGTGCACCTTTGTGTAAGAGCCAGACCTGCTGCTGGCCACTCTGGTCTGCAGTGCCGGGAAGGGCAGTAGGCTGCTTTTGCACCTTCCTCTGCCGCTGGCAGGGAGCTGCTGAGGTAAACCCACATCCGGCCTCCTGCCCCAGCCCTGACCCCTCTCCCCAAACCCAGAGCCCTTCCTGCACCCAACGCCCTCCTCCTTGGCCCTGCCCCGAGCCCCCGCGAGCCGAAAGAGGCAATGGTGCAGGCTGCAGGCATCTGCGGGGCTCTTCAGCTGCCCTGCGAGGAAAACGTTTGAAACCCCCTGGCTGTAGCGAGCAGTGCCGGGCAGAACGGCCCAGGCAGCGCGCTGTCAGGTGGGCTCCGAAGAGCGAGCCAGCTGGAGCCAGGGGCCCAGGCTGACCCATCCCCTTTCCCCTGCAGAGTGTGGAGAACGCCGTGTGTGTGCTGCGGAACCTCTCCTACCGCCTGTACGACGAGATGCCCCCCTCCTCGCTGCAGCGGCTGGAGGGCCACCGCAGGGGCAACGGCACCACTGCGACGGGGGAGCTGGTGGGCTGCTTCAGCCCCCACGGCAGGAGAGCACGAGAGGTGGGAACGGGAACGGCGGGCGCATGAGAGACAGGGGGAGAACAGGGCACAGGAGGGGCTCAGATGGGACGTGGCCCGTGAGTGGACTTGGGTGACTGCAGTGAGGGGTGAGCAGGTCATTTTTCCAGCCCGTTCAGCCTCCAGGAGCCCGTTGAAGCCAGGGTGCGTCCGCATGGCTGCAGTGGGGCGTGGGTCGGGCTGTGGGTCTGAGAGTGAGGTGTCTGGGAGACACACAGTCCTTTGCGAGCCCTGCAAGGGCCCCTCCCACAATCCCCTGGGAGCACTTGCTGCTCAGGCTGGATGCAACCAGTCATATATGTCACCTGGTGCTCTTCCGAGTCCGCCATTGGCTGAGAGCCCGAGCATGTCCCATGACAGCTCACACCGTTTTCAGTCGGTTTCCATGTGCGCTTGTGAGCCTGGCGTTAGCAGGCCCCCGCAGTGAGCCTGAGTGGCCGGCTGAGCACACGCGGGTCGCAAACCAAGGCACAGAGGGAGGAGGTGGAGAGCTCCTGGGGACATGGGTGGTGGTGGGGGAATGGGGGATGGAGGTGAGAGGGAAGCTGGGGCCCCCATCGCTGCGGGTGGTTACATGATGGTCTCTCCCCTCTCCTGGTCCCCCAGCACCACATGAACACAGACATGGTGACCTTCACGGAGGTCTCCAAGGACCCCAAAGGGATGGAGTGGCTCTGGAACCCACAGATCGTGGGCATCTACAACCGGCTGCTGCAGCGCTGTGAGCTGAACAAGCACACTACAGAGGCGGCCGCGGGGGCGCTGCAGAACGTCACCGCCGGAGACTGGAGGGTGAGGTTGGGCCCTGCGACTGACCCAGGCTGAGTCCTTTCCCTTGGGCAGGCTTGCTGGAGGACAAGTGTGCACAGCCCACACGTGCCCTGGCATGGACGAGAGCCACCACCTGCATGGAGGACCAGTCCAAATCGGCCCCAAAGGCTGGACTCCCTGCTGGGGCAGTGCAGGGAGCTGGCTGTGCCGTCACACCTTGGGGCTTCTGCTCACCTCTGTCAGCTTGAGGCACCGTGGCCCCGGCTGCTGATGTCATGGTGGCTATGTGCGGGCTGGGCACGCAGCCAGCCTGGGTCAGGCCTGTGGAGGGCTCCTGCCCTAGAGAAATGAAAAGGGAGCAGCTGGGGGAAACGAAACCAAATCCCAGCAGTGGCCTGTGCTCCGAGGCCCAGGGGGATCAGGCTCAGCTGAGCTTCTGTACCCCCCTGGTGCCCCCTCCCGGGTGCCCACCATTAGCTGGCAGCATGGAAGGTGCCCTGCGAGCAGCTGTGTCTGCAGCCGGGCCGGCTGCAGCAGAGTTATCTCCTGCGCGGGAGGGTGAAATGCGGGTGTGAGGGGCCAGGGGAGGCAGCACCAAAGGGACAGAGGCTGGGGAAGGGAGGTGGCTGCTGAGGATGGAGTGATGGACAGAGAGGAGAGGTAGGGAGTGGCAGGAATCAGGGGGCTGTCTGGGGTGGTGGGAGGGGGATTTGGTACGGTTGGAGGCAGTGTTAAGAGGCCCAGCAGGCAGACCCCACCCCTGTAACATTGGCTTTCCCAACCCCGCCCCAGTGGGCCGGCGTGCTGAGCAGGGTGGCCTTGGAGCAGGAGCGGATCCTGAACCCTGTGCTGGACCGAGTGCGCACGGCCGACCATCACCAGCTGCGCTCCCTCACGGGCCTGATCCGCAACCTGTCCCGCAATGCCCGCAACAAGGACGAGATGTGTGAGTGCCAGGGGCTGCAGGGAGACGGGGTTCAAGGCGCTAGGGCTGCCCTGTGGGCGACCTTCCCAGCTCTTCTCACTGCCTGTGCTGTGGGGGCACAGCCCCACAGTTGTCCTGAGGACCATCCAGGCCCTGCTGGTCTTTCTCACTTCCCCGGGTACATCAATGCTGAGCAGAATTCTGCATCCGTGGGCTGCCCTGGCCTGGGCTAATGGCACATCAATGTGCCTGCTGGTTTTTCACACCCACGGGGAGAATAAATGTGGTGAGGCGTGTCGGGGGTGGGGCTGAGGGTTTGGAGTATGGCGGAAGGGCTCAGGGCTGGGGCAGAGGGATGGGGGAAGGTTCCAGCTGGGGGTGAAGGCTCTGGGGTGGGCCCGGGGATGAGGAGCTCAGGGTGCTGCTGCCCTGGGGATCACCAAGGAGAAAAGGGCATCCTTTATCCCTCCATTGCCGCAGCATCTCGGGGCCAGGTGAGGGGCACCTCTTCCTAGCCGGGGTAGGGTTGGGCTGGCCCAGGCCAGGGGAGGGGCTCCTCTGCCCACCTGCATAGCTTGGGATAGCCCTCTGCATGGCTGCACAGCCATGCAGTTACAGGGAACTTGAGGCCCAAGCCCTCTGCGCACGCAGCTGGAGCACTTGCAGCCGTTTGCCAGGGGCCCAGTGATGGGTGTAAGCTACTTTATAAGAGAATAACCAGCGCATGGCGCACACCCGTCTAAGCCAATCATCTCACCCTCCCAGGCTCGCGGCACATCCGAGCCCCGACGGCTTCTCCCCAGATGGTTTAATGGCATTTTCCCAACTGAGCCCCAGTGTATTTTTTCCTCTGCATCTAAGCATCGTTTGTGCGGCTGGGCCCCCTTGAAACACGACAGCTCGACTCCTAGCACTCTCGCTGTCCTCGCTAGCTTTTGCACCTCCCCTCAGTTTAGTGCCACCCGAGAACTGTGCTGCTGAACCCATTCAGTGAGACCCAGAAGGTACTGCACCTGGTACCCACTCAGCATCTCTCTGCATTGTGCCTGTCCTGTTAGCCAGGCTGCTAGCCATCTCCTCTCCAAGCTGCTGCATGGCCTGGGTGAGACCAGGGCTTTGCTTCAGCCCGTAGTGCTGGCCCTTGATGCTGGTCCATTTGCCTTGGCAGCGACCAAGGTGGTGAGTCACCTGATTGAGAAGCTACCAGGGAGCACAGGCGACAAGGAGCCCCCCGCCGACGTCCTCGTGAACATCATTGCGGTGCTGAACAACCTGGTGGTGGGGAGCCCCATTGCTGCGCGTGACATCGTCTACTTCGACGGCCTTCAGAAGCTGTTCTACATCAAGAAGAAGAGGGACAGGTGGGAGCCTGCTGGTGGGAGAGGTTGGTGTGTGGGGGAGGGCTCAGGACTGGGGCAGAGGGTTGCGAGGAAGGGTTCCAGCTGGGGGTGAAGGATCGAGGGTGGGTCCTCCCAGCACAGTTAGACGCCCCTCAGCCCTGCAGCTCTCAGCTCCGTGGGCCCAGGCCTTCAGCTCGGGTCAGTGCCGGAAAGCTTTTCCTGAGCTGCATTTCTGAATCAGTATGATGGGAGACAGAACCTCCTGGCTAGTCTGCACCCCTCTGAGCTTGGGCCGTCAACACCCCACGAGCTGTCCCAGGACTACTGAGAGGGTCTCACCAGAGGAGTCATCCCAGATCCTTACACTACAAAGGGAGCGCACCTTGGGGAAATATCCCCTCGCCCCGATATGCGTACAGAGCACTTCTGGTCACCCAGCCTCCTCTTCTCAGGAATCAGCTGGCCCACGTGTCAGTAACTTTTCCCATCGCACCCACCATGGCAGGCTGGTGAGGGGCTCTGAGTGGAGCAGTGACTGTCTGGGCTTGGTGTACTCCATTGCGTTTCCTCACTTGCTCCCCCTGCACCATCAAACCCTCCCTCTTATTCATAGTGCTTCTCACAAAGCCCTCTCTGTCCCCGCATGTGTATCCTGGGTCCGTGCCAGACAGACCCTAAGGGGAGAGGAACAAAGAGCATCAATGTGTCCTCTGTGTCTTTGCCCTAGCTTGGACAGCGAGAAGTCTTCTAGAGCTGCTTCCAGCCTGCTGGCCAACATGTGGCAGTACACCAAGCTGCACCGGGACTACAAGATGGTACGCTCCTCCCTGAAATGGCGCGCTTGGCACTAGTGCAGCTGAGCCTCTGGCTGGGTGACTCCCCTCTTGGGAGGGGCTGATGGTTTCTTCTGGGTTGGCTTGCACACGGTGGGAGGTGTCCAGCTGTGGATCTGAAGGTCTTGTCTCGCCTAGGACAAAAGGCGAGGTGTTAGCATGCGTTAGCAGATGTAGGGAAACTGAGAGAGCTGACATAAAACTTTTCAGCGCTGTGGGTTCCCATGGGGCCATGCCATTTTGTCACACATTCAGCGGGTGTGTGCTGGGGTCAGTGAGAAAGCATCAAGGGTTTTGTTTTAATGAAGTTGCAGTGTTTCACGTCGACTTTATTGTTTTCATTTCATTTTGAGGCTTATGAAAATGCTAGTATTATCTTTAGATACCTTATAGTAGACATCAGCGTTTTGTATGGTTTCAATGTCAGCGTTTTGGCATCGAAACCTTTCGCAATCGGTGCTCCATGCGAAATATGGCCTTTTCGCTCCCGTTCGGAAGTTTGCTTTTGTTCCCAACGTTGGTATTTTCCATGAAAGGGAAATTCCGTTTTCCCACCAGCCCCAGCAACTCACCCATTGTGGGGAGCTCAGTCAACTTAGCTTCACCCAGCTGCAAGCTGCATCAAAACACAGGCTAAGGTTGTGTCTACATTACCCAGAAGATTGACCTGCTCAGGATTGATCTTCTGGGATTTGATTTCACGCACCTGGTAGAGATGCATGAAATGGACCTATTTGGAGTTGGCAGTTGACCCCAGTACTCCTGCTATCCCAAGGAGTAAGGGAGGGAGGACAGCCAGGTCAGTTGATTGCAGATAAGTCGATTCTAGGTACGCAGCTGCTGTAGCTGGAATTTTGTATCTGCAATCGACTTACCTACCTAGTGTAGGTCAAGCCTAACGCACCTGAAGCTGGCTACGTTGGCGCTCGACTCTGACCTGTTGTATGTGCATTAAAAGCACTGGGCCCTGTCGAGCCATGTTAGCTATCGTTACCCCCATGGAATCCTAGTGGAAGCAAGGCCACACATGGACCTCTCATTCCCGCCTGAGCAGTGAGGAGGAGGCAGCCCAGGCAGGTTCAGGGACTAATTCACACCCAGGAAGACACATGTGGGGCCTGGGTCTAGCAGATGGTGGTGAGTGGGAAGTGGCTGGTGCTCAAGGGCCATCACTTGGAAAATGGGGTGTCCAGTCAGACTGGAGAGGGGTGACAGGGTCTCCCCAAACCTGCCCTTTTTCCCTACTCCTGAGTAAGTCAGGACACCAACTTGCTCACCAGTGCATCAGGGAGCCTCTCACTAGGGTGTGTCCTTGGCTTCAGTTCAGCGTCCCTCAGAACAGGAACACCCAGGCCCTGCTGCCTGCCCTGCACCCTGCAGGGCTGCTTCGGCTGTCCTCTTGCCAGCTTCTCTCCTAGCAGATTGAGGAGGGGTCTTCCCAAAGCCTTCTGTATGGCTTACGCACCTGGGTAGGAACTTCCGACCTAAGGGGCCAAACCCCAATGCTACCAAGTGAGCTAAAGACCAGCTGGCTTGCAGCCAAGGCTGTAGAGCAGAGACTTCACTGTCCCTAGTACTGTTCTCAGTGCTTTCGGGGTTACACTTCCTTTGGCTCTCTACCTTACCAGACCTGCTGGTTGGCCTCTTATCTCACCAGCTGGGAGGGGTAGCTGGTTAGTGACAGGTGGTGAATTCCCCCCACCCTGCGATAGGCGTAGGTTAGGAAGGCACTTGGAAGCTATGGGCACCCTGTCAATCTGCACCTGGCCATTTCCAGAGGCAGGAAGCTCTGCTAAATGATTGTCCTTGTGCTCCGGTCTCTGCCTTCTGGGGACCTTAAAACTAACCTTTTGAGCTCGGGCATTGGTGGCAGGGAGGGATGGATGGAGAGTGATGCACACTCGGCACTCAAACCTTAGGTTTGCGCAGAACTTTGGGGCTGGCTCAGGGTGTGACATCCCCAGTGGCTGCTGCTTCTTCCACCCACACAGTGAACAGAGTGAGCTCTGGGGCGGGCCTTAGCACAGCATTCCCTAAACTTCTTGGGCTCAGCAGGAAACCTGGAGTGGATTCTCCAGGGAACAGCTTCTTCAGTGCTTGCCCCAGTTCCTGATCGAGACTCTGGAGGGGATGTGCCCAGAACACAGACTACTGGGAGAGCTCTGCGTCACCTAAATGAGGTCCAAGAGGGAGCCATGGGTCCCACCACAGCTCATGGAAGCTCTGAATCCCATCATCCCTTGCCCCATCTTCATCTGAAGTGCTAAGATGGAGCCAGGTGCTCTGGGACCTGTCACCTCTTGCAGGAGTGCCTTGGTACAGAAAGTGAGGCCATCTGCCCCATTATATGCATACTAGGTGTGTCCTTGGGTTCCTGGGGAGATGTCCAGGCAGCCCTTGCTTGGGAGCTCCAGGGATGGCTGCACCTTTTGGTTGAGGTGGATGTCTAGGAAATTCAGAAGCATTCTGTTAATTGTGGGGAGGGACAGGGAGTCCTCCTTCTCTCTGTCCCTCGCTGCCTCATCCCTCCTGGTCCTCGTTTCGTTACGGTGGCTTCCTTTCTTGGCCCTTTAGCTTGCTATTACGTTGCACATCAACAAAAGGTCAGTCTAACGCACTGTTGGTGATGGGCATCCATCCCCTACTGGGGAAAAATGGCCCCAGGGCAACCAAGGGAGGGAACAAGTTGGCCTATCGGTCCTCCCTCTGGTTACAATCTTCCTTGGTGAGACCCGCCTCATGCTGCGTGACCCCAGGCAGGTCCCAGGAAGGAGCAATGTTTTCCCTGGCCGTTATTTTCAGAGATCATGAGGGATTTTGGAGGTTCAACTTGAGACCCTTTCACATAGGCCTGACTTTCAGAAGGTGGGTCTTGGTCACTCTAGAGAAGGTAGGCCGGCATGCATGACTCTCCCACTAGCTCAGCAGTGTAGGGTTCCCAGTGGAAATCTCTCTCTTTGTGACCAACCCGTCTGTCTCTTGCAGAAGGGCTACCGGAAGGAGGATTTTCTAGCTCTGTAAGGACGAACATCCCAGGAGCAGCTGAGATGGGACCGACCAGCCCTGACTCACCCACGAAAATTGTTTTCTCAGCAGCACAGACTATGGCTGTGCCCCAGGAACTGACCCTTGCTGCAGCTCCCACTCTCCTCCATCCAGACAGCAGCCGCTTGGCTGGCCTGTCTCGCTTCTGCCTTCATTACAGCTCTTTCTTCCTGCACATGGGGAGCCTCTCCTCCGCTGGTGACCCTGGGGCGGCCTTTGCTCCAGCAGCCCCGTTCTATGCGTGCTCCAGGGAAGAGTACAAAGGAAACCGCTTGACAGTGAACTGCCCGTGTATCTGGCAGGCCCTGCAGATGTCACAGGGGACCTGTGAGCGCCTGCAAGGACACTAAGGAATCTTTGCAAGGTCTTCCTGGACCCCTGGAGCGCTCCTAATCCAGTGTCCCCCCAGTGTTGTTATTCCCCGTGCACCCCTACGCTCCCAGTGACTTGTGCTTGCTAAATTAAGGGGGATTTCAGCACCTTCCTGGGGGATTTATAGCGGAAGGTGTACACGTTGTGGGACATAGGTGTCAGGAGCCTCCAGCTTCCTGGGGCTGCTGGGCTGTGGTGGGTGGCTGGGGCTTGTATCATGCTCACAAACGTATTGGGGAAAGGTATGTTGTGTTCTTGTGGTCTGGGTTGAAAGGAATAAGACGAGACAGTGTGCTAACAGGCACAGGACTGCATCCGTGGAGACCACCGAGTGCCTGGGACAGAAGCTTGAAGCAACTCAGAGCTACCCAGGAGTGCTACTTCCCCCGGCTTCTTTAGAGCTAGTTACCCTTTAGACCAGGGTCCCAACTACACCAGAGCTGCCTCCCCAAGCCCCTTGCTTCTGGCCCCTGTCAGAGGGTGAGCGGGCAGGCCCTGTGCCAATCAGAGGGCAGCTCTCTCCCTAAGAGTGCTCCAGGGCCAGCCTCACTCTGGCACTCACCACCTGTTTCCTGGTGGCTTTCCAGGAGCCCTGTTGTTCTCAGCTCAGCACCATGTCTCAGCTCCCTATGCAGGTAAGCGTGTGCTTGTTCACTAGTGGGAACACCTGGTAGGTTCTGACAGCGCCCCATGCACACCCCTCCCATGCATGGGCCTGTCACAGGGCCACAGCTCGCTCGCAGACTTAGTCTTGTGAGTTGCTACAGTTCATTTGCATGTGATGCATTAAAGTCTGACCCAGGAGAAGGCAGGTTCTGGGCGGGCGGCCCTGGCACTCCATGCAGGCTGGGTTTTGTCCTCTATGTTCCTGTTGCTGGCTCCATCTCTGTAGTGCCCAGAGGCAGATGGTGTTGGTGGGTGGGGTAGTGCCTCTGTTGTGTTTAGCTTAAAAGCATAATACAAACAGCTGGGGAAAGTGGTCACTGCAGGACAAACCAAGCACTCGGGGGAATAAAGAGGATCTCAGCACCTTCCTGGGGCCTGTGGGATTTCTAGTGGAAGGTGTGTGAGCACTTGTGGCCTTTCCCTCTAATGTAAGAGGGAAAGGCCCGGCCAGTGGCTAACGGGAGCCAGTCTGAGTTGCCTGGGAGGAGTCTCCTTGCATCTGAATCGCAGTGCCCTTTATGTGCCAGCCCTGGCTTGGAAAACTGAGCACACCTGTGTGATGAAGGGCTGAACTGGCTTGGCTATTAGAGCTGCTGGGCGCTCCTGCAGCAAGCCGGTGTCCTACCTGGCTATATTCCACATGGCACAATGAGACTCTGCCCCATTTCAGCTTTGTGTGACTTTCTGAAAGCTGAAGCGTTGCTGGTCCAGAACAGGTGTGTGCCCCAGCAGAGTGGGGGAGGGCTCTGCATCCTTGGAAGGGCAGAAGGGCGTGGCCAAGGGCACTCAGCTGTTTGTCCCATCCACACCCCCACACACTCACAGCCATGTGGAAGAGCAGGCAACTGCCCTTCAAAGGGACCCAGAGCTCCAGCCAGTACTTCAGCAGTGGCAGCCGGAGCTCCAGGCCTCTTTGAAACGCTGAGCCCCCAGGGCAATGGCCCCCTCCACCTCCAGTCATTGGGCCTGTGCCATTCACACTCCCACATGGCTACCCAACCCCGGGGAGGCTTGCAGCCTACTTTCCAACATGCACCAGGGCAAGGAGTTGGCTGTGGCTAGAGGGACCTGGTGGCATGGACCATCGGGCAGCATCTCCTCAGGAGGACTCCCACTGGGGAACAAGGGATGGGCTGGCAGCCCTGCAGCTGGACAAACCACTGGGGATTAGAGGAACCCATTCCATCTCTGCCCTTCCAGCTGCAGCTTAGATCTCAGCTGGCTTCCCACTTCACCCTCGCACTTGGTAGCAGGGGCCCCAGGCTGGGCTGCCTGCTCTTGCAACAGTCTGGTTTTGGTTTCCTTGCCAAGGGCCTGGAGCTCTGACTGGCAGACGTGGGACGCTGTGTATGAGCTGTATTGTGCTGCCTCTCTGGTGTTTGCCTACAGAAAGCAAGTCAATAGAAAAGCAGAGGTCGGGGGTGGCTTGGGAGCAGAATGGAGCAGGGGAGTCTGGGTAGTTCTGACGAGCGAGAGCTTTAGCAACAGGAACCGGCTGCATCGGAGGGGCCTGTTCCGTGCCTGGGACAGAAACAAAGCTAGCTGCTACTCCTGGTGAGCCCAGGCCTCTGCTGCTGGGGTGGGACTCTGGATTGATCCCAGCCTAGCAGTCTGGCCTGCAAACCCTGAGCTGATACCAAGGAGGGAGGCCAGCCTCACTGGGGACCTCTCAGTGGGTCTGTCTCCCTTGTTACCTGTCCAGTCCTTCCTAGCCAGGTGTGGAGCTATTTGTTACTGAAATAAAAGCCTTGACCAGTGAGTGGCTCTTTCTGGTGCACTTACAAGAAGGAAGGGGGGCAGGCAAGGATGCCGCTGTCCGGACAGCGCACCCCAGGGGCAGGGTCCAGCAGCAAAGGATAAGCAGTAGGCTGAGTGAAGCACAGTAACGCCCTGCCTCTGCTACTCTTTCGAAGGTCCCGTTCTGGCTAGGTGTGGCTCAGATCAGGCGAGCCCTGCCAGCCAAACTCCCTTACTGCCCATCTGACTAAAGCCTTTTCTGCTGGTAATGTTAATTGTTCTGAAGCAAGGTTCTGTAGTGCATGCAAGCCACCTGCAGCCCTGAAGTCAGACTCCTGGGGCTGTGAGCTTCTTGGCTTGCACATGCTAAGCAGGGCTGCTCTGATCTTGGCTACTTGGCTGGGAGGGGTTAAAAGGAAGCTACGGAGCACTGATGAGATGGTAGATGATGCTCCTCCAGAGGGAATCCAGACCCACTGGGGATGCTGCTGCTGCCTTGTACTTGAAACTGGTCTTGAGGTAAGGACAAAGCCCCGGCTGGGATGATTTAGTTGGGGTTGGTGCTACCGTGGGCAGGGGGCTGGACTCGATGACCTCCTGGGTTCCCTTCCAGCCTGGGCCCTGGTGTTTGGTGAGAGCAGGGCTGGGCATTCTGACCCCAGACTGACTCTGGCTGGCTTATCACATTCTGACTGCGCATCCTTCTTCTGCAGTCTCCGCTGGCACAGGAGTGCCACGCTGCTGCCCCACACTGCAGGGCTCCCTCTCAGGGACAGCTGCGTTCCAGGCGCTGAGGAAGCCCTCTGGCCTAGCATTGTATGGACTGTCAGCCACCACTCCTGCATAGCCACATTCGCTCACACAGGCCGGGCCAGGCCAGCGGCTACTGCTTGCAAACTCTCCCCCGTGAGCCCTAGGGGAGCCATGACTCAGCAGGAGGAAAACTCCCTCAGAGAGCCCCCTTCCCACTCTACCTTCCAGCCAGGCCTAGTGTTCGTAACTAGACAGGACCCACTGCCCTTGCCACAGGCAGGGCACAGGTGGTGAATCAGCTTTTGGCTTTAGCTGAAGGCTGCATAACTTGCCCTTTGGAGGATGACAATGGCATACTGGGGTGAGCACTTTGGGGGCACCAGAGTCCTCTGGAAGCAGGGGCCAGCCCCGCCCCCCCGTCACTTGCCTGGCTTGACCCATCGCAAAGCTGACCTGGGAGTGGCGACAGGTGTGTCGAAGCGCAGGGGCAGTAGGGTGGGACCCTGGTATCCACGTGAGTCCAAGCTCCGCCATGCTAATGTCGGAACTGAATCTGAATTGAGGCATCTTCTGACAGTCCCCATTTTCTGTACTGCCTGCGTGTGTGTGTGTGTGTGTGTGTGGCACCGTTTCTGCCGCCTCCTGCTCACGCCTGTGCATCATTACAGGTAACCTGGGCAAGGGGCTGTGTCTGGGGCTGTGGGTATAGTAAATAGCAGCATCTCCATGTGTGAGGGAGCACTGGGCCCTGCCATTTGCAAGCAGCGTCACAGGCTTTTGCCGCCATACCATCCCCCTCTCTTCCCCCCCAGTTCTGACCTGTGTTCCCCGGTCCTGAGTCCCCACACTGCTCTGTCGCCTGCTGCTACAAGCCCCTGGCCTTGGACTAGCTCTCCCAGGTGCTGTGTGTCACTGCCCTAACAGGGAAGAGCATGAGATCCCAGCCCTCCTTACACAAAGAACCAACTGGCCCACAAGTGCTCCTGTTCCAAAGCGGCCGGTGGAAGGAAAAGGCCAAGCCCAGCTTACATCCAGTTGTTTGAACTGCATTTGAAAAGGGAGTAAGAGCAGAGCGGCTTTGTGACCGGTTCTGGCGGCTCCCCGCAAACGGGAAACAAGGACACCTGTTCCAGAGTTGTCCTCCTGGTCACTAGCAAACCACGCTGTGAAGCCCGCCGGGGAGTGGCACAGTCACGGGGCACCTCCTGGCGAGAATGAGAGTCCCCGCTCCTGCGCCTTCCTGGGACATGCCCCTGCCAAAGCGCTGGCAGTCTTGGGACCTGGGAGGGACTGTGACGTTTCGCCCTGAGGCAGGGGGAGATCGGCCTCAGTGTTCAGGCCCCTGGGCGTTCCTAGTATTTCTGCCCTCGTGCTGTTTTAAGGCTCCTCGTGGGCTCTGCTTTTCAGTCAGGAGACTGAGTTAGATTTTTTTCCCCCACCCACCTTAATTCCCATCAGACCACTGCACTGCACTGCACTGCACTGCACTGCACTGCGGGCCTCTGAACTGCTCTTTAAAAACCCCAGTCCCCTGGCCAGGTGGCAGCACTTAGTGCTGTGTGGTCTTCTCCCAGCCCAGCCAGAGCCAGACCCGCTGCCTTGCTGCAGCAAGCAGCTCACTGCCTCACGGGGTGACTGGCTGATACCGCCTCGGTACCCATAAACAGCCGGTCACTGCCAGCTGCTACTGCGATGGCTGCCTAGCGGTTCTAGCAACCAGAGGCAGCTGCGCAATTGGCCATGCTCTCATGGAGCACTCAGCACTAGCTGTCCCCAGGATTCGGCCTCTCCACGGCCCACATCTCTTTCAACAGGTTCCTGAATTCTTCCTTCCTAGCAGCGTCTCTTGGCCCTGAACTGCGTTTAAAAGGGAAGATGCTCAGGATTTCAAAAGGAGAGCACGACTTCAGTGGGGGCAGGCAGTGTAAAAAGTCAGGCCTTGACCTCCCCACAGAGAGCACCCAGGAACGGGAGTGCTGAAGATCTGTCCAGGCCTTGGGTTAAAGGAAGTGGCTGAGCAGCTCCGCCTTCTCAAGGACACCATGAGCACCAGTCCTGCGAGACCAACGATCCCGCCCGCTCTGCTCCCACTCAGAGGTCGTCTTCTGTCACAAGGCAGTAGAAGTCAGTCCTTGCGCCGTAGTTGCGGGATCCCAGGTCAGAGATGTCTATCTCACTCCTCTGGCCCTCTTCCAGCTGCACGTCTTCCATGATGCCAGCGGCTAGTGCAGGTGGTACTTTGGGATCAGTCATTCGAGGGGGTGGAGGGCCCCTTAAAATGGACCCTCTGACGCCTGCTGGCATGGGGAGAGACCAGGTCAGTGGGGGATGGGGGGCAGGACCCCCAGAAGCTCCTGTCCTGTGAGACTCCCAGGAGTTAGGTTTGCTTTGGAGAGGGAATGAGGATTTTGGATAGAGACTGCGCAGGGCTTTTCCAGCACAGACTAGCACTGCTAGGGTTGGTCCCTACCAGCCAACGGTGGTAGAACAGGAAGTGGAAACAAAACCCAGCTCTTAGGGAAGAGCTGGTGACTTAGTGTGACCTACAGACGTCTCCCAACCTCCCCACCAGTGCCCTGCCCTGCTGGAGGCCCAGGATCCCAGCACGCTGAGGTAAAGCTGCACTAGCCCCAGAAGGGAGCCCAGCCAAGCTCTGTGCTGGGATGCCGCACTCCAGCTGGGACTCCTGATCCTTACAGCGGGGTGCCAAGTCCCAACAACGTGCTGTCCCACGCAGCACCGGGCCGCTGACCCACTGTGCCCGGCTGCCTGCCAGTCCCAGCTGGGCCAAGCCCCAGTTCTCCCAGCAACTCCAGCCAATACGCTGGGCTTTGTGGCCAGCTGCCTGTAAAGCTTCGGTAAGCACAGGCCTCATTGTATCCCCTTTGGAAAATTAAAACATATTTCTCTGTGACTCAGCAGTGCTAACAAATCCTGGACTCACTCGCCAAGGGACAGACACCAGACCGAGCTCCTCCCTCCCACCAAGCCAGTCCACAGCGGCTGTGTGAGGCTTGGGCGAGGGCTAGGCCTTGCCTCAGCCTCTGGAGCAGGCACATGGCTGCTGCTGTGACCCTTCCTGTAAGAGTGTCAGAGCAAGGCCAGGCAGCGCAGGGGTTAAACAGGGCCTGGTGGCCCAATCGACCCCACCCCGCTTCACCTGCAGCTAGTGTCAGGCCTGGAGGAGTATAAAAGGAGGGGAGTCAGCCCAGTTCAGGGCTGACCAGCCAGGAGGCAGGAGCTGGCTCTGAGGCTAGCAGGGCCCAAGCCAGAGCTGCCAGCCAGCTGGCTGCTGGAGGTGGGGAGCCTCAGGACCTCCCCCAGGCACAAAGTGGGGAGCCCCTCGCAGGGAACCCCTCTCCCGCCAGAGGGGAAACTAGATTCTCTGGGCCACACTGCAAACTTATCCATTAGCCTCTTGGTGGGGACCCACACCCCTAGGCCCTGGCAAGGGGGCCTAGCCACTAGGCCACCCTGCCATCAGTGGGAACCACTCACGCTTCCCTTCAACTTAGGCCGTGATCTCCTTGAAGGGTGGACTTGGGGGGTATTAGACTGCCCCCACCCACACAGGGGAAGGGACAGGGCCTCCTATTACCCTGTGCATCCCAGCCCTAGTAAACTGTGGGGCTCTTACAGGAGGCAGGTGGGTCGGGTGGCGGTGGTGGGGAGGAGCTGGGACCAGTGGCCCTCCATGGTGAGTTCTAGTCACTGCTAGACATGAACATCTTGTGTTAGAGGCGGTCAGCTGGCCAGGATTTGAGGAAAGTATTGACACTCAACTTTGGATTGGGCCTGATGTTCGTGGCAGTAACCGCCTTGGGGGCGTGGGAAGGGAACTCCAGCCACCCCTCTGGGGAGGGGAGGCTCAGGGTGCAAGCCCCAGGCAGGCAGCTGCAGGGAGTAGGGGAAAGAGGACACACTGGTGTCGATCAATGGCCCTTTGACTTTGGTCACCCCACTAATCTTGGCTGTCACCATCGATGTGAGGGTTCTGGCCCACGAAAATGGCGCTCTGAGGGCCACCCCTTGCTTGGACTGGATCCCAGCTGAGCTCCATGTGTGGAACAGCCATGGGAGGTCACACACCCCGGGGAAGTCTGCCTATAGACAAGGTGTTGATGGGGTGACTGCAGCCCAGCCAGGTTGTTGTGACAGCCCCATTGCAGAACGGGGCTCAAACATATAAGAATGCAGACAGAAGGCTACTGTACCCAGGTCTCCCTCAGGATGGGGATCTCCTCTGTACTCCAGGTAGCTGCTGTGGAGAATCAGCATGGGGTCCTTGTCCTCCTGGAGCTGGGTCTGCGGGTCCCCCATGGTCCTCTGGTAGGACACCTTCCGGGGCAGAGCCAGGCACAGCTCCTTCCAGAAATCTGAAGAGGGGGTCTGTAAGGCAGAGGAAGACCCCCCCAGTAGCGTTCCCCTCTGAGGTCTGTTCAAGCCATACCCTCCGCAGATCCCTGCAAACCCTGACACTCCTCTCGACAAGTCTCAGCACCTTCTCCTGAGAGCAGTCCTGGGGCACGTGAGCTGGGAAGCACATGCAGCAGGGCTGGCTCCTGAAAACTGGATGGAGACCAAACAACTTTTTCTGCAGATGGGGTTGGAAACCCAGACAAAAGCTTGGTATTTTTTTTGCGTGTGCTCTGTCGAGCCTCGAGGCCCCAGCTGGGACCAAGGCCTCATTGTGCTGCAGAAAGGGCCAGTCCTTACCCCAGCCAGTGTATGGTCTAGGCCAGCATTTCCCAAACCGTGTTCCATGGAACACTCGTGTTCCGTGTGATGCGAATAGGTGTTCTGTGAAAAAAATTTGATTCTAGCAATATTTTTCCTTCTAAAATATTAAATATGAAATTATGTGTATCAAATACTAAGATATTTGAATAGTATTTAGACTGTAGGTATATTAATATTTATAACACGTTCATAATAGTATAGTTGTTATTATGCAACGCGTATGGAAACAATCAGAGTGGATCTGGATTGTTTCAGCACGCGTCGTCTTCAGAGAAATCCCATGGTGCTAAAGCTGAGGCAAGACTCCAACTCTCCAGCATCATTCCTAATATTAAGCAGATCTGTGCTCAAAAGATGCAAAAACACTCTTCTCATTAAAACAACTGTCAAATGTTACTTGTTTTTATTTTCCAGTAGTGTTCTGTAAAAAATGTATACAATAACAACATTTTAAAATATTTTCCATACCTAATTTGTTTTGGATTTCTTTTTCATAAATGTTTAAGGAAGGACTGCACTGTTTTGAACATTACTGTTCTTTCTGTTTTTGTTCACAAGAATGCCAAGAATCAACCATCCTTCTTTTGGCTGTTATATTGATGTTTTGTTTGGGGATTGTACTTAACTTCTAATTTTTATCCTTAATTATCGGGTTGCTAACCATTCTCCTATCAAAAGGACGCTAGTTGTTCATTCAGATGATTCTCTCTCTCTCTCTCTCTCTTTTTTTTTTTTTTTGTTCTTTGTAAAATAAGACATCTAAAAAGACTAACGTTTAAATCAACTTTTGAGCATTGCATGTTGCAATTTTTTGGTATCAAACCCCCCCTACCCTAATGAATGTGTATGTATTCCATCAGTATATTCCAAACCCAAAAATGTTCTGTAGCCAAATTAGTTTTGGAAATGCTGGTCTAGACTGACAAAGGTTGGAAGGGGAAATGAGATGCACGTGGGAGGTGATGTGCCCAGAGAAGGTACCTGGTAGGTCCATGACATAACAGAGGGCTGGGACTAGAACCCAAGTCCCCTGACTAGATGCACTGTGTTGTATCCACAGTGCATGATCTTGCCACAAACTTCTGCACCTGTAGTGGCCTTCCCTGCACTCCTGGGCCCCTGGAGAGCTGGGGTAACCCTGACTGCACCAAGAACTTCATGTTATCTGAATCAAGGGGAGATTCAGGGCTGCCTTATCTGCAGTGCCAGGACTAACGTGGGACAGAAGCTCCTGGGATCTGACCAGTACAGCTGTAAGAAGCTTCCAAACCTCTTCAGTTGCAGGGAGTGTGGCTGGGGCCAGCCAGGCACCGACAGTCGGGCACTCACAGTGCTTTCTTGGTGAAGCTGGAGGGAGCCTTGCATTTGTTCAGGACAGTTTCACTCGGGCAGGGCTGCTCAAGCAGTACAGCTCCCTGGTGTCAGCAAGGACATGTTCCTGCATGCATGGGAAGCCCCAGCAAGAGAGCTCTGGCAAGGGCTGTGCTCAGAAGATGGCACCTGGCCAAGCTGGGATCAGGAAAAACTAGCAGAGCCTGGGTGAAGATCTCTGCAGAACTGCTGAGGCTGTAGGAGGCTAGACGCTGCAGGCCTGGGCTTGGGTCTGAACTAGAAGGTTTGGGAAGCAGTAGAAGAAATCATCTGCCCAGCTTTCCACGCCAGCTTGTCCCAGACATGCTGCTCTGGAGAGGTTAAAGTGCAGGTTTGCCCTGGACAGAATGGAGCTCCAGAGCCAGTGGCAGCTGCTGAGTTCAAAGCCAAGGTCCTGGCTCCTCTGACGGCCTGACCCTGGGCTTTGGGATTCAACAGTGACTTCTTTCCTCCCACTGCATCCTCACCAGGACTAACGATTCCCCAGGCCACATGATGCCTCCCTTGCTTGTGTCTGTCCAAACCCATTCGCGGTTGGGGCTTGCACAAGCTTACTGAGGGCAGAGCCCCTGTGGTGGTGGTGGGGGTGCAGGGAGGGAAAGAAAGAGCCCAGCGTGAGCATGGGGGTTGATGTTAGAATTCGCATTTGACTAGTGACCGGAGCACTTCTAGTCTGAAGTGAGCGACTCGGTGCAGGTGAAGCTGCAGGGGGCAGCAGGCATAGGGGGTCTGTGAGAGAAGTGAGCGAGGTCATGGTGCTGCCACCCCATGCCCTCCTCTTCAGGTTGTACCGCCAGCAGGGCAGAGAAGGTAGCCCCAGCAGTTCCCCCAGTGTGGGAAATGGCTGTGCTGTTCCATAACTGGGGTGCAAAAGAGCCAGGGACAAGCCAGCTCTTACAATGCTCTTGTTAATGAAAAACAGCATTAACCTTGGTGGTGGTTGCACATGTCAAGGCCACTAGAGAAAGGGCCTGTGTTCCCACCTAAGAGTCATCCTCTGTCAGGCACGGTGGGGGAGGTGGCTAGTCCAATGAGAGAGCCCAAATGCTAACAGCACACACCCAGCCTCTGCCAGAGAACCAGAGAGGAGTCTACAGCCCAGGGAATGGCACCAGGAGAGCTCAGCTCTACTAGGGGAGTCTGTGGTCTTTGAGGAGTAGCACAGCCAGGAATGTAGCCATCCCCAGGCCCATTAGAGGAGGAAGGTCCTAAACTGTAGGGAGGGGCTTAGAAAGGCTCCACTGTCTCTGTGGGCCTCATTCTTTACACAGACAGCCAGTCTCATGCACAGCTGTGTACCAGACTTCTCTACCCAATTACCACATCCGCAGTGGCAGGCTGGAGCAGTGTGCAGACAGCAGAGAGGGGCTGTATTCCAGCTCTGCCACTGATTGGCTGTGTCTCTGGGCAAGTCATTTATAGCCTGAGTTTCAAAAGTCCTCAGCCCCCAGCAGTTCTCCTTGGTCTCAGTGGGAGCTGAGCTCTTCTGGGAAGCCGCTCGGTAGCCTGAGTCTGTGTGGAGGAGACGATTCTGCCCCATCTTGTCATCGCTCAGGCTGTGGTGCCACCAGGTGGCCGTGTGTGTCACTGCTACAGAACTCTGCCTCTGAGCTGCCAGCCTGGGTAGGCTTATGTGGATTATAGGATTTACTGTTGTTTGAGGGAAACCAAGCTAGCAATTTAAGTGGGTAATATAAGTGGCCAGAGGGCTTCTCAAGGAGAGCTGCACAGCAGGGAGTCCCAGCCAGCAGCCAAGAGGCCAGCTGCAGAGAGCTGCAGTGGGAGCTGTTCAAAAGCTACTGAGCTCTATCTAGTTCTGATATTGCAGGGCCGTTGGGTGCCTGTGGGTGCTACCATGTATGCCAGCATGACTCCCAGAACTCCTCTGACTCACGGGGCAAATAAGCCTCCCCCCCTTGGCCAGTACGTGCAGCGTCTCCAGCTGACAGAGCTGCTGTCTCTCCTGGAGGTGCTTTTATTATGCCCACAGGAGAGCTCTCGCCTGTCGGCACAGCGCATCTTCACCAGCTGTGCTGCAGTGGCACAGCTGCACCCCTGTAACACTTCTGGTGGAGATTACCCCTGAGTAGCTGAAGGCTCAGCACCAGCCCCTGCAGAGAGAGACAGCCTGTGTGGGGCCGGGTTTCTCTGCTACTGCAGCAGGACTGAAGTGACACTCTCTGCCTCCAGAAATGGAGGCGGCAGCATTTCTTAGTGGTCAGCTCTGGAACTACCCTGCACCTGCCTTCTGAACCCTAGGGTGGAGCAACAGCCAGTGCCAAGAGAAGGGAGTACAAGGGCAGGGCAGGATGGTGGAGTGTCAGATCAGCTCAATGGGGAAAGTCCTGAAGACTCCACTCGGCCTACCCAGCACTACTCTTCCACCTCTGGAGTAGCAGCTGTGGCCCACGCAGAGGCTGGCACAGTGAAGGGGTTCTTCTGGGAACTGTGGGGAACTGGGAACATTGGCCTGTGAGCCTGCAACCCCTGGAACAGCGAGGAGATGGCCTTTAACTATCTCTGTGAGAGGACCGCCCAGTGGTAAATGCACCAAAGTCCATGGCCTCGGCACACACCCTGTGGGGCCTGTGAGCAGAGGGAGCATCTCAGGCCCTCAGCCAGAGAACCACCTCTGGACTTCAGTGGTTCATGCAAAGTTTGAGATGCTGCTCTGCCAAGGATGCTGGTGCCCAGAGCCTTCCAGCGGTATTGTGAGAAACCTCACTGACCACAGCCCTCTGCTCTCACCACTTACCATCGAGTCGGCCCGCCAGAGCAGTAAGGTCACCACTTTCTTGTGCTGCTTCAGCAGATTAATGGCCGGATGCTCTATTTCCCGGTACTGGCTCTCAAAGGCGACAAAGATGGGTCTCTGAGACAGTTCCAGGAGTCTCCACAGACCTTCCCTGCAGCACAAGGCAACTGTTAAATCAGGAGTGCAGTGAATCACACCTGTTCAGCTAACCCATCTCTGCATTGTCCTGACCAAGGAATGCCATGGGGACAAGCCTCCCATTGGCTTGGGAGCAAACCACTTCACTTTGGGAGCTGGAGTAAGGAGAATCAAGCAAGGTTTTTCAGACGCATAGGCAGAGCTGGAAGAGGTGACAAGCTAAGATTGCCCAGTACTCACTCACTATGATAAGATCACATTCATTTGCTTATAGCTGTGGCAAACTTTCCGAGTTTGGAATTTTCCATGCCAGGAGATGAGCAAATGTTTTGGGAAGACTGAGGTTTTTAGCTAAATCGCTGCAGAGAACAAGATTAGGGGAGAATATTTTTCACTTTTTTTTTTTTTTTTAAGAAAAAATATCTTACAGTAGCTTCAACCAGAAGCTCTGGCTTCAGAACAAGAGGCTCAAAATTTGGTGGGATGCGGAGGTCACTCTAGGTCTTCTGCTGCCCCTATGAAAATATACCAAATATAATCCAGCATGTGTAGTTTGCACATGCTTGGTAGAAACTTACAAAAGTTTGCTTGCTAAATACTCAAGATTCTGTCTGCACTGAGCATGCTCCACGTCAAAGCTGCAAAGGCGGAGCAGGACGTACTTGAAATTGCTCCTCACCACCACCACGGGCTGGTGTGGCACCGGACATAGGAGCTGAGAGCAGGGAGATGCTCCGTCCAGGTGTCCCAGTGACTGTCCTGCTGGGCCCCCAGAGTGGAGAAGTAATAACCTGACTGAATTGCAGAGTGCTCTGTGCCTGGCAGACATGCTGACAACCTAGTGAGAACTACCTCTGTGCAGCTCAGGGAGCGGAGCAGCAGCCCAGTAGCCTGCTCAGTGGCCAGAGAGTTACCTGAAATTGTTATTGCACCAGTCTTGCTCCAGGTATGCATGTGAGAGAACCACAATGAGACGCCGGCACCGGCTCACGTTCATGATCAGGTCTGCTGAAGGCTCTAGAGGAGCGGGATAGAAATCAGATTCGCAGGCATGGCAAACGCTAAGCAGAGCCAGACTGGGTTACTGGCACTCCATTATTCTTCCCTGTCCTTCAGGAATGGACTGCCTTAGCATTTGAGCCCAAACTGAGGGCAGCAGGGCATGACCACAGTCTCTTGGACAATTGAATTCATAACTCAGCCTGTCTTGCAGAGTACAGCGCTCTTTTTCCAGACTTGGGTTACACTACTGCAGTGTTTCAACTTTTTGAGACCACGGAACACCAAACAATAATAAATTTTTATGTGGAACTCCTACGAAAATTTTCTTTAATGAAAAAAAAAAGGTCAGACCAAAAATAAAATGAAGTAATTTAATCAGGTAGCCTAGCAATGAAGATGTCTATCTCCATGTTTCATGGAGTGTTACATATCATGTCTCAGAGCTGGAAGGGACCTTGAAAGGCCATTGAGTCTGGTCCTCTGCACTCACAGCAGAACGTATTGCCATTCCTGACAGGCTCTTCTTTAAAATCTAACCTTCCCCCAGCCCTTAAAAGGTCCCCTCAAGGATGGAGCTCCCAACACTGGGTATATAAGACCAATGCTCTAACCATTTAGCTACCCCTCCCCCACATAACAAACCATAAACCATCAGTGTATGATATCAAAAAAGTGTCAGCTGCTCAGGGCACACCTGGGAGTTGTTCATTGAACACCAGTGTTCTGCAGAACATAGTATAAGAGCATGTCTATACTTACCTGGGGCTCAATGCACCACAATCGATCTTTTGGAGTTTGATTTTGCCGCGTGTGAGAAGATGCGGCAAAATCAATCTCTCTGGGCTCAGCCCTTGACTGTGGTACTCCACGTAAGGCATGTTGGCTTAAGCCCAAAGAGCCCCGATCTATACTAGGGCAGAAAGTCAATTCTGGTACGTTGATTCTAGCTATGGTAATGACGTAGCTAGAATTGCATATATGGCCTGACTTTGTTCCCTAGCGTAGGCCAGGCCATAGAGTCACTCGTGCAGTGTTTCTGAAGAGAGGGTTTTCTAGTGGTTACAAGAGGTGAGCAAGTCTCAGGACTCCTGAGCTCCTTTCCAAGCTCTCTCGTGGAGTTGCTACGTGATATTGGAGGGAACACTTAACCCTTCAGTTCCTGTTTCCCCATCTCTAAAATACTCAGCCGTTCACATCACCACATTCTTAGTCAGGGTTTGTAATCGTTGATGGCCAGGTGTCTAGGAGGGCCAAGGGAAGTGTCACTAGAGAGCCAACCTGCTGTGCAGGACCTGGCTTCCTGTGGCCTGAAACGCAATTTCAGTAATCGAAGGTCGGGGCCGACAGTCCCGCAACAGGGTGCGTCCCTTTGCAGGCACGGGTTAGATGGGAGACAGTGTCTGGGATGGGCCGTACCTGAGTTGGGCAGGATGGCCTTATCATCCAGGAAGAGCTTGTAGCCATGCCGGTTCTCCAGCTGCGGCTTCATAATGAAGTTCACAAACTTCGTGTCATCTGGAGAGTTTGCATAGGACACGTAGGCATCATACAGTTTCCCATCTGCAAAAAGTGCCCAGTAGGGCACGGGAGAGGCAAAAGAGGCACTTAACATTGCAGCGTGGCAGACACAGAGCTCAGCGGGGCAGCACAGAGAGCCAATCTCCCAGCTACTTCCCAGGTTAGTCTGCATCTGAAGGGATGTGGAACTAGATGGTGCTGTTTCCAGGATATTGAATGACATGGAAAAATTCACCTTGTAGGAAACCCAATATCCCAGCCAGAGGGACCAGAGAGCTCCAGGAATGGACTTCAGCATGTCCCTGTTCCCCTGGGGGAGAGCAAGGCAGGAACTGGAGCTGATCTTAAATCTCATGTCCTGGTGACATCATTAGAATTCTTTCCCCAAAGAGGACTCCACTGATTGCTGTTACCACTGGCTTGTGCTAGCAGACGGCCTGTTTTTGGGACAAGAACCAGCTCTTTGTGGGTGTTTTGAAGAGCACCAAGCAGATGGTCCAACTTCTTTGCTTTGGGAGCAACTATAATCCAAGTGCAGGTTGAACTTCTCTAGTCCATCACTTGGCCAGCAACATCAGTCATCTGGCATGATTTTAATTAGCTGGAGGCCCACTTATAACAGGTGTGGCCAACTTTCCCATGGTCTCATAAAGTTTGTTTCCAGCCACCAGTCCTGGTTCTCAGTGTTCTGAGCTGTTATTTAGCTCTAATTTACCCCCAACACATCTTCTAAGAGCTGGGTAAGCAGTGGAAGTGTTAGTAATGCTGCTAGACAAAATTGACCTCCTGTGGTATGGCAAATTCTCTGGTTTGCCACTAGTCAGGTCCTGAGGGTGCCAGACTAGAAAGGTTCAACCTGTAATAATATAAATCTCACAGCAACCCCCCTGCAGTGGCACTCACCATCTCTATAGTGATGGCTTTTTTTTAAAATACGTAGACATAGAACATACACCTCTAGTATTTCCAAATTTTAAAAAGACCTTAAGTAGAGAGACAAAGTAGGTGAGGCTTTTTTGTTTTATTATTACTACTGAACCAACTTCTGTCCATGGAAGGTACAAGATTGTATCTTTCACCAACAGAAACTGGCCTAATCTTGTCTCTGTCATATCCTGGGACTAAATATAGCTACAGCAGTCTTGAAAACAAACATAATTTTAGTTAATGTTGAAAGAATCCATTATATATTTTAAACAGAAAACCCTTAAAATTATTGCTGTTTTACCAAAATGACAACTAAAAGTCCCAAATAAAAAGTTAGCCTGGAAATTCAGAATTAAAAGTTCCACTTCAAAATACTTAGACCATGTATAATTCAAAGGATTCTGCCCCCATGTCCCCCATTAACAAACAAAAACTTGAAGAATACTTTATCCATCTGTTACTACAGGACATCTCAGTGACTGCAAAACAATCCTACTGAACTCTTGCAATGGACTGCAAAGGTTAACTGTTTTGCTTGGCACAACAGGGCAGAATTAAGAATGTCGAGATGAGTTCTGTATTTGCATGCTTCCCAGTGTTTAGGAGGTTTTCTGGCATAGAATTCCTATGATTTCTACGTTTTGTAGTAACTTCTCCCACTGAATCACGTTCTGGTTTTACTTTGACAATGATCTTAAAGGCCTTGTCTTCAAGCTGAGTTGTACTGATCAACTAATTGAACACAATTTATTCCCACTGAAGCAAAAGGGCCTTGGACACTTTTATTTTTGGTTCCACATAAGTTGGGTAAGAACAAATTCAAGCTGAACTGCAGCTGGATCCTATAATGGGGCATGCAAAGCAGGAAAGGAGATGGCTATCGAAGGCCCAATCAGTCCAAACTGAGACACATGGAGTAGCAAGCAGGCTGCCAGGGTGAGGTTTAAAAGCCCTAGGCAGCTAGGGAAGCAGTAAGAGAGAGCAGAAGTTAGTCAGGCTTCTCTCCAGCAGTTAGTGCCTAATGCCAGGGAAGACTGATGTTTAGCATATCTCCTGGAACAGAGAAGAGATTTAATGGTATGTTGCTTTGGGCTTATTTTGGCTTTTAAGTGTCCCAGAAAGTGCAGAACTGCAAGTAACCTAGCCAGTGGTCTAAGGATCTGCACCCCAGGCAGAGCTGGAGGCATGGTGGACCTGTGGAAAAAACCTCTGGGAAGTGGGGGCTGCCCTGCATGAAGGGTAAAGATGTGCGCAGTCAGCCACTTTTGAGCTACATATCCACAGATTGGTTTCAACAGGTTTATCTAAATGGTGATACATACGGGTAGATCAAACTAACCCTAAACTTAAGTCAACATGAGGAGTAGCCTCCCTAGAGAAGGTATAGACTTAACAGGAGGGAGATTCTCATTAAGAACCAAGGAGTCACAACCCAGACATGTGGCCTATGGAAGGACCTGGACAGGCTGGGAAGAGCCAGGCTGGCTCAGGGTAGGAGTCCACCTCTGGGTAGGTGGAGGCAGGACAATCCTGCTCTCCGATCCTTGGCAGAAGCTTGGAATGTCTGGATCATGGAGTCTTCCCCACTGCCCCCAAATGTGCAAGTCACTCTGAAAATGGGATTCCCCAAAGCCCTGTGCATTACCATTGATCTCCAGCTCTCCGTAACGGTTCCGGTACCACAGCAGCATGTTCAAGCGGCACTTTGCATAGATTGCAGCCGTGAGCAGCAGTAGCCCCAGGACTAGGAGGGCTGCCAGCACTGCACTCACATGTCCGGCAGCTTCTGCAATTACAGGGAAGAGTGTGTGTTCAGGCCAGTTACCAGGGGCACTAAAGGAATTCTGTACCTTTTTGCAACTGTGGGGTTTGAGTCTGGTAATAGCATGTAGAGGTTACTGGCCTCAGCTTCTAGCTTGGCCCATGGGGGGGGTCTCAGATCAGTCTAGGACTGTTGTGGTGTCTGTCTGAGGATGCTATCCTGCATGTACAGGAGATGGACTCTGATCTAATGGGCTTCTTACATCTCTAGCCATCATTGTGGGGAGTGGCTCAGCTGCATTAGCTTAAAGCAAGAGCACACAGCTCTAGTAAAAGAGGGGCTAATAGAAAGGCCCCACAAATCTGTGACAGCAGCCTAGATGCATGAGTGGGTTCTGGGGTGCAGAGTCATTGGTGCCCCCTGCCTACCATCAGCTCTACTGTCAGAGCTGACATCTTCTGACTGAGGCTAGTGAATGCCTTTGCTGGGGCCTGCGCATGTGTGGAGAGCGTGCATTAGTAGGGCTGAATCCAGAGAGTCCCCCATCATCAGCTCCTTGCTGGGGGCCCTTTAAAACAAGGAAGTCTTGATGTAGGCGACTAGCCTGCGGGAGGCAGCCCCATCTCCACTGCTTCAGGATAGGGTGTCCCCCTAAGGCACCACATTCTGTCAGGATATTGAAAGAGCATCTTTATTAACCAAATTCCCCCTTTGCTCTCCCCCGCCCCCCAGCCTTACTCCAAGTCTTATTGCTGGAGGGTTTACTGCCAAAAGAGCAATAGCAGAGAAAATCTGACAGTAAGTTCAAGACTTGCCTCAGCAGGTTAACAGGCACTGCATACGCCTTTAAACCCCAGAGCTAATCGGTGTGTCCTGCCATAGACTGGCCAAACCTCATTGAAAGGCTTTATCCAGTACCAGAGATTCCCAGCCTATGGGTTGCCATTAGATTTTTTCTACAAGTCCCCAGCTGAGCAGCTCTGAGCTGCATATGGCTCTTTAAAGAACCACTTGCAGCTCCTGACACTGCTCACTCCTCCAGTTCCCAGGCCCTGCCCTGCCCTGCTGAAATGGAATCAGTTGCATTGGTTCAACAGTTGGCAGGAGGGATCTGGCCATTAAACCAATTAAACAGTCTCACTTCAGCAGAGCAGGGCAGGGAACTTCCACACTGCAGGTGGGAAAGGGAGTTGGAGGGCTGGGGAGAGCTGTGTGGAGGCAGCCGTGGCCCAGTGAAGGAGCAGAAGTGGCAGTGCACAGAGGTCATGTGTAAGCCAGGGAGTGGGGGTGCATTTTTCCCAAGGGAAAACTCCCTTCCCCCCCCCCCCCCCGCCTTTTGAATTGCCTTGGTCACAAAGTCTTACTGAACTGGCAAAATGGGTCCTTGTCTCAAAGGCTGGGAACCGCTGCTAGCAGACCACTTAAGGTGTAGTAATCCCTTCCTTGCATCTTTATCAACGTGATGTAACTGCCCAAATGGCTACCTGATCTCAGTAGCGTGAAAGTGGCCGTGGTGTTCCTAACCAAGCAGGCAAACACCCCATACTCCTCATCGCTTGTCAGGTTCACCCTGAGAATGCTGGACATGAAGGCTTCTGTTTCATTGTCACTGAGCCTAGGGGACAAAAGACTAGTGTTAGTGCATTGCTACAGGGTAGTCCTTCAGGGAAAGGGGGTCCTATTAAACTAGGAAGAGGAACAAAGAGGGATTCTAGTTAGTTCATCTATGTGTTGTCTCCAGGATAGCTCAGCTTTGTCATTGTCCTGCAGAGAACATCTCAGCCCAGAAAGGGGAAGGATAGCTGCTATCTTCCTCTGCCACGGGTCTGTGCTCTACCTGAATGCCATTACTTTAGTTAGCCTTTTGAAGAACCTTTGTCCTAGGCCCAATAAATGATTAACCAGGGGCTGGTTGAGTGTGAATTTGCCGCCTCCTTGGAGACTAAAACCAAAACTTGCAAAATAGCTCCCTGAAGTCAGGTTTTTAAATCTATAAGCAAGAACCTTTCAGTGGCAGGAAGGCCTTCAAAAAGGTAGGAGTTGCTCTGATGGATTCCCCATTGCCTGGCCAAAGAAATGAATGAACAAATGTGCTCATGCACTTGAGCTCCAGCAAAGAACTTCAGATGACTTGCCTCAGCTGGGTTAAGTTGCTAACCCTACTTTTCATTCATGCTCAGCCATAATCACACCCTGATAGCTGCAGTATTCCTATGACTCCTGAAGGTGAGAGGGATAATGCATCTGGCTGCAGAGAAGTGAGGGCACAGGGTTCAGTGTGCTACCTTGTGTGTTTAGCTCTCTCAAACTAGTGTGCTCCTGTGGGCAGACAACATGCTGTAGGAGGAAAAAAGTCCTGACAAAGCTCAGGCTAGCTCCTGTTAGCAAGAAGACCTATTAGACAGCTTTCAGCAGCTCCTGGTCTGCACAGAGGATTGGGAAAAGCTTAGCTAGCAGATGTGCCTCTACTAGGGGGTAAAATCTGCTCCCAGTGACTGTAGTGCCTACTTGGAAGAATGTCTCTGATCACTGGGATTTACCATGGTGGCAGACCTGAGCCACAATGTGGTGCAGTGCTTGGGACCCCCATTTTGTGCTGCAGAATGCAGGGATGTTAGTTTAACCAGTGAGGCTCACCCTAAATGGAATGACCTACTGGTTATAGTTAACTAGTAGGGGCTGGAGCAGTCCTCTGCCTGTGGTGGGCAGGGGGTAGCTCCAGTCCCACAGGACCATCCTGGGTGGAGGGGGCCTGCAACAGAGTAACCCTGTGTGCAGTGGCTCCAAGGAGTGGGGGGCGGGGCGGGGAGCAGTGGCTGGGAGTAGGGGGAGAGGTGGCTGGGGAGCTTCTCTGCTCCCTTCCACAGGTGCAAAGCAAGATTTGTGCTGTCTACACCAGCACGTCTGCTGCTCACTGAGCTTGAGTAATGAACAGTAACACTCGCCCTCGGGTGCATTGTCAGAGCTGAGACGGGCCTGGGACGAGACTAAAGTGTTCTGGCAGAGCTAGGGGGCAGCGGAGCTTTAAGAACAGAGGTGCTGAAGATGAGGTGCATGACTAGAGCTGTGGGGGGGACCCCAGAGCCAGGCTGGGATGCCGTGTGCATCAGCCCTTTGGCCAGAGGCTGTCCTGATGTGTTGATCACTGGCACACTGAGTCCAGACCTAGCGTGAAGCTGAGCTGATCAATAGCAGCCATGAGAATTTGAGTAGGGCTCAGTGGAGACTCTGGGTCCAGCAATCCCACTGAAGCGTGGCTGGCTGGGCGTAGGAACACTTCAGCAACGGTGGCAGCAATTTGTTAGGCCTGTTGGCAGCCACACAGAACAGCTCCCCTTTGTATTTCCAGGGGGGTCAGATGCCTCACCAGGTTTGTAACTCGCTGGTGTACTGGCTGCTCTCATTGCCGAACAGGAGGCCATCTTTCATCCAGTGCAGAGCAGGGATGCATTGCTGGTCGAAGGGCAGCCTCACGGTGCAGTTCAGGGTGATCTGGCTTCCTAAGGCAGGCTCCAAAGTCTGATTGCTGGATGGGAGGAGGACTTCAGGAGGCCTGCTGCAAAGATCTAGGGGGGACAAAGGAAAGGCTGAGAAAGTGATCACCTGACTAGTAAAAGGAGTAGCAACACCACACTGTAAAATGCCCCCACTGCCCAGCCACACCATGTTCGTAACACAGGTGTCGTGTCTGGCTGTGTTCCCCCAGCCCAGTCCTCAATGACTATATAGCTGCTAACAAAATCCCTCCTTTAGTCAGTGAGCGTTGGGTTAAAAAGGGTCTAACTTCTGAGATGTCAGACACCTACAGAGCGAGCAACTCTGCACCCCATCTGCCATGTCACTGCTGGTCCTGAGGGCTAGGAGAAAGCCACGGCAAAGAGCAACTTGCCCTCTCCTAGGTACCAGCCTCCTTTCTGTGCCTGATTCATATGTCTTCAACTTCATTGGGTGCTGAGGCTTCTGTCCCTTCACACTTGGTGTAGGAGGAGGCTCTCGCTCCCTGTGGAGCGGCTTTCCTGGAGCACCTCGTCACCTCTACG
This sequence comes from Carettochelys insculpta, assembly GCF_033958435.1. Taxonomy (NCBI): domain Eukaryota; kingdom Metazoa; phylum Chordata; order Testudines; family Carettochelyidae; genus Carettochelys; species Carettochelys insculpta. The sequence goes on along the minus strand of NC_134142.1, from coordinate 116,850,892 downwards.
CTCCTCTACTCCCCTGTCCCCGCTTCTCTTGCTGCTGAGTCGCTAGCTCAGTGTCAAAGCACCGCTCGTGAGGCTTGAACCCTTTGCTTCCTGCTCAGCTGCCACGTTAGGGAGCAAGTTTGCATACCTGCTCCTTATCCCCTTCGTTGGCCCCTGCTTCTGCCCTTTTCGTTCTAAAATCAATGACCAGATGCTTAAATGGAGGGAGCAGCGTGGTTAGAAGTGGGACATGTATTACACCACAAATATTAGTTTCCAGTCAAGCCCACCTGGACAGGACACTCACACCTGCAGCTTCCCTCTCCTCGGCTTACAGAGCTTTGCTGTGTCAGAGGTGCAGAACTTGACCCTTCATGTGTACAAGGGTCTAATAAGCCAGCAGTTGCATTAGCTTTCTCCTCTCCTGCACAGCAATGTCTACTCCCTGCATCAGCCAGCAGGAGGCATCGGTGTTCCAAGCCAGGTATTTAAAGCTATACCAAGTGGGTGACCCGACCCCCTATCCCGAGCCCTACCTGCCATGGCCAGCCTGACTGGAGGAGGTGTTTCTGTGGCTGTTCAGGTAGGGCGTGCAAGTGTAGCTGTCAGCATCTCCAGCCTGTGGGTGCTGGAAGGTGTGGTCAGTGGTCCTGCTGGGGTGCAGTGTGCTGCGCAGATGGCTCTGTGCAGAGATTCACCAGGCGGCAGCTCTTGCTTCACTGGAGGTTAAAGTCTGAGCTGGAGGCTCTGCTCGTACAGTGGGCAGAACAAATGATTACCAGGTTCCTGCTGGCGCCGTACCTAGAGATCATAGAAGCAGTCGAAGTCCTGGCAAGTCAGATCCAGGGTTGCTGCTGGGAATGACATAGGAATAAGCTGAGCATGAAATATATCAGGTTAAAATGCAACAGCTTGTGCAGTTAATGGTACACTCCATTCATGCAATGTTCCCCACCACCAGCTGTCCTGCACAGATGCCAAGTGTCGGCTGAAACTAGCTCTTTGGATTGTGGTAGCACTGAAGGGTCCTGAACAAGATCATGCTAGGTCCTGGACATACAAGAAACCAGCTGCATAGTGTGCCAATTCCAGAGAGATGAGCCAGATGTATGAAGGATTATCCCCATTTCACAGATTGGAAACTGAGACTCAGGCACTAAGTGACTTGCCCAAGTTTGTGAGGGACACGTAGCAGGAGAGGGGGGCTCTATTCTGTTCTCCGAGCTCCCATCCCAGGACTTAATTCCTCCCTGGAGTAAGCATGGTTTGGCTCCCAGCAGCACTGCAGGGACTTGGCTGGAGATGAGGCAGTGTCCATGAGCAGGAAGGGAGAGCAGGGCTGACAAGGAAAAGCTCAGCAAGAGACACTGCAAAACTGCTGTTCTTATGCGAGCTCTGACTTCCCAGAGGTGCAGGAGGTTACACAACCCCTCTTACTGCCCTTGCTGGTCCAGGCTCTGGCAGAGCTGGGTTTGTTCTAGGGCAGTTTCTTCAGACCCATGTCTTCCAGCTGACCTCCACCCTCTGCTTTGTCTCCAGCAGCAGTTTAAAAACCCCACCACACTTCCGCTGGGCCAGGGCTGGATATTGGCTGGCCCAGAAACATGTGGTCTTTGCTCATGATGTAAAGCTTGTGGTGCCAGGATCTAGCTGGAGCCTGCAGGGGTAGAGCCCACCCCCAGCCTGCCTGGTGGTGCAGGGAGAGCACACTGAAGAAGCTCAGGTTGGAGATGTGGGGCTGAGGTGCCCCCTCAGCTGCTTTTGCTGTACAGCCCTGGGGCTTTCAGTCACTCAATCCAATGCCGGGCTTCCCCGAAATGCACAGCTCCCTGTGGGTTTTCCACCTAGACTCCCCCAGGCCACGCCCAGCTAGATCACTTCATAGGCCCAACACTTGGGAGCCCCATCTAGCCAAGAACTAAGGGGAGGGTGAGGAAAACAGCCCCGGAGCAAATGTGGATTCAGACATGCATTGTCTTCATGCAGCTCTGGCTAAGCCACTCATTAACTCTGGGAGGCCGTCAGCACTCCTGGCCTGCGAGGCTGCACCAGGCTCCAATGGCTCTTGATGGAAAGACACCCTGGCTGCGCTTCAGCTGAAACTTTCTTGCTCATTACTCTAATTTCTGTGCTCTCCCTCCCCAGACCATTTGCAGCCATTTCACTTCCCCCAGGACCTTTGTGCCCTTTTGATAAGCCCTTTTGTTGGCTTAATCTCCCTAGTTCTCCATTTTCCTTGCAGAAATCAATTCTTTGATCCCATCACATTTTAACTGCTGCTCCCCCACTCATGCCTCCCCTTAAGGAACAGGGGGACATCCCTGGGCACACGTTGACTGCAGTAGGTAGGAGAACGAGCAGCTCGCTGCATTTGTGCGTGGCAGATGCACAGTCAGGTCCCTCGTCCGCAATGAGCGAGCTGTGGAGGCTGCAGCATTCCCTGGAAGCTGAGCAGTTGGGCGGCCGCCCCGGAGAGATTCAGGCACCACCCAGTTGGCTAGCAGACTCCCCGCAGATGGCAGCATGTGTGTCTATTGGTGGGGCAATCTGCACGTGCCTTGATGCACATAACAAAACTTATTTCTGCCATGGATGCGGGGGAAGTAGAGGGACCACTGGCAGGCTGTGCAGGTAACTGTCCGCTATGGCCCTCCACCTCCTATCAGCAGCACGGGAGATGATGAGACTCAAGGCTGACCTAGGCAAACATCAACTCCTCCTCCTACCTTGGCACAAGCCCCTTGCTGCCCTGACCTTCCAGCTGTGGTGTCCTACATGCAGGATCATCACTGCTTTGCAGGAGAGGAGAAAGTGTGGTATTAAACTCCGCCGCTACAACCTCCCCTCAGTGGCAGGTGATGCTAAGAACAGTGCTCAACAGCTTGTTTTATAACTTCTGAATCTCTCTCTTCTGCCATTATCGGACGCCAGGTGCACAGACAAAGAGAGCTAAACTGTGGATGATGGAAACCACTTCAAGCCAAGGGGTGTGGTAGGACCCCCCCCGCCCAGGGGGCGCAGGCCAGGCATACCTCCTTTCGCACACTGACCCCCATGCTCTTCTCCTTTGCAGTAAGCTGGGGAGGTGAGATGCAATGGGACGGCCGTGATTCAAAATGGGTAGGGAACCCACAGCCTGTGAGGCAGGGCACCTGCTCCCCAGCAGTGGCATGAGCTGGTACTCCAGCTCCCCACTGTGCGGAGGGAACCCTGGGCCTGGCAGGCTGGATTCGGTCCACAGGCTCTGCCTGGCAGGAGGAGGAGGTAGTTCTGCAGACGGCTATGCCCTGCCCCCACAGCTGGGGGGATGGCTGTGCAGACAACTGCTTACCTGCAGGCTCCCCCTACCCCTACCAGTGCTCCCATTGACTGGAATTGTGGCCAGTGGGAGCAGGGGGGTGCTGGGGAACAGCAGGGGGCATGAATCTGTGAGCACCCAGGGAGCTGCACAGGGAAGTGCCTGACTCCCTGGCACTTTACCTCTGACGCACTGAACCCCTCTTTTCTGGCCCCACTCCAGAGCCTAGGAGGAAGTCCACAAAATCTAACAGCCCTGTGTCTCCAGAAGAGTTAATCTGGTCTTGGAGAAGCCCTGAGCCCTGTGCTGGAGTGGGAGAGGTCTCAGTGGGAGGGGCAGGGGGTATCTGTAGATCACCCCCAACCCAAAAAAACCTGGTTCAAAATGTGCCTTCAGGACAAAATACTGTCACCGCACAAGCTGCTAATGGTGCCAGCAGCAAATCCTCACTTTCCATATTCCACCCGCCCACACGCACCTGCCTCAAACCCAGATCATTAACCCGGACACACAGTGCTTCACTGTTTAACCCTATGCAGGCTGTGTAGACTCCTAAAGTGCTACAGGTTGAACCTCTTTAATCTGGAACTCTCTTGTCGAGCAACATCCATCATCCGGCATGATTTTAGTTAGCCGGCCGACCGCTTCTCATGGGTGTGGCCAAATTTCCCGAGATCCTGTGAAGTTTGTTTGCAGCCGCCAGTCCTGACTCCCAGCGTTCTATGCTGTTGTAGCTTTTTTTTTCTTTTTTTTAAACCCCTTAATGCCTTCTAAGGGCCCAGTAAGTGGTGGAAGTGGCAATAATGTGCTAGAAATTATTGACCTCCTGTTTGGCAAATTGCTCATCCAGCACCAGTCAGGTCACGAGGGTGCCGGACAAGAGTTTCAAGCTTACAGTGATGGGAGGGTCTCCTGCCACTGGAGTGAATCAACCTCTGAGAGGCTGCAGCTAGGCAATAAAAGAACTAGCAGCGTCAGGCCTTAGATCACAGGGGTGGCCATGTTAGTCTAGCTTCACAAATAACAGGCAGTCCTGTAGCACCCTAAATATCTAATAAATTTATTAGGTCATGAGTCTTACCCACAAAACTCACTACCTAATAAATGTTAATCTTTAAGGTGCTATAGGATAGCTTGTTTGTGAGGTCTTAGATCCTCTTCACACCATTGGTGAAGGGGGTGGATCTTCCACACCCAGGGCAATGCAGCTGGGTTGACTTAACTTCTTAGCAAAGAACTGGCAGGAGTCCCTTGTGAGGGTAAAGTGCTTCTCAGATGTTCCAGTGGAGCTCCCTTCATCACCAAGAACAGCTCTTTCCAGCCAGACAACTGCTTCCAGCACAGAGCTTAGATTTGCCAGTGGTAACTGAAGTCATTAATTGAACAGTGTGCAATGTATTTATACTAACAAGTACTGTGTGTCTGGTGGCCTTTCATACCGTGGAGCTACGTGATGTGGGTGCAGCTTTCTCAAGTGAAGAGACTGCGTGTGAGCGCGCATGCTCTTACTGCCAGGCTTTCAAAGAGAGGTGAGAGTAGACCTACAAAGGAGTCCAGCCCTGCAAGAGGGTGTGTTCCCAAACCACTCAGTGTGACCTTTCAAAGGCAAACATCATGGTAACTCCGTTGAGTCAGTGAACTGACTCTGGCATAGGAGCAAACAGAGAAGGTATGTTACATGAAAGGTGGGCAAGAGAAGCATTGGCTCAATGTACCCAGAATGTCAAACTGTGGGAACTGTGTACATACAACCAGTCTAGGCACAGTGGGGTAATTGATTTGCACTGATAGACCCAAAGAATCTTATTAGTGCACAAGCTTGTAGATTAGTGTAATATTGGACCAACAAACTGACCTTGTGAATGACTTCTCCAGGGCCACTCCCACCATAAATGCATCCTGCATACCAGGGAGGGGCAGAGATTAAATCTTATCTCAGTTTCCCTCTTGTGGGCCCCATGACTTGATGCTCTTGATACACACTGCTTCCGAAACTACAGCTGGGGGCGGTGCTGACTGCTAGATAATGCAGGTTTCCCAGGACTGAGCTGCACCTGGGCCCACAAACCTAGCAACAGAGCGGCTTGAAGCTGAACCTTTCTCAGAAAATCAGTGCCCCTTTTTATGAGCTGGGAAGCGAAAGGGTCTGTTGTTCAGTGGTCAGGGTCTGGGGGCTTCCAGCTTTCATTTGACTGGAACAACCACAGCTCCTTCTGCGTGGCTCTCCGCAGGAGACCAGCTCATGGGTTAAGGTAAACCCAGAGATGGAGGCTTACTGTAGGGACAGCTTTATCAACTACAAGTTCCATTGCAAAGCAACAAGTAACATTCGTTCCTCTCTCACCTGTCTGTAACAGACAAGCCAGCACCATGTGCCCTCTTTCCAAATCCACGGGCATCGGGCTCTTTGGGAAAGTACTGAAATGGGAATTTAATTGGTGGTGCATGGAAGGAGCACTGGGTGGTGGTGGAGCTACTACTAGGTAAATCTGAGGCTGGGAACCCTTTCTCCAAGCAGCTGTGGCTGTTCAGACTCAGTCCAGTCATGCCTGGTAGAGGAGCTGGTTAACACAAACCAGTGGGTCAGAATGAGAGAGCCTAAGAAAGTCAGACTCCTAAAGCCCCTATTAATGGTGGAGCAGGGTCCGTCAGAGCCCACCCTTCTGAGTCAGTACCAGGGCCCACTTTTTCCTATCTCATGGTGAGCATGAGACTCGTGGCTGGTAGACAGGCCAAGCTGAAGGCTGTTGTGGCAGGAGGAAGCCAATCCCTGCCTTGTGAACATTTCAACTCCTGCCAGCCATGCACGGGAGGCTGGAGCAGACAGGTTAGGGTCTGAGCAGATATACCTGGGGACCAACAGCTGTCATGGGCCCCCTGCCAAAGTGATTGGGGGGAGGGGTTCTCTGTGCCCCTGGCAGTCAGCCCGTAGTTCCACCCTCCCCATGTGCAGAGCCACATAACAGCAGGCCACAGCACTTCAGAAGGGCCCAGAGCTCCAGCCACCACTGCTACTTCAGCAGTGGCAGTGACTGGAGCTCCAGATCCCTTTTAAACATGGGGCCTGGGAGCATCTGGCCCTTTCCCTCCCTCCCCCCATTGGCAGGCCTGGTTAGACTCTGCCCTTCAGCAGATGATGCCCCTCACAAGTCAGTCCGAACCTGACCTGCCCCCTCCACCCCAACTGGAAGTGCTCACAGCTCAGGTTTGCTGGAGGCCAGTAATGCTACCCTAGTAGCAGCCTTGGCTCTCTGGCAAAGCCCCTTTGTCCTACGAGAAGTGGGACAGAAGAGACGAATTACCCTGTGCTAACAAAGGCACTGGGTGTTCCCCACACTGCTCAGTGGGGTGTAAGCAGGGTGCTAGGCAAGAGCTTAAGGCAATCAGATCACCTCATATTGTAGGAGGAACCTAAAAAACGGCAAAGTCTGAGGCAAGGACGGCGAGAGCTGGATCTTTCTGGTGTGAGAGCACACGCAGTTTGTATTTCTAGAACAGAGTAATTTGCTGCCAGGCAGGCAGTGAGGCCTCTACATCCTGAGTCCAGTGGGAGAAAGTAGCCCCAAGAGAATCACTTATCAGTGGCTGACTCTAGGATGTTCCTGGGGGCTCTGAAAGGTGCATAAGCCATATGATGGGGTATCTCTGTGCTCCCCAGAAGTACAGCTCAGCCTCTGCTTTGCGGTCAGCAGTTTCGAGGGCCAGAGGTCTTGGGAAGTCAGGGTGCTGCAGCAATTTCATTGAACTGTACTCTGGTTTCGTACTCTCAGGGGTGCTATATCCAGTAGGACATGTTACTAAGGTGGCACTGCTGAGGTTTGCAGAGACACTACCATCTGCTACAACAGTGACCTGCTACTTCAGAGAGGTGGGTGGCAGGGTCAGTCGGGGTAGAGGGGTTCCCAGGAAGGTACATGGGGTGGGGAGCCAGGGTATTGAGAAGCAGGAGATAGATGGGTCGGGGAAGCCTGCAGTATCAGCCAGTGGGGATCACAGATGGAGATCCCCCAGAATCAAGTGGGAACCATGGCTAGACAGCAGCCTGTGGGAGCAGGGGAGCTCCCCAGAAGGCCAGCCAGGGACTGGAGCTAGTGCAGAGCGTCTGGGTATAAAAGCCGTAAGAGAACGTGTGGGTTTTCCCAGCAGGAACTGGGGAGGGAAGAGAGGCCCCAGGGCCAAGCAGATTAGAGGGCAGCAGCATTGGGGAACCAGTGGGTCCAATACTCCCAGATGTCTAAAGGAGCAGAACCCACCTTTCAGCAAGCGCTGCACTCAGTGACCCGAGCAGCAAGCTCCCACCCTGCTCTACATCCCCTCGATTCCCTCCTCACCTGGTGGGGCTGTTGTCCTCCCTGCAGGCACCCTGGGAAGGCAGAGGGCTGCCAGCACAGCTCTTAGGGCAGGCGTCAGTCTCCCCTCCACAGGTCAGCCGAGGGGAAAGGATTACCGCTCCAAGCAGCCCTCTTCCAGCTTCATGCAGGGGCCTCCAGCCCCAGAAGCTGGAGCGTTGCACATGCTGGGTGCTCCCTGAGCCCAGCCACCTTGCTCATGTGACCAGCTGGCCCTGCCAGTTATGTAATTCTTCTAATTGTTCAACCTATGCCCTTCATTTTGGGCTTCAAGGGCTTGTTCCACTCTCACCACCCCCCAATCACAAGCCTCCAGGCCTGCACTAGGGACAGCCAGTCCCCTCCCACCTGCTGCTCCTAGCTTTCCACCTGAACAGTACAGGGAAAAGGAAACTTACAGGCACTGGGTAAACAAAACCCGCCCAACCTGTTGGCAGCGGGGGACGGGCGGAGAAGCAACTAGGACTTTGCCGTACACAGAGCTGGGGGGCAGGTTGCAGAAGGACTCCCTGCAAGGGGCCCTGGCACTGAGGGAATAGAACAGCTTGGTGGATCTCAGACCCTCCAGCACTTGGCAGAATGAGAGAGACCCCAGGGAGCCCTGTTTTCCAGTACAGGTGCAGTGAACAGAGATATTGAGACAAGACTAAACAGGCGCATGGCACGTGATATGATCCGTAATCTCTCCTAAGGCCAGTGCGGCTGCTATAGAGCCCGGCCAGTCACATACGCTTTCTTTTTCTCCTTCCTATTCCACACCCTAACCTATAGTAGTGAGCTGCAGCCTCATTTGGACACACACCCCAGGCCAAGACATGCAACTAGTCTGGTCCTGAAAGGTTCCGAGTATCACCAGCTCCATGGAAGCCAGCCAGACTTAGCTGTGCTGAGCACAGGTTCAAAAGCAATATAGCCCGATCACGTCAAGTACCAGACAGAAATATTCTGGGAGAGGACTCAATTCAAGCAATAGGAGAGCAGTACAAGATGGATAAGCAGTGAAACAGTTAACAGTGCTGGCATATTAAATAGCTTCCTTAGAGATCAGAATCACCTGAGCTCAGTTTCTTCCTGTTGTTGTTGTGTCAGGCTGTCTGCAGACTTAGACAGACATTACTCCAGTTATGCAGAGGTCACATTTGCAGGCTATCTTTGCAGCCACAGGTACTGAGAGAAATTAACTGTACAAGGCGAGTGAGCGTCTTTTATTGGACCAATTTCTGTTGGTGAAAGAGATGAGCTTTTGTGTTTACACTAAGCAATTCTTCAAGTCTCTGAGGCTGAATGCTTGTCTCCTTCCCCAACAGAAGTTGTCCAATAAAACACAGTCCTGCCCACCTTATTTCTCTGATACCCTCAGACCAACCAGGCTGTAACAACACTGCAAACAACTTAGCCTTTAAGGCTATGTCCAGATCGCAGGCACTTTATCCTGAAATAGCTGCTCGTGTCTATGCAATGCACCCATTGTCAAGTAAGTTTGAGATAATGGGTGTAATATTACAGTGTGCCTGTACACCTCGTTGCAGGAGGAGTACAGGGATGTCTAAAAATAGGGCTTTATTTCAGTATGAGGAGCTGTTTAGGCAGGTTATTTCAGCACATGGTGCTATTTTGAAATTCACTCAAAATATGCTATGCAATTTGGGTAGTGCAAATTGAATAGCTTATTTCGAGCTTAGGGCACAGTGTAGACATAGCCTGTTTCCCTTGCCCAGCTATTCCTACTGACATCAGTGGAAGTTTTACCAGACTGCAAGGGAAACAATTACATCAAAGCTGGGGTGTTTTTTCCACAAAATATCATCCTTAGTAGCTTCAAAGAACAAGCAGCCCTTTAATACCTTAGGCTATTTTGCCAAGCTTCACCAAACAGGTTCAGCTGACCCCTGCTTTCACTGTATGTTAACAAATGTAAGGCTATGTAGTAGTGTCTTTGCATACCAGTGGTCTGTCAGGCATTAGTCATAGAGGTGTGTGTCTCTTGTGTGATATTTTAGCATCTATAAGAGAAGCTTCTGCTTCATTACATTGTGCTTCTTGGCTTGTAAAACATTTCTCACCCACATCTGTATTTGTTAGTCTGTTCAACACTGTGAACTGAATTTGGGGGGGGGGGGAATCTATTCCCTGGGTTCTGACTCCCCATCCATGCTGAGACAAAGCATTTATGGCTAAGCAATAAAACTGGTGATTAAGGGGATATTTGTTTCCATTCCACTTGATTATAATGTGTGTCAGACATTAAAGCTCTCCTGGGATGCAAGCGATAGAAATTGGGATTAGCTAGGTCTGTGGATCCTTTAACATGAAGGGATATGAAAGGACACTACTGGTCTCAAATAATTTTTTATTTTAAAAGAGTTGATGACTTTGCCCTAGAGGAAAGCAGGTCAGGCTGGTACAGTCAGAAAACTGTCCTCTGGAAGCAGGTTGTGGCCTTCCCCTGGTGAGAATGCTAATGCAGACCAGACTCTAGTAGTGTGACTCTGTGTCCTCTAGCTCTGATCTGAACTTCATAGTATTTGTGGCACCCCTGGAAACCAGGGCTGAGGTGTTCTTGGGTACTGTGAAACAGGCATGTGGGATGCATGCAGAGCTGGCTGTAGGCCAGACTTTCTTCAACTATGTTCCACACACCACTGGTGTTCCATGGACAACTCCCAGGCTTGCCACGGTGGCATAGCAACAGCATGCGGGGCATGTATATATCTTCTGTTGTTGAAACCAGATACAATTTTATTACTTCCTTGCTAGGATACCTCATTAAATTGCTTCATTTTGTTTTTGCTTCACATATTGCAATTTTTTTTAAAAAAAGAGAATTTTCATAGGTGTGCCATGTTACGTTGCTTTGGTGTTCCGGGGTCTCAAAGGTTTAAAAACACTGGTGTAGGCAAGGAGTGGCAGAAGGTGGCATGTTTTTGTCATAGTGAGGAGGGGTAGCTGGAAGGTGACAGGATGGGGAATCAGGGAAAGTGGGGAGAGGCTGGTAGGGAATGCTGAACTCCATTCCTGGTTCAGATTTTGTCTGGGTGAATTAGTATTCGTGATAGCTGCCAGGTGTCCGACAGCCAAAGCAGCAGCATGTTGGCCTTCAACCCTCTTGTAAGGCCCATTCCTAGAGTGGGACTGTAGCTGAGTGTCCATCAGGGCTCATTAGCCACTGCACTCCTTGAGGGAGCCAATTAAGACCCATCCTGCTGGTGGCTTTAATGCTGTGGACCCTTTCCTAGAAGGATCTGTCCTGAGTGAAACTTCTTCTATTCTCTTTTTTTTTTTTTTCATTCTGGAACTTTGGTCATGGACTGCCTCAGTACAGATGTCCCCAGCATGTGCACATGGTTATACCCTGCTCTGGTTAAACAATGGGCACTGGGTATCAAAAAGCAGGTGAATTACTCACCTGACAAAAATAAACCAAACGAAAAGGATTAAAGATGACAGGTCAGCTCGCCTGCCTTTACCAGCCTTTTCAAAGGCAACTTTGTGATTGGCTTTTTGCAGAGTTCTGAGCCTCAGGGTCAGGCTCGTCACTCCTACTGTTCTTTTCTGTTTGCAACCTGCCGTGTGTCGTCTTTCAGAGAAATATGGGGTGATACAGCTGACTGCTTCAGTAATGTTGCATGTTGCATGGAGCTTTTCTCTCCAACATCAAAACAGGATATCCCATCCCTCAGCCTGTGGCCCTCAGGGAGGGAACTTCTGAAGAAACTGTGTGGTTAAAATAAATTTTAAAATGAGGGGCCAAATTCTCTGGTATAACTCCCTGACTTCAGTGATGTTACATCAATACAGTGTGTAACCTTATAGGAATATTTTGCAGTGTTTTCATCCCAAAGTACTTTATGAGCTTTTGGGCCCAATCCTGCAAAAAAACTGAGGGCTCATCTTTCCATGAAGTCAGTTGGAATTGAATGCCCCCAGCCTCTCCTGAGAGGCTGAGCATCTTGTATAAATAGGGTATGATCGTACATCTTTCCCTTTGCCGTTGCAATGCAGCCATCACTGGGGTTAAAACCAGCAGGTGTTTAACAGCATATAGCAGCCCCACACAACAATTAAGGGCAAGAAGGAAGGGAAATACTGTGGCTTAGTGAAATTAGGGGGGAGAGTCAAGAAGACCGATAGTAACTATTCCACTTTAAATTTCCTCAAGGTACTAGGGTAATAGGCCTGCTCTTTTTTAAAATAAATAAATAAATTCAGGGGCATTTGTTTGCATGAACAGAAATGAAGCTGTCAGCTTCACATCTCATTCAAAGGCTTACCCTCATGCCTTTCCCTGACTCAGTGGCAGTGGGAGAGAGCTTCTGTATATGACTTTGCACCCAAGTGAAACAGATCAGTGAATGTGCTTTGTCCATGCCCATTTAGTAATGCAGGTAAAGGAATGTGCTATGTTATTAAAATTGGAACAGTGCTAAATATCTTCCCTTTATTTCTCTGGCTTGTTGGCTCTCTGTGCAGGGTTACCTTCCCTCGTCCAGCACCCTGGGGACCTGACCGGTCCCAAACCAGGGAGTTCACTGGCCCAGGGGAGAGCAATGCTGGCCCCGCTGCTGCCAGCCTCTGGGCTCTACTCCTAGCTGCCAGGTTCTGCTCCTGGTCGCCAGTCCCCTGGCCTCAGGCTCCAGCTCCCAATCCTGGCTGCTGAGCTCTGCTCCCAGCTGCCGCCCGTATCTCCGGTCCAGTAACATCTGTTATCTTGCTGCGCTGTTTTTCCTTATGAGTGCTCCAGGCCCAGGACACCACAGGGTCCCTGATGGTGCCAGACCATGGATGCTCTCAGAACAGAGTTGCAAACTGGAGAGGTCTAACCTGTACTTCTGTTATCTTGGGCAATTGAAATCTGAGACCAACTTTGCTTTTGTGTCACACAAAGAACATGCTGAGTGCTTTATAGATACTGAGCTGTGAAGACAATGGGCCCAATTTTCAGTTTCTTTGTTTCTGTCATTGGGGCCTGGAACAGGGAGCAAAGGGCATGAATTCACAGTTGTGCTTCTAAAACTAGAACAGCCCTGAGGTGGAGATACCCAGGAGGGTGAGAACTACAGCTCCCAGCATGCCCTGGGCCAGGATTTGGCCTTGACACAGCCCAGCCTTTGTCATAAGTGGCCTCCGTCTCCTAGGGCTCAGGTCACGGTGAAGGAGGTGGGAGGGTGGCTGCTAAGCTTAGGGGCCTCTGGCTGGGAGGAGCCTCAGCCACTGCACTTGGGGTCTCTGTGACCACAACCACTCCTCCCCGCTTCTTAGTCCTGGGACCCCCTGCGGCAGGGCAGGTCAGAACCCACATACCATGGTCCCAGAGACCACAGGATGGGCATGGTATAAGACCATGAGCCCTTGAGGATGTATGAGCACAGAGACAAGCCTCCCACTGAGGTCAGTGGATGCTGGAGCAGGACTCTACCAGTGTTTACTTAAAAAGAAGCCCTTAAAATAATAGCGTCAGCCTTGTTTTGTGTGGTGGGGGAAAGCCATTGGCACTTCACTGTTTGGGCTACCTGCCTGATTTCAGCTGAGCCTCTCCGCTGTTAGGGGCACTGGTCTGCAGGGGTGGGGGGGAAACAAAAAACCAACACGGGACCCCAGGTGGGCAGAGTTGCCAGAAGACAGGACACCAGGTTCTGAAGGGGCCTCCTGGATCTGTACAATGCCCCTTGCTCCTGCACCCGATAACTAAATATCAGTCACTTTAATCATGAGGCCCCCAAACCCACCAGTGTGCAGAAGCAATTAGCTGCAATGGTGGAAGCCTTGACTTCCGGAACCAAACGGGCTCACATTGGGACATTGCCAGCACCCTGGTGAACATCAGAGGGAACAAGGCAGCATGCGACCCTTTGAGCAGCAGGTGCAAGGGGTTGTGCTGCTGGCTGAATGGGTTCCATGACACTTCTAGCTGTGGTAAATGGGCTCCCTGGCCTGTGATTAGTGGAATTTAGCCAGGAGGAGGCACTTCCAGAAGTGTGTGGTGGCAAAGGAAGAGGGGGGATTCATGTTGGATCCCTTCCTGCTCTGAATGACGGGCTCCACTAAAGAGCATGGTGCCAATATCTCACCCTGCATACTTTTTAAAGCAGTTACCCCTTGTCATTCATCAGGGTTTTCCAAGTCTGAAAAAGTGGGTCTGTCCCAGGAAAACTCATCACAATTTTTTACAGTGCTCCGGGACTGCTTGTTTGCTCTTAAGCAGGTAAAGAAATACCGAGGTCCTTTCCACCAGCTGAGACTAATGAAAAGGCGGGGAAAATGCTGTTAGGGATAAGTTTTGCTCTCCTGTGCAATTCCCCAGAAGCCCCACAGTTGCAGCATGATAGGGCATCATATTAGCTACTTTATTCTCCATGACATTCTGTCCTAAATTGGTAGCATTTCTGTGTACACAAAAGCTTCTGTGTTGCAGTTCAGAGGGCGCTGCATTTCAGCAATTGCCTGTGTGAGTTTGGAAGAAGCTTTGGGATGACAGTTGCTGTGTAAACTGAGTAGGTAATAGCCGACCTAATGCAGGTTAGGGCATTCAGCCAAGTCGCTGAAATGACTTACAACATTCACCACTGCCACAAGAGCATTGCAAGGCTAAGGGCAAAATGTGTCAGAGTTCCCTTTCAGATCCAGAGTATGGCCACAGTAAGATATAGAATGCAAGTGTGCATTAAAAAGCAGTTTAATCATCAAGGCTACCCTCAGCCTCTCCCTGCTCAGGGTGAGTCCATAAGCACCTAAATAACTTCTGAGAACAGAACAGAGGCTATTTAACACAAGCTGTGCTGCTTAACCACATAAGCACAACATGGTGGAATTGCCCTAATGTGGATGCAGTGATATTGATAGAAAAATGCTTCAAACATGTTCCCTTTCCCATGTGGAAACAGCTATACCAGTATAAGCACCTCTTAGCACTGGATTGTGCAGGCATAACTATTTCAGGTGGTTTGGGTTTTTCAAACTCCTTGAAAGCATTACTGGTGTAAAACCTGTGAACAAATCAGGCTTATGCCCCAAGTGTTTTTGAAAATGTTACTCTGTTTGTGCAGTGCCTCTAGACGTAGTATGGGGTGGAAAAATACAATGTCATCTGAGCCATTCCCAGACACTAACACACTTTCACAACTGCCCTACGCAGCATGGGGCCCAACTCCATTTTACAGATGGGTAAACTCAAATCGGGATTAAGGGTGATCTTTTTAAACCAGACAAAGAGATTTGGACACCCGGACACCAAATGTCTGGGGCAGCTTTGAAAATCTCAGCTGAGTGACTCACCTCAGGTCACACAAAGCCAGTGTCAAAGCTGGAAACTGACCCAGCTGGTCTGACCTTCATGCCAATGTCTTAACTACTAACAGCTCTAACTAGTTCACCCTCCTGCCCCCAAGCCAAAATTTAAAATGGCCTTCACTTGTCAGTACTTTACCATACAAACCCAGCCCAGCTCTTTAATAAACCAAACCAAGGCCTTTTCTTTGGTTTATTGTATAAAATTGCCTTTATTAAAAATTACATGATTACACCATATTTCAAGCTACCACTAAGAGTGTTAAAATAGGGCCAACATCCAAAATGGGGCAGGGGGCAGGAAAATATCTTCAATGCACTGGGAAAGGGGAGAGAACAGCTGGGCTCCTGGGCAAGGTGTGTAGAGGGGAGCGAGGGGTGTGGTGGTGTCCCCAGAAGGAGTGGAGCCTCAGGAGGAAGGGGCAAGGTAGGTATTGCACTGCCCTTCCATCAGCAATAAGAGCCTGCCAGAGTATGCCACCCAGTGCTCTGGTCACTGCTGCTCCCTCAATAGCAGCAGTGGGTGGGAGCCCTGGGGCAGTTGTCCCCTTCCCCACCCAGCAACTGTTGCCTTAATGAGAAGATTGAACAAGGTGCAGGTGTGTAATGTTAAGCATGTGACCATTCCACTGCAGCGAATGGACCTATTGGACTTCAGTGGCTTAGTCACGTGCCAGGCTGAATCAGGGCTCAATGCCTCTTCCATATGTCATAACCCAGTCACTTAGGTGTGAATAATGAATGTAAAACCGAGCTTCAGCACAAGGCCAACAAGTCAAAAAATTCACAAATCGGGGTGTTAGGAAAGCTAAGGCTTTTTTCTCGACTGCAGGATATTCAGTCACTGCTCAGGCCCCACAGTTAAGAGGCAAAGTCCAAAACAGAAGAGAACGAGTTGCAGAGTGTGTGGGAGGTGCCCCCAGTGCCTGTACCACTGTTCTGCTGGACACTGGGTCTGAGAGCTCTGCTTGAGCCCTACCATGTGCTCGGTGATTTGTTACACTTCTGTAGAGACATCCATTAACCTGGAAGATACGGAAACAATCCAGGTAGTTCCAGTGATGCCAGCCCAGTGCCCTGCTTACAAAATAGTGAGCAGGGCTGGTGCAAGATGTTCTAGCAAAGTTATCTTATGACAGCAAGTAGGGTTTCAGTTAAAAGACTTTGTGGAAAGAAACAGCTGTTCTAGCATATTAAATTGAGAGGGTGGGTGGAGAAATACCCCAATGGCAGAACACCACCCTTCATTAGGGCACATCATGCTGGGACTTTGCAATTCAGTTCCCTCATGCCCCCATTCCCTTCTGCAGGTGGGTTTCCTAGCTGGGCTAGATCTCCCATGATCAACTGCTTCCCTTCGTTAATCGAGGGAGACTGCAATATAATCTGGCCTACAAAGCAAAATGGCGGCATGAGGCATCTGAACCACAACTCCCACAAGGCATTACAGTAGCATCTCTTCAGTGGTGGTATTGAAATTTTGACTTTTCACCCAAAAAGGCTAATTCCCCCCTCCCCGCCATGGAAAGCTGACAGGCTCAGTTCTGTGGTGGAGAGGAGGGTGCCCCCTCCAGAAAACTAATACCCCCTCGCTTTCTGACCAGCTTTATTTGAGTCATCTAATCCAAGGAGTCTCAAGAAGTGGTCTATAGATCCACAAAGAGCTGGGGAGCCCTCCATCATGCCCTGTAGAATGAAGAATGTGGCTAGCTGGGGACTGGGGGAGGCAGACAGGTCCCTCAGAGCTACGCTCCCTCTCTGTAGGTTTCCAGAATGAAAACTAGAGAATCGCTGGATTAATCCAGTCTCCAGGAGCCTAACATGGATTGCTCCTTCTATTCCCCAGTTTAGTTCTAAGTGGAACTAGAAAAAGATACCAGCGCTTGCAGGCATCTCTTCTCTGAAGTTGCTCGTCCCCAACTGAACAGGCTGGTTAGATGGCAGGAGCTGACCTGTGCTGGCAGCAGGGCTGATAGCCGCCACCACAGGGCAAAGTGGAAAGAGTCCTGGCTCCCTACTACTGAAGGGGTGGAGCCAAGGGCAGAAGGGGTGGTGCTTATGTAACCCACACCTCTACGGCGTGTGGTTCACTGCCCCATGCAGTGGCACCAGACCACTTCCGTAGAGAGAGAATGAGTTGCCTCTGCAGCCTTAGCTGTGAGCCACCTGGCTTTAGCACAAACTGTAGAATCTCCTGCACTGAGCTCCCGAGGTCCCAGGTTTGAGTCTGATTGGCAGTGGTGACACTTAGGGCAGTCAGCCCTTAGCACCATCCAGACTGTGGTGCTGTCTACCCTTCCACCACTCCAAGAGCTGCGCAGATCAGCAAAGCGTCTGTGGTGTTTCAAAGGAGCCCTGAGCTCCAAAGTCACATCGCCCAGCAGGACAAGAAGCCAGGTCTGCTATAGTTCCTGCTGCCCTGTGGGAGAAAGCGTTCACGGGTAACCCTGGGGAAACACCCACCTGAGTAGCTTCTGTAGATTTTTATATTTTTCCTCCAAATGCTTGTTCTTAACCTTCAGGGAGACATCAGGGACATACCAGGCTGCAATCAGCTTGATGCACAGAGCCACGTGCTGAAATGAGCAAGCAATGCCCACCCTGCAGTCAGAGACAAGTTGGGAGCAGTGGCCCAGCAGCTATGAGCAAGGAGTAATCGCTCCACAGCTGGGCCCATTTGCTTCACTGTAACACTAGCCTATACCAAGTACATAAGCCAACTCCAAACAAAATCTACCAAGACTTCGATTTATAGCTCCCAAAATACACACACAGTGCTGCATTCAGGGATGATGTGGGGGTAATGCCTCCTTTTAGGGCCCCCAAATACAGGCTACCAGAGGTGGGAAAAGTAACCCCCAAAGTTACTTGAGTAAAAGTGCAGCTGCTGGTAGGGCCGGGAGTGTACTTAAGTACAAGTTACCTGTGTCCTGGTGTAAAACTACTTGACTAAAAGCACACACCTCCCACAACTGGATTGTACTCAAGTATCCGGAAGTGAAAGCAGCTGCAGTTCTTTTGAGTAACTTTTTGGGTACTTTTTCCATCTCTGCAGGCTACCCTAGGGCCTCCAAATGTCACCCCCTCTCAGTCCAGTCCTCAGAAAGCTGGGCCAGAGTGTGGCAGATCAAGCCACAGTTCCTGGTGTCTCTGATCTTTGCCTCACCCTAGCTACATACCACATGCCCTTTGAATGCCAGCAGTGCCACAGTACCACTGCCAGTACAGCTGACTTTCCCAGGCTGCCCTCGTCTGCCCCAACCAAGGGCTGGGGCTGCTTTTTCTGCCAGTCCTTTTTGCACAGCATTGCCTGACGAGCAGGTGCACAAGGGACTATCAGCAGGGGTGAGGGACTGTCAGCAGGGGGACAGGCGTGAAGGAGAACAGGCCTGGGTGAGTGCAGAAGGCCACAGTGGGGGCTGAGAGGCAGGTGAACAGAGCAGGGAGTTGAAGCAAATGGCCAGTCCCATGATAAAGGAGCTAAACTGCCTCACTGAAGAGGTTGGCTGGGGACTAGAGCTGGAAACTCCCTCAGCTAGAGGTGCTGAGCGACCCAGTAGTCAGTGGGGGCAGAGATGGGATGCTCAGTCCACCCTGCCATGCCTTCCTCCCCTCCCACCCCCCAACATGCCCAGTCCCCCCTCCCCCTCCCTCCTGGAGCAGCCCCAAACAACAAAAGGCTGCTCACAGCAGGGGGTGCGAAGTGGAGCTGCTGGTGGCAAGAGGCGCTGAGGCGAGGGGGACGGGACAGGGTGCTTGGCTGCCGGTTACACTTGCTGAGCACTGAATAATCTTTCTCTGTGGGTGCTCCAGCCGCAGAGCAACCCTGGAGCCAATGCCTATATCCACAGTTCCTACCCAAGCCAGAGCAGATGCAGCAGCCCCAGAGCAGCCAGGCATGAACACTCTCCACTGCCAGCTGGCTCCCTGGGGGAGAACATACCACTCCCCTCCCCTGCCATGTCACCCAAGGCTCCCTGTGTGGGCTGGGCACTGCTGGCTCCAGAGCTGTCTCCCCAGCACTCACCTCAAATAAAATCAGGAAGGCGAGCCGAGCTGCGAAAACGTGCCAGAACTGGATGGAGTAGCTGTAGTCATCAGAGTTCCTGTAATCTCGGTACCTACAGGGCAATACCCATCACCATTGTGTCTACTGCCCACCAACTCCCACCCCCACAGTCACATCCATCTCCCTGATCCCCCTCTGATGGTGAGTCACAGAAGTTAGTGGTGGAAGAAGTCAACTAGTTTGTGGAGCCTATTCCCACTCCTGCCTGGGCCTGGGGCAGCTCTGTCCAATTCAGGTATAGACAACTATTTCTAGAGAAGTTATTCCCTCAATTTTGCACTGGTGAGGCCACATTTGGAGTACTGCATCCAGTTCTGGGCCCATGGTATAGAAAGGATGTGAATGCATTGGAACAGGTCCTGCAGAAGGCACCCAAAATGATTAAGGGGCTGGAGCACATGACCTAGGAGGACAGGCTGAGGGATTTGGACTTATTTAGTTTGCAGAAGAGTGAGGAGTGATTTTTATAGCAGCCTTCAACTTCCTGAAGTAGGGCTCTAAAGAGGATGGAGAGAGGCTGTTCTCAGTAGTGATAGATGGCAGAACAAGGAGCAATGGTCTCAAGTTACAGGGCAGGAGGTGTAGGTTGGATATTAGGAAAAACTATTTCACCAGGAGGGTGTTGAAGCACTGGAATGTGTTACCTAGAGAGGTGGTAGAATCTCCATCCCTAGAGGTGTTAAAGCCCTGGCTGGGATGATTTATTTGGGATTGGTTCTGCTTTGGGCAGGCGGCTAGACACTAGGAGCTCCTCTTCCAGCCCTAGGACTCTGCGACTCTGGTCATACGGCTTCCTTCACTTGGCTGCTCTTGTCCACTCCCAGCACCAGATCTCCTAAAGCAGCCTCGACCCATTGACTTTGGGAGAGCCAACCTGACTGACCTCCATTACAGCTCTTATCTTCTGCACTTCCAGTAAGTGGGGAGGCTGAAGGGAGGCCTATCAGGTTACCTTAAAACAGGCCTACATCAGCTATAAAAATATCTGGACCCATCTGTTGGGGAGGAAGGGTATTGTGGGAAGGATGTGTGTCCAGATAAGGGACCAAAGTAGGAACCCACCATTACCTGCATTCAGTGATCTCACTCATAAAATCTGGCTGCTTTTCAGGCAGCCTTGTCTGCCACTCAAAGTCCTGGATGCGGAACACTGAGAGGCTGTTGTTGATGTAACCTGTTAAACAGCTGCACGCACAGAAAACATAGCATGAGACAGTGGCTTAATAATGCCCTACTGGGTTATCCAGCCACGGATACCCATGGGAGGCTTAGAAGAGAAAGGCCTCTAGCTCCTGTCCAGGCAGTTTTCTCAGGGGTGGGACTCTAGGTCTTGAGCTTGCTATTATTGTAAATAATGGCAAAAGTCCTGTTGCTTTTGATGGTGCAGGAACAAGATATCAAAGCTGCTTATTAAAAAATATTCCTGTAGTTCCATAAAATTATGTGGGGCTTCCTAAACCAAAGTCGTAAGTGTGCAAGGTACTGAGCACGCTCAATTCCCTGGGGGCTGAGGGCCCTCACTAACTCCCATGCCATGCTCATCCTGCATGAATGAGCCCACAGCTCAAGAAACATTCCCCATCCCTGAGTGTGATGGGAAGGCCTGATCCTGGATGATGTCCAGCAGCCCAAATTCCAGGGAATTGAGGACATGCTATGATGTGCATGATCCATCTCAGACAGGACAAGGCCTGGAATGAACCATGAAGAGAGGCTGCTGGTGAGAAGGGAGAGGGGACAGCTCCTATCAGTGTTAAGTGGGGATTTGAGGGAGGGGCAGGGAGGGTGTTTCTGAGAGGGTCTGGGAGACAGTTCCAGGCGGGGACTCTGACTAAGCTGCTCTTTTAATTGCATGATGTTTGCTCAAGCAGCAAAACAACCAACTATTGACTCGAGGCATAAAGAATTAGATCACGTGGTAGGACTTGGGTAACATGCAGTGGAAAAAGCCAACCAAGCATAGTATTAACTACCACCATTAGCAGCTGTTTTACACAAAGGCTATGTCTGCACTAGCACCCCTCTTTTGAAAGGGAGGTGCTAATGAGACACATAGATACACTCATGAGGTGCTGCAATGAATATGCAGCACCTCATTAGCATAATTGTGTTTGCAGCACTTTGAAAGTGCTGCTTTCGATTGCGCGCGGCTGGTTATAGGAATAAGGGGATTTCAACGTCTGTGGGGTCCTTTCGAAAAGGACCCTGTGTAGATGAGCCATGGGTGATCGAAAGTGGCACTTTCGAAGTGCTGTGGCTGCCATTATGCTAATGAGGTGCTGCATATTTATTGAAGTGCCTCATTAGCATATCCTGATGTGTCTCATTAGCATCCCCCTCTTGAATAGGGGTGCTAATGGAGACATGCTCAAAATATGAGAGCTCCCCTTGGGTTTTCTATGTGGATAACTTCAGTGTCTATTCCACATGTAAGCTTTCATTGGTCTGAATAGCCAGAATGGACAGCAGCCTGTGACTGGGTATCTTTCTGGGAGTCATCTGAGCACAATCAGCCAAGGTCTGCATTACATGTGTACACCACCGATGCCAGCCTGCCAACAGATCTGCTCTGCCCTGTGCAAATGGGAGTGGAAAATAACACTGGCTGTAGCTCTTGCTCTTCCCGCTAGAGGTCACTACCTCACCGGCTGCCAAAACACAGCTCTTTGTATTCTCCGCTGGCTTTACAGACTTGCCTGCTCTGCAGCTCAGAGCGTGGAGGCACTGCTGGGAAGAATGGGATGCTGCAGCTCCCCAGATGCATCCCTTTGTCCCAACAAGAGCCACCAAGCAAGAAGGATCATAGGAAGGTGCCAAGCACCAGCTGCTCTGGCTGGGCTTTGCCAACCAACAGCACAGGGAGAGATGGGTTTCTCCACGCACATAGGCCCAGCAAGCAGGCCTGTGGCAGTAGCATGGTGACACTTACTCGACATTAGTGCGGTTCTGCAGCATGCAAGGGCTGTATGTGTATTTGTAGACCTGCATGGGGATAAAGTCGGAGGTGATGGCGATCACCAGGCCATTGCCGATAACAGCCAAAATGCCGATAGCCTCCAGAACCTGCAGCCAGATGCCTGCAAGAAAACAGAGGTGAAAGCCAGGCCCAGCTTAGGTGCTTCCACCACAGCTTTGATGCCCAGGACTCTGCTCGGGGAGTTTTGCCAGCGCCATGAATGGGAGGCGGATGGGGCTCGACCAGGCTAATCACTGGAGCTGTGTTCTGTGGGGCCCAGTGCAGTGGTCCAGCACAGCAACCTTACATCATGTGCCTTTTCTGGTACTGTATCCACCCAGTGACGCTGGCAGATGGGCATGTTGGCTGTGGACAAATAGAAGGAGCTCAGCCAAAGCAGAGGATCTATATGGTATCCTCCCCTGTATCAGTGTCCTTCAGTCAACTTACAGCCCCCCCAGCTGCTCCAGGCCTGCCCCCAAGTCCTGCAAAGGCTCCCTCTACCTGTCCCCTGGAATAGCCACAATGGGAGCAGATGTTTTGGCAGCATGAGCCAGGGAAAGAGCCTGTGGTAAGGGTTCATGTCATTGTTAAGACTTGGGGTAAGATGAGCCCCATAACCTTCATGGGAAGCCCCTTCCCTTGGCCCCAGCTCACCAATGTCATTGGCTTTCCGGGGCACCATGCACCGCTGCAGTCGCATCATCTTGTAGGCATCCAGGGGGATCTCGATGATATTGTTGAAGAAGGCCAGTAGTGGGGCAAGGGGGAAAGCAGCCACAAAGATGGTGGTGAAGCTGTACTGGATCACTAAGAACAGGACACAACACCAGCACCATGAGGGAGCTCTGGGAACAGCTACCTAGACCAGACCCTAGTACTTCCTGTAGGCACTAGGCCTGAGGGGCCAGGCAGCCTGAGAGGGTAAGTCAGCCACGCCCTTCCAATCAATCTGCTCACTGCATGGCTCTAGCCTTGGAAGTGGGGGTGTGAGGGAGATTAGGAGCTACACACCCAGTTTCACTTACCCCACTGCAGGAGTGATCACAGAGGGGTGGGGCTTTGATTGAGCCCCCATTTTCCAAGGTGCAAGCTGGCTCAGCTGAAGTGGGATGGGGGGAAGGAGTCACAAGTGGTCTCAGCTGGTATCCAAGTGCTACCCGCACTAAGGGTGGAGCAGGGCAGAAAAGGAAATGGCCATCCCTGAGGCCCAACCTCTGCCAAGAACTCCTCTTGGGATGGGGCAATTACCTAGTGACCCCTAGCAAGAGAACTTGCCCAGCCCATACCCATTGCTCTGTGGGCTCTGCAGGGATGTTCTGCAGACTGGCTGAGTTCCAGGGCTGGTTCCCTCATGCCTTCCCCTCAATGGAGAATGTAGGGTCACCAAGCTTGAGTGTGTTCCCCAAGCCATGTGTGGAGACCTAGGGCTGTAACTGGGCACTTAGTATTACTGCTGTGTCCTGGGCAGTTCCTTGGAAGTCCCAGTTCTGCTAAGTCCAGGACTATGACATTCCCCAGCCCCAGCATCAGGGACTGGACCCAGTGTGGGTTGGCCTGTCCACCAGGGCATTCAGAACACTCTTTGTGTACTTGGTGCAAGGAAACAGGGGTTGGGCAACTGGCTAACACCAGCTGTCCCAAATCGCGGAGGTGAAGGGATGGGCCTGGCGTGCACCCAGAACACAGCTCCGGAGAACCAAGCATTCCCCGCTAGTTGTGCCCGTGACCCCAGAACACTACATACTCATTTCCAAGAACTCATCGAACAAGCTGAAGATGTTGACCTCGTTGAGCTGGTAGTTCCTGAGCCACTGCTCCTTACAGGAGTCCTGGGGTCCGTTCTCCGTGCAACCGTTGCCTTTGCTTTCTGGGCTGGCACGCAACTTTCGGATCTTGAGTGTTACCCAGCTGCAGGGATAGCCACACGAGAGCAGTGGGTGAAGGATATGTGCTAAAGAGCCAAGCGTGGGGGCTACCAGCACAGCTCCCTGCTCAGGGCCATCAATAATGCTTGGAGAATGCTGACTTGAGCAGCTGGGTAGTTCCAGGGTGGCGGAGAGACTGGCTGGGTCCCTGGGCATGGTGGGAGCGCACCTGCTTCGGAGCCCCTGGAAGGGATGGGGCCTCAGGCAGAAGGGGCGGAGCTGAGGCTCGCCTCACCCAGCCAGCCCTTCAGGAGCTCTAGAATGCACTGTGTGGGGCTCTGGCAGTGATTTAAAGGGCCCAGGGCTCTGACCACTACTGCGGCTGCCACAGTAATGGCAGTGGCAAGGAGTCGTGGGTCCTTTTAAATGGTCGGGCCCCAGCACAGCTGCCCCCTCTTGGTGGTCACGGTCGGTTCTGTTGTCAGGTCTCACCCACCCATCTCCCTCCCCTCCCTCAACACAGTGGCTTTGGCTGGTCTTATTGAGGGAATTCTTACCAATGGCAGAACGCAGATTCCACCTGCAAGATGGCCCAATAGATGCCGCTTATCTAGGGCCTGACTGCTACTCCCATCCTGACACTGAGGAGCACATACCCATGTGAATAGTCCCACGAGAAACAGGTCCACTGTGCTATAAGCGTTCCCCAAGATAAGCAAAGAGAGGGCCTAGAAATTCAGGAGCCGGCTGATAAACATAGTAGCTCGCTAGAAGGGCCATTCCAAATGTCAAAGCAAACGATTTCTCTCTGAAAGTGAGAGTGAATTTTTAGGGTCAGTTCCAAGTGCCATAAAAGCCAGGCCAAGCTGTCGACGGGGAATAACATGTTTGGACATCAGTCCTTTTTCTGTCTGACTTGTCTGGAAGCAAAGCCCTGTTTGATTTATTTGTTCTTTCCTCAAACCGTTTTTGTGATGGGATTTGAGGTGAACTCTGTGTATGGCCCTTCCAGTCCATTGTTTTGTATTCAGGTGGACGTTCTGGCTCTGTGCTTAGTCACAATGTCACATGTTATTGTTCTTGTCCCCTGAGCAGATCTACTTCTGCTTTCCTCCAGAGACAGATTTCATTCTATCCAGAAGAGAATTTGCTAGCAGAATTTCTCTCCGTGACAGGCTATACGTTCGCCTTCCCCAGACATTGCCTGGGGGAATCCCAGCTAAAGTCTGTATCAAGAGAAGAGTGCTTCTGCAAGCAGAAATATAAGCACCTCTGAGTGCCTAGGGGGCGTGGACTTACGGGGTGAGGTACTCCACAAAGTTACTCAGGGTCTGCTTCAGGATCATGATGATGGCCATCTGGATAACGAGATCCGTGATGCAGCCGCTGGGATGGCACTGGAAAGAGAAGAGAGTTACACTGTGCTGACCAGATGGGCTGGCTTCAGGACAAGGGTGCATGGGCGAGGCAGAACCTGGAGTGATGGAAGGCTGTACTGAGGAGCAAGAAGCAATGTTTCAATAGAGGCAGTGTCAGGGAGGGGAATGGGGGAAGGGCAGAGAGAGGTTACAGGGAGCAGCATTGGGGCATGAGATCACTCACCTCCTCCAGCCTCCACTTGCCACCTATACGCACGTATTTCCCAGGATGGCCGTTAATCCTGACCAGGAGAGGGCAGAGTTAGATAGGGCTGAAGCTGGTGCTCTCAGCCACACCCGGGGTAAGCAGGGAACTGGGAGGACTGTGACTGCCCCGGGGGACACACAGACCAAAAGCGGGGAGAGAGGCATCATGAAAAGACTGAAAGAGAGGGCATGAGAGACAAACACAAGCACGTGCATCACCCAGCAAGAGAAGGACAGCGGGAAACAAGCTGCGAGCGGTGGAGAACTGTGCCCCTTCCCAAAAAGCGGTGAAATCCTGGCTCCACTGAAATCTAGGGCAAAACTCCCCAACGACTTCCAGGGGGCCAAGATTTCACTCACAGGCTCAACATCCAGAAAGTCAGGCTGCACCAGCCTTCGTGATCCCTGCTCCAGGAGGAGCCAGTCCCTTCCCTGAACCAGTGGGGAGAAGCACTAGGCAAGCCGGACAGGGTTTATGGGCCTCCCCAGGGAATGGGCCCTGGGTGTGCGTGCGGCAGCATTAGTGCAGCCCTCCACCCAGGGTGGATGCACCTAGCTCGTTCTATGCTGAAGGATGCCCGGCGGTGACTGGGCGGGGCCGTAGCCGTGCTCACCTTCCCAGGAAGAAGGCGATATAGATCAGCGAGGAGAAGTAGGTGAAGAACTGGAAGGTGAAGATTTTCACAGTGAAGATGTTCTCGCGCTCGGAGAAAGTCCGTGGCTCCTCTTGAAACAGGAGGGCGGATCCGTAGGTTAGTCCTGGGAGCCAGAGCCCCGTCCCTGCCTGGACATGCTCCTTCAGCCTGTCATGCTTCCCTTCCCCAAGCCCTCGGCCCTTTCACCTTGTGAGACTAGTGGCCTCCCCAGGGAATACCCCTGATGCCAGAATTGCCTCTGGCCCACTGTGCTCATGAGAGCTCTTTGCAGGGCTCGTCCATTTGCGGGGGCCAAGGAGAAGGCAGCTGTGGTAGTGGCAGTGCCCCGTGCTGTACAGAAGCTAGGTGCAAGCAGATGCGAGAGCCTGAGCCAAAAAAGGCCCTTGATCTCCAGGGGAAGGCAGCCAGCACCATTCAGGATGGACCCAGCGGGCTGTGCTGGAGGATGCTGGACAGGGTGAATACGGTACCAGCTTTGGCTTACCTAGTTCACAGAGGAAGAGTGCCACACGCCTGTTGACCTGCAAGGGAGCAGAGGGAGGGTGAAAGGAGAGAGAGGAGGGGAAGGGCCTTGGACTCCAGGGAACAAGGAGGACCCCCACTACACAGTGCTCCCTACCTTGGTCATGACGACAATGGTAATGTAATGCAGCACAGCCCCTGTTATCACCGCCACGGTGTTGGCCCGGTCTCGGAGGAACTGTGAGTCGGTCTGGGTGAAGAAGACAGTCGCCACCACACGGTAGATGACGAGAGCGTGGGCAATGCCAATGAGCACGGTGATCTGCAAGGACAGCGGGACATCAGCTCTCTGGCAGGAGCTGGTGACACGAGGCGGAGGAGCGCAGGGAAAGTGGAGGGGGAACTGGTGTGCATGGGGTGCACGCGGGCAATAAGAGACTGAAATGTGGCTGGATGACGGGTTCAACAGCAGCATGAGGTGCTCCAGGCCCGCACGCAGCCTGCAAGGTGGAAAGCCTGAGCCCAGCCCAATTTCTAGGACCAAGGTATCCAACCAGCCACTCCAGTGGCTACTGCTCTAACAAACTAGCCACGTTATTCTCAAAATATATTTCTTGTTCAAGCCAAAGAGCCACTAGAGCTAGGGCTGAGCATGTTGCCACCACAGTCTAGAACAGGGGTCAGCCACCTTTCTCAGGCGGAGGGCCTAGAGTTAACACATTTGACATTTCAAATAAGAGGACGCCCCGGGAGGCAGTGTATCTGGATCTACCCGCTCATGTTGTATTAATGGACTAGATATACAATGACACATCAATACAACGTGAGGGGGTAGACACTGATACAGATCCACTCCCTCTCAGGGGGTGTCCTCTTTTTTTATATGGTAACCCTAGGAGTGCAGAAATTTGACCTTTTGACATCTAGGTCCAGTCCAAGTGCCGATGATGCTTCTTAAAGTCACTCACGGTCCTACCTACTTACAACAGCTCCATTAATAAATAAATGAAGACGCAGAGCTTCACCGTCTGTGGGGCGTGGGGAGCATTAGCCGGTCTTTTGTTTATCCACAGGCGAGATGGCTTTGAGCAAGCTCGCGGCTGCATGTGGAAGGAGGGGTGGGGCTGAGCTCCTGCCTTGCATGCCAAGGAAGAGCGGCTCACGTGCCACTCTTGGCACCTGGGTTGGGGGCGGGGGTTGCTGACCCCTGGTCTAGGAGAAGTGACGTGGGTGAATTCAGACGCTTTGGCCAGGAGTGTATGCGTGTGGTGTATGGGGGGAGAGGAAACAGACAGGTGCCTGCAGGGTCTGATTCCCATTTGCCATCCCTTATGAGCAAAGTAACCATCAGTCACCCATCCTGGCTCTGTCCCTGCGTGCAGCTGGGACAGGGTTTTTCCAGACCATTTTCCCTGTAGCATGGTGCATAGGAAGGGATGGGTGCTGGAAGGTTCTCTGCAGCTGGCGTGTGCCCATCAGATCTGAGGAAACAAAGGGGCCTTTTCCACGCACATGGCTCCCTTCCTGCTCTGCCCACCTTAGCGTAGTGACAGCCCTTAATCTGCTGAGGCTAGGGGTCTCCTATCTTCACCCTGTCACCAGCCTTGCAAGCCCACCCCATCTTCAGCCAGTGGAGCCCCTCACTGACTGGTGGAGGGGGGGCAGCTGGTGAGCAGGGGTCCGGCCAGCAGCAGGACACGTCAGTACTGAGGTGGGGGAGACAGAAAATACAGGACAATTTGCCTGTTTTTAGAAAAAGTTGAGACAGCTGCAGGAGAGATTAAAATCAAGCGTCCCTCAAAAACAGGCTGGCTGGTCACCCTAGACTTCCCTCCTCTGGAGTACTGGGCTAGGAGCATTTGGTCCCCAGGCCCACTCAACCCATGCCCGCTCTGAGGCCTGGCCAGTTAATGCTGACTCCTCTGAGGGGCATGTTTTAGGAACCAGACGGAGAGCATGACACAGGCCGCCAGGCAGCCACACAGTGGTGGTGACATGAAATCTCCACCACTCTGGCCAGAATGCACCAGCCCCCCTCCACTCCCTCCCCCAGCTGTTCAGTCCCCTGCCGGCCTTCAAGCTCCTTCCCAGTGCATTCACACCATGAATGCCCCACCTATTGCTCAAGACTGTAGAAATCCACACATGGTCGGAGGCGTCTGAGCCAACGGACACAGCACGTACCATAAGCAGGACTAAGAGAAGCACGATCGTGCTGCGGATGTAAGAGTGCTGATACTCCTTCAGAACATACTTTGGGTTGTTGATCAACTGCAAGGCCATCTCCTCCTGGGGACGGGACAAAGAATATGCGTCAGGGCTGTATCCTCAGGCAAAGTGAGCCACAGGGCAGTATGGTGCCTGTCATGTGCCAACGAAACACAAGCATGCGATGAATGTGACACCCACTGGCAGAGCAGAAGAGGAACAGGGCCCTTTAAAATTGCTGCTGAAGGGCTATGTGGTGGGCTATGTGGTAGGCTCTGGGCAGCCCTGGGGGCTGTGGTGTGCCACAGTCTGGATGGAGCTGAGGGCTGGCTGCCCACAGCCCCACCCCTTCCTGCGGTATAAAGCAGTGCCCCCCCGCCCACACCTGGCCCAGGGGGCTGGTGAGACTGTCAGCCCTGCTGGGCACAGGTCACTTACAGGCATGAACTAGCGTGAACGGTGGATTGTCTGTAACGTGAAGTCTTTAAACCGTGATCTGAGAAGGTCAGTGACTCGACCAGAGTTTACAGGTCTATGAGGGGGTGGGTGGGTGAGGTTCTGTGGCCTGCAACCCACAGGAGATCAACCTAGGTGATCACGATGGTCCCTTCTGGCCTTAAAGTCTGAGTCTATAAAGAGGACAACAGTGCAAACTTTTTCTCACCTCATCTTCATCCCACCTGTAGAGTTCCCAGCCACTGACCACCTCGGCCCTTTTCCTCTTCCACAGTTCCAGGAACACAGTGGCTGTAGGTGAAACAGTGTGGTCAGAGCAGCAGATTGTTCTGCCCCCTGGGAACACTGACTTAGTGAAGGAGTCACAGGAGCACATGCCTTTCCTGCAGGTAGGGGAAGGGCTGCCAAGCACCCAGGTTCTAATCCAGCATGGGTGGATTAGCCTGGCACCCCCTCCAGAAAACCCCTCCAGACAGGTTGTTTATTGCTGGTAGCCCGGGAAACAATCCAGGAAGAGGTTCCCAGCTGGGTCTGAATGCACTTCCAGGATACGGCGGCCAGGCTGGAGTATGTTTTCTAGCCAGCATTGTGAGACTCCTGTCCTCAGCTGGGTGGGTTACCCCTCACCTCTTTTGTGGGCATAGTTCTTGTATCTCTGCTGAGCGAGCTGCTAGCAAAAATTATGGACCAGATTCTGTGCCATGTTTTGCACGAGAGAGAGAAGGGATGGAGATAGAAGAGTGGTTGTATGCCTGAATTTGCAGCTGTTCCCCTGAGGCCAGGCAGCCTCTGTACAGCTTGGAATAGCCCCAAGGACTGCTCTTAGGCCAGCCTCCCCTCTCCCACATCCATCACCCAGCCCCACCTTGATGGCATCAGTGGCAATGCTTTTGTAACATGTATGTCAGTAACCTCAGAGCTGAAATGCAACCAGATTAGATACACAGATGCTACTGTGGGGTGTACAGAAAAAAACCCTAGACAGATGGGCCACCAAACTCTTTCCACAATAGGCCACTAACCAGACACCAAAGGGGAATGCCCAGAACTGTATCTGAACCAGTGACATAAAGTTACAAAGTACCGAAACCCATCCCCAAATGCCTGGAACTTCACCAACCCTTCCCCCTTCACATGCTGCCCAACCTCACACCTTCCCTTGGTAAAACTGCAATTAAAATTTCTGTCAGGAAGCAAGGGTATTGGTAGGTTCTGAACAGCCTTGGTCACCAGACTTGGACCAGGCTGCAGCTGGCAAGTACTCCTTGCTTCAAAGCCTCATGTTCGGTACAGACAGACAGAAACCTACCCCAGACTGCCATGAACATGGCAAAAAGAACTGTCCCCTCATTGTCAAACAGGTGAGTGATCTGGAAAAGGAGAGATGAGAAAGGGATTATAAGGGAGAGCAGAGCACGGGTGTGTAAGTCTGGCTGAAAAGGATGGAAGAGGCCCGCGGGAGCCACAAGGACCGTGGGAGAGGCACTGCGCTCAGTCTCACATGGGAGAGCAGTGCTCCATGGCACTCTGGACATGATGGGGAGTCCTAAGAACTTTCTCCACTTAGGCCTCCGCCCAGAGCCTGGGATGCCTCCACGCCACAAGCAGAACAACAGAGGAGGACAAAATTCTCCTGCAAGATCGCCCTGCAGCCACCTTGAGCAGCTGACTCATTTCCTGGGAGAAACATATTCATAGAATCATAGGACTGGAAAGAACCTCAAGAGGTTGTCCAGCCCAGGACCTTGCATTAAGGCCAGGAACAAGCACCATCCATACCATCCCTTTTTGTCTACCTTACTCTTACAAATCTCCATTGATAGAGATGCCACAACCTCCCTAGGCAATTTATTCCAGTGGTTAACCACCCTAACAGGAAGTTTTTCTTAATGTCCAACCTAAACCTCCCTGGCTGTACATAAAGCCCATTGCTTCTTATCCTATCCTCAGAGGCTAAGAAGAACAATTTTTCTCCCTCCTTCTTGTAACACACTATTAGATCCACTCTGTCTTCTCCTTTCTAGACTAAAACCTGGTTCTTTCAGTCCACCCACACAGGTCATGTTTTCTCCTCCTTTCTTCATTTTTGTTGCTCTTCTCTGGACTCTTTCCAATTTGTCTACATCTTTTCTGAAATGTGATGCCTAGAACTGGGCACAGTACTCCAGCTGAGGCCTAATCAGAGCAGAGTAGAGCCGAAGAATTACTTCTCATGTCTTGCTCACAACACTCCTGTTAATACATCCCAAAATAAGGTTTGCTTTTTTTGCAACAGCATCACACTGTTGACTCACATTTAGCCTTTGGTCCTCTGTGAGCCGCCCCCCTAGATGCCTTTCTGCAGTACTACTTCCTGGGCAGTCATTTCCCATTTTGTATGTGTGCAACTGATGGTTCCTCCCTAAGTGGCGTACTTTGCATTTGTCCTTATCTAAAGTTCATCCTATTTACTTAGACCACTTTTCATTTGTCTAAATCTTCTTGTAATTAGTTCTATCCTCCAAAGCACTTGCAAGCCCTCCCAGCTTGGTAGCATCGGCAAACTTTGTAAGCGTACTCTCTGTCATCATCATCAACAACCATCATGGGCTCAGCGCCCGTTGCTGTGTGATGCCTCTCTCACTAGTTCCTTCCATCTTTCCCTGTCCAGTGTGGAGTGGTTTAGTTTCTGTAGACTAGCTCTGCACCAATCTACTATAGCATCTACCCGTTCACTGTGGGGTCTGCTTCTCCTATTCAAACCGTCCATTATGCTGAATACCAGGGTCTTGATATTTTATTTGTCGTTCATGCTACATATATGCCCGAATAGCTGTAACTTGCGTTGTATAACCTTCTGCTGTAGGCTCTCTTTTGGCTGGATCTTATATACTCCTCATTGGTGACCTTCTGCATCCATCCAGTTCTGAAGATCTTCCTATAACTACACCTCTCAAAGGTCAATAGCCGCCACTTCGACTCTTTCGTTATCACCTAGTACTTGCTATGCCATTATCTTAATCACTGATGAAGATATTGAACAGACCCAGGCCCAGAACTGAGCGCTGTGGAACTCCATTAGTTATGCCCGTCCATTATGACTCTGAACCATTGATAACTACTCTCTGGGAAGTGTCAGCCAACCAGTTGTGTATCCACCTTACAGGACTTCCAGCTAGGTCAGGGCTGGGCAATAATTTTTGATGAGGGGGCACTCCAAGGTTGTGATAAGTGGTCAAGGGCTGCACTTTTCTATGCAGGGGGTGTGGGATCTTAGATGGAGATTGGGTGCAGAAGTGAGCGCAAGAGCAGAAGACGAGGGGTCAGGAAAGGGTGTGTGGTCTGAGGAGGAGCTTGGAAAGGAAGGAGTTGAAACCTGAGGCAGGGAATTGTGGTGCAGCGTCCGCACGGGGTATGGGTGCAGGAGAGGATTCTGGCCTGGGACAGGAGTGTAGGGGAGTGGGTGCAGGGCCTGGAAGGAAGTTGGGGTGTGATGCCAGAGGCAGACTCTGGCTGGGAGGTGCTGACCTAAGCAGCTCCTGGACAGCAGCACTCTTAGACAGGCTCCCCTGCCTGCCAGGAGCCCCAGTCTACTGGCTGCTCTATGTAGCTCTCTGTGCTGGAGGAAGAGCCCCAGCCCTTCAAAAATCTCTCTCCTCCCATTGGCTGATTTTGTGCTCTGCCCCACCCGCTGCAAAAATCTCTCAGCTCCTGTTGGCTGGAAACTAGCCAATGGGTGCTAAGAGATTTTGTTGTGGGCAGGGAAGCATCCAAAGCTCTCCTCCTTCCACAGCTGTGGGGAGGGCCACAGACCAGATTAAAAGGCTTGTGGGGCCGTATCAGTCCTGCGGGCTGTATCTTGCCCACCCCGATCTAGGTTGTATTTTCCTAGTTTGTTAATGAGAAGATCATACAAGACTATTCTGAAAAATCTCACTAAAGTCTATATATGCCACCTCTACCACTTCTTCCTATCCCCAAGGCTTATTATCCTATCAAAGAGAGCTAGCAAGTTGGTTTGACACAATTTGTTCTTGCTATTTATCACCTTATTATCTTCTCACTATTTGCAGACTGATTGCTTAATTATTTGCTCCATTATCTTTTCTGGTACAGAAGCTGTAGGCCCCGCAAATCCATGGATATCCATTTTATATCTGTGGGTAGCTGCATGTATGGACGTGCGTCTGAGTATCTATGGACCAGTTTTGCAGATGCAAATTTCCCTGTTAAACTGACTGCTCTGTAATTCCCCAGGTTGTTCTTATTTCCCTATTTATAGGTGGGCACTATATATTTGCCTTTTCCAAGTCTTCTGGAACCTCTCCCGTCTTCCATGAGTTTTCAAAGATAGCAACTAATGGCTATCTCCTTAGTTAGCTCCTTGCATATTTTAGGACACAGTTCATCCTTCCCAGGTGACTTGAAGACATGTAAACTTGTGCAAGTAATTTTTAATTTGTTCTTTCACTATCATAGCTTCTGAACCTACCCTATTTTCACTGGCATTCACTATGTTAGGTGTCCAATCACCAACAACCTTCCTGGTGAAAGCCAAAGTAAAGCAGTCACTAATCACGTCTGTCATTCCCACATTTTCTGTTATTGGTTTTCCCTCTTCATTCATGGGCTTGCCCTGTCCTAGGTCTTCCTCTAGCTTCTAATGTATTTTCATTGGCCATGTGCTGCAGGGCATGTTCTGAGGGACAGGCACAGCATGTAGTGGAAACATGGGCCCGGGGAAAGGGGGAAGGTTTCTCTGATTTACCTTGGCATAGGTACAAGTATCTGACAGCTGCCAGAACGGGCACTTCTGGTCACAGAGTGGGCACATGACAGTGGTGTTGGCTTCACAGATTTCTTTGCTGGAGCAGGAAAGAAAGTAAGGAGTACAATGATTGCTCTGCTAGCCCATCAGCCATGTGCTCATGCTATCCATCACACTCAGCAGCTACGGGTGAGGTAGAGCAGGTACTCACAGCTAATGGAAGGAGTAAAGCTCTATGTTGCAGCTACCAGAGCTTAGTGCCCTGGGAGAGCACAGTGGGATCTCATTCCTGCCAGGCTTCCTCTCAGGTACCTATGCATCCACGTCGCCATGGTCACACACACATGCAGGGATGCAGCTGGCAACCTGCAGCAGGGACAATCTGGTGCCTGCTCCCTGCCATACATCCCCTTTCTCCAAAGCAGTTTGGCCCTAATTTCTCACAAGGGCCCAACAGGGTACAGGGATGTGGAGTCATGTGACAATGGAACATGAGCCATTCGGCTCACTGTCCTGTGTTTCTAGAGCTGCCCCGCTCAGGATAAAGTCCTGCTCTTGTTCCATTGAGTGGAGCAGTTATTGGAAGTCAGTGACCTGGCAGGTAGAAGTCAG
This sequence comes from Carettochelys insculpta, assembly GCF_033958435.1. NCBI lineage: Eukaryota > Metazoa > Chordata > Testudines > Carettochelyidae > Carettochelys > Carettochelys insculpta. The sequence goes on along the minus strand of NC_134142.1, from coordinate 116,816,323 downwards.
AGGCAGGTCCATAGACAGAGGGCCCAAAGTCAGATGCTGTGGATAGGAGAGGTGACCGCTCCATTTCCCTGGAGTCACACATACATGCATACATGTGGATGCACCAAGTGTCTGTCCCCCCATGCACTTACCTGACCTGACTAGAATTAAAGTGAATGATCCCATGCAGGAGAAGGAACAAGCCTGGTACAGCAGCAAACAGGAGCATGTAGGTGTACCAGCCCAGCCAGGCAAAATACAAGGCCACCTTCTCCCCAAAGTAACTCCTGAAAGACAAGGTGGCGGCAGCTGAAACCAGACATCCCCATCTCACCCCAGATCTGCAGTAACAATATCCTGTGTCAGCCAAATGCCCATAGGCAGTGGTGTCCCTGTCTCCCGCCCCCTGGAAATCCCATGTGGCTTTCCTCCAGGACCTCAGGATGGGAGGGGTGGAGCCCCATCCTCTTTTTCTCCTTAGGTTACTTTACTGTGCCCTGTGTTAACAACCTGGCAGAGCAGGGTTGAACAGTGAGGGGGAAAACGTCCCCTAAGAACACAACTCCAAACACTCAGGCTGGTCGAGGCCAGAGAAGAATGTGAGGAACTCATTGCCACTGGATCCAAGTGAAGCCAGGAGCTTGGCAGGATGCAAAGGGTGAGGGAGGCAGGGTCTGCACATTTCTATGGATGATGAGACTATCCAGAGTTACAAACAGTAAGGATTGAACCATCCATGGTGCAGTTCCCAGCATGAGACGCCTGGGGAAGGGCATGGGGTGTGAAAGGGCCCGTTTCCTGCAGGCAAGTCTCAGACTTGCTCCACCTGCCTCTGATGTAGCTGCAGGGAACTGGACTGAGAATCTGATCGAGTATTTAACAAAAATTGTATTCTAAACCCACAGCGGTAAGATGGGTTCACAGTTTGGCAAAACAAGCTTGTCCAGCTCTGGCTTGACCTTCGAGTCAGTCATATGGAGGATTAAGAGGAACTCCCCAGTAGGAGAAGCTGGTGCTCAAAGTCATGTGCGGAGAGGTTACTGCAGCTCCTGATTGCTGGATGGCTGTTTTACATGGTGTCCCTGTATGGCTCCATTGTCCTCCCCCTTGGCATGGGTTACCTCAGTTTCTCAATTTGCTGTCTGTACAGTTCCTCTCTGCACGGGACCCAGCACATCTTCAGGGATTCTCTCCTCTCGTCTTGCTGGAAACAGCAGCATTCAGATCAGACACAGCACAAGAGAGAGGCAACCTGCCAGCTGTCCAGCTCCCCGCAACACACACATCCCACACACGCCTGCTCAGAGGTTAGTTGGGTCTTTCTCCAGACACATTCCACTGCACCCTCCCCTAGCCAAAGGATCTATAGGACTGTGACCTATTTCTCTGTCTTCCCAGCCACTCCTCCCCTACTAACTACATCCTCTCCCACCTCTGCAGTGCATACATTCCTTCAGCTCTGAGACACCCACATATTCCTCACCTCATGCAGCGGAAATGCCGCCTCAAAGACCTTCTCCTTTATCAGCTTTCGGAACGTCTCTAGCAGCAACGAAGGATGGCGAAAGTTAGCAATGGCAACCTGGCACAATTCCCCCAGCCCGTGCACACAGTGGAACCCAGGCTGACCCTTTGACCAAACCCTGCTGAGAGAAAAGGCAGTGGGGGGAAAGCTAAAGAGAACTGGAGTTCGGGTGTTGAAAAGAAATCGGCAGTGAGTCTCCCTGTTACAATAATGCGTTCCCACTGCAGACAGAGCACATAGAATGACCCCCAGTGGTTAGTGGCAGGGCACTGCTGATGGGAACCTCTGCAGAGGCACCAGTCCTGCTGCATCCCTTTTACCGAAGTTTCTGTACAGTGCCTGTGTATGCACAGGGGTGTGTGCAAGTTTCAGTGTGCAAAGCAAAGCATACAAGTGCTTGCATGAGCTGCACTTGGGGTGTGTATTTTTGACTGTGCCCATGAACATTGGAAGAGGGAACTAGAAGAGAGGAAGCAGTTCCTTACCCGTGGGAGAAATCTTTGTGTTCTGCAGGATAAAGTTGACTATATATATCCTGCCACAACAAAGAGGAAGAATTAAATGCTGAAGGGTGAGTCTGGACCTGGGCTTGGAATTACCAGGGTAATGGGAGATAAAGGGGAAGACCCATCCCAGGAGCCAGCGATTAAAGAATGGGCTAAGAGACCTGGACTGGTGGGGGAGCAAGGAGCAGGGCAAGAACAGGGAATGGGTTTAAGGTTCAGTTGTGGGGACGAAGCATGAAGGCAGGAGCTCAGCGTCACTCTTTGGGATGTCTATACTACAGGGAAGGATGACCCGGTCAGGGTCGATCTTATGGAGTTTGATTTCATGCGCCTGGTAGAGACACTTGAAATTGAACTATCCATTCTGGGGTTGGCAGTTGACCCCTATACTGCTCAATATCCCAAGGAGGAAGGGAGGTCAACAGAGAGTTTCTGCTGTCGACCTCCCTCTGTGAAGACAGCCAGATAAGTAAACTGCAGATAAGTCGATGCCAGATATGCAATTCCTGTGGCTAGAACAGCATATCTGCAATTGACTTCCCTGCCTAGTATAGACCAAGCCTTTGATTGTAAATAGTTTTCTAGGGAGGATTCAAAGCATGGCAAAGTAATTCCTCGGGGGGAGCCAGGGAAGGTGGCCAGTGATCCAGCTAACAGGCGCTCCTCACCCTAGGCTGCATGATCATCATGGGCATTAACATGAAACATCAAACCCCCACACCCTGGTGATGTCTGACATCAGGGAAATGCTTGCCTGGTGGTGATGGGCACATCCTCCTTCACAGGAGAATTCTTCCACGTCAGCAGATGGTATTTTTGGAAGAGTTCATCTGGGGCATGGATCCCATAGAATAGCTTTGCGCCCACGATTTTCTGGATGGAGGATCAGAGAGATGAGGGAGGGAGAAGACAAGCTGCTGGAAGTATCCGCAGGGATTGGAACACTGGCAAAGAGCTGCTCTGCCAACAGGTCAAGTCAGTGGGCGCTCTAGGGATCACCAGCTGCAGAGCAAACCACTGCAAAACTGAAAACCAAGAGGCAGGAGAGCAGCCGCATCCAGAAAGTCTCTTCTTCCTCAACGCCCTGTCACAGTGCTCCAGTAACTCTTCCTCGCTCCATCTCCCCGTCCCCAGCCTCTTCTCCCACCACCCTTCCCTTCCCTTCCCTTCCCTTCCCCTGGGAAGAAAGTTCTCTCCTCCTGCTCTAACACTGCTCACACTCTCAAAAGTCTAGCCCCTCTTCAACTTCTTGTCTCTCCTTCCTGGAGTGCTTCCTGCCCCATTCTTATCAGCAATAATTTCTTAGGCCTGGGCTACACTGACAAGTGATGGCAGCATTGCTATGTCTTCCTGGAGTGTGAAAAATCTACCCTTCCCCGCCCCGAGGGACATACCTATACTGACCTAAGCCCATGGTATAGGCAAGCACTAGATCAATGGAAGATATCTTCCACTGACCTAGCTATAACCTGACAGGAAGGTGGATTAAATCCAGGGTCTGGAAACCCATCCCATCACCTTAGTGAGCAGATGAATTGAAATGCCACAGCAGCACAGCTGAAGCATTTAAGTGTAGACAAAGGGACTTTGCTGTGACATTTTTTCTCCCTCTTTTTTATGGAAATCTGTTTCTGAATTTGAATATGCTTTATGCAAAACAGGTCAAGTAAACTATCATTGAAGGGCCTGTGAGCTCCTGAATGTGTATATTCTATTTGTATGCCTGGATTGTTCTTGTACTTAAGGCTATGAAGTGTCAATCTGCTTATTAATCTAGAATTTCTAGTAACAGCCATTGCTGGCAATTAGGGGCTTAATGGCCAAGTGCACAAGGTAACAATCTGTAAATGGTTTTGTTTTTCCTGTGAGCTCAGTTTGGGCTTGGTCCTATAAAAACCTGTGACCATGCCACCTGGTCCTGGAATCCATCTTTAATTTGGTAATTTTCCATGGGGATGGGGCTTGTGAAACAACCACTTAGGGAAAATGCTATTTAAGGAATGAGAAGCAATCAATGTCAGCTTTGGCTAGCTTCTTAAAAAAAACACCTCCCCACCCTAAGAGAACACTTCAGAAGATGTTAGACTCAGTCTAGAGAAGGGATGAGCTCTGACTTCAAAGAATTTATCTGGATCAAACAGAGGGGTGAGAAATATATGTGTAACAATCTCTCTTAGTGTATCAGGCTTAACTGGTGTGTTGTGTTTATTTTGGCTTGGTAACTTTGATCTGTCTGTTTTCACTTGCAAACACTTAAATCTGACTTTTTATACTTGTTTATTATCAAACCCCATGTAGATAATTGTTACTGGGGGAGAGCCAGAGCTGTACAGCTCTCTTTCATTGATGAAAAGAGCAAACATCTTTATGAGCTTTCTCTGTGTAAAACTCTGATATGGAGTAAGATGGATTTACTTGGGGATTTAGTCTCTTTTGAGGGCAGTGTTCATGGATTATGGCAAATCTCTATAACTGAGCAGTTCAGTATCTGTGGGGGGAGCTGTACCCCAACTCAGTGCCTTTACTGCTGGAAATCAGAACTTCCAGCCCAGAGGGCAGATAAATGGGCTCAGTGGTATGATAAGCACACTGGGTGATGGCCTCAATGGGACCTCTGATCCAGCTCATCACATCGGTAACTTAATAGGACCAGATAAGTAAGTAATACAACAAGGAAAAAGGTTAATGTTGCCTCCGAGGGGAGAAAGCCATCTGTGCCCCTAGGACAAATTTTAAGGCCAGATGTGTCCATTAGGACATTCATGCTCACCTCCTATAGAAAGATGACCTTAACAAATTCATAGTCCATTTTGGTCAATTTCACAGGCACAGGATTTTAAAAATTGTAAATTTAATTTCATGGTGTTGTAATTGTAAGTATTCTGACCCAAACAGGAGATGTGGGAGGGTTGCAAGGTTGTTGTAAGGGAAGTTGTAGTATTGCCACCCTTCCTTTGGCGTAGCTGCTGATGGCTGTATTGCCTTTAGAGCTAGGCAGCTGGAGAGCAGCAGCTGCTGTATTGGAGCTCAAATTCTCCCTGGATTTGAAGGCAGAGTGGCTGCCAGCAGCAGCACAGAAGGAAGGATGAGATGGAACATTGTTGCCACCCTTACTTCTGCACTGCTCCTGGTAGGGTACTGCCTTCAGAGATGGGTGCCCAGCCTACGGCTGCCACTCTCCAGCCACACAGCTTTGAAGACAACTCAGAAGTAAGCGTGGCAATACTGTAACCCCCCTAAAATAACTTTGTGTCACCCACAACTTCCTTTGGGGTGAGGACACTCAGGCTGTGTCTACACGTGCACGCTACTTCGAAGTAGCGGTGCCAACTTCGAAATAGCGCCCGTCACGGCTACACGTGTTGGGCGCTATTTCGAAGTTGAAATCGACGTTAGGCAGCGAGACGTCGAAGTCGCTATCCCCATGAGGGGATGGGAATAGCGCCCTACTTCGAAGTTGAACGTCGAAGTAGGGCACGTGTAGCCGATCTGGGTCCCCCAACATCGAAATAGCGGGGTCCACCATGGCAGCCATCAGCTGAGGGGTTGAGAGACGCTCTCTCTCCAGCCCCTGCGGGGCTCTATGGTCACCGTGTGCAGCAGCCCTTAGCCCAGGGCTTCTGGCTGCTGCTGCGGCAGCTGGGGATCCATGCTGCATGCACAGGGTCTGCAACCAGTTGTCGGCTCTGTGGATCTTGTGGTGTTTAGTGCAACTGTGTCTGGGAGGGGCCCTTTAAGGGAGCGGCTTGCTGTTGAGTCCGCCCTGTGACCCTGTCTGCAGCTGTTCCTGGCACCTTATTTCGATGTGTGCTACTTTGGTGTGTAGACGTTCCCTCGCAGCGCCTATTTCGATGTGGTGCTGCCCAACGTCGAAGTTGAACGTCAATGTTGCCAGCCCTGGAAGACGTGTAGACGTTTCGATGTCACTACATCGAAATAAGCTATTTCGATGTAGCGTGCATGTGTAGACGTAGCCTCAGTTTGAGAAATGTTGGTCTGTCCTGTGAAATCTGTACAGCATAATGTAAAGGCACACAAAAGACCAGACTTCATGATCTATGATGTGTTTTTCATGCTGGTGAATTTGGGCTCATCATATAAATTATAGCAGTCACATCTCATGAAACAAACAAGCAGTCAAGTAGCACTTCAAAGACTAACAAAATAACTTATTAGGTGAGGAGCTTTTGTGGGGCACACCCACTTCCTCAGAATTGAAGATATATACCATCTCATGGTATAAACATATATACACACACACACAGACCATCTCATGAGTAACCCTTCTCCCTCCAGGAGAGGGGCCCCTCCAGAGCAGGGTCAGAGGGTCCACTGGCAAGAGAGGATTGGGGAACGGGGAAGCCCAGGACTGAATGATCAAGGAGGCTGAATTACCCCCATACCTGGAGGGCAGCACTAGGATTTCCTGGAGAAAAAGCTCTGCCTTGAATGAACAGGAGGCTACAAGTCACTAAGGCAACAGCTGTATAATAATTTGTACCTGGTTATTGACCTTGCTCATGCCCTCAGCCATTGCTACTCCTGGAATGGGTGTGAGCTAGCCCATCTGATATGGAGCAGCTGGAGAATGGGCTCATGCACTAGAGAGCACAAAAGGAAGGTCTTGCATTGTGCCAGGAACCAAGCCCCACATATGTTTGAAGAGAGGGAGCACCCAAGTACCCTACTGCCATAGAGAAGGAACCCTGAACTGTCACTCCTAAGAGCAGACATCTGGTGGTGCCCCATGATCTGCATGGGGAGGAGCCCTGGAACTGCCAGACTACAAGCCAGATCCTCAGCTGGCGTAGTCAATTCAACCCTGTTGACCACACTGGAACTGTGGTGACTTCTATATCAGCTGAAGCTCTGGCTTTCCTTCTGCAAAGCCATAAACCCAGGAGGCTGCTCAGTTTCCAGGGCGAGGAACATGTAGGCAGCCGGGGACAGGCAGTCACGCTGAAGTTGCACAACATCTGGCTGGAATTCATTTTAGGGGGAGCCTAACGTTTGTACATGCAGCTCCGAACAGGCTGATTACATTTTGTGACACACACTTTCAGGATCTTGTACTGGATGGGCCTTCCTTTGATTTCTTAAAGAAAGAAAGGGGCTGGGCCTGGCCATGACCTGGCCAGCTCAAGATCAATCGGGGAGGGGAAGCTGTTGTGAACCTTTCATGACTGCTGTTCCCCTGGAGCTCACTAAGGGTAGGTCTACACAGCAAAGTTATTTTGAAATAATGTCTGCTATTTCAAAATAACTTTACAAGCATCTACATAACGCAACTGCTATTTCAAAATAATTTCAAAATAGCAGTTGGTTTAGTTTGAAATTGGTAAACCTCATTCTATGACTAACAGAACTCTTTTGAAATAGGGTCTGTGCAGACAAGGAATAGGCACTATTTCAAAATAAGCTATTCCAGAATAGCTAATTTTGGAATAATGCTGCTGTGTAAACATTATTTTGGATCAGAGCCCCTGAAAGCAATGCTTCCAGGGACACTAATCCAAATGAAGCTGTATTATGTGTGGACACACTTTCAGAATAAGTTTTGCTTATTTTGGGGCTTCCCTGTAATATAGATGCATTATTCCAAAATAGCTTATTTTGGAATAATAACTCCAGAATAACTGTAGTGTAGACATACCCTGAGTCAGCTCCCTGAAATCCCTCTGTGTGAGCCAACTCACAGCTACCTTATAGCAGTGGGAGCTGGCATAAACTCTATGACAGTTATATAGGCAGCCCAGGACCAGTTAAGCTATGACTAATGGGATAAAAATAAGAAAAGAGAAAATATACATATGAGTTTACTCACAACGAGAGCCATCTGCAGACACTTCTCCCCAAAGGAAGCATTGGATGCCTCGCTGCTTGGGTCTTTGACACCTAAATTAGCTGCAGTCTGTGAGAACACAGTGCAAGGACCATTCCTGCACTGGTGGACTGGATGATCAAATAAATTTTTCTGGGTTCTGTGACACAATAGCTCAGAACATTAAGAGCTGAGTCATGTGGCTCAGCCAGGGATCCTGTGTATCCAGTCACCTGCCTCCCCTAGTTAAGCTCACCTTGAGGATAAATCCTTTATTTTTCAACTCCTCCAAGAATTTCTTCCTCTTAGCATCCTTCTTGCTGCCAGGCCTGTGTTTGTCGCATACTAGAATGAAGTCCCACTTCATCAGGTTCTGGCCGAAGGAAACATCCCAATGAAATCAGTGAATGGTGGCATTGCAAAGGATAACCTTACAGCTGACTCTGTGTGCAGGGAGGCTGAACTCCATCTCATCAGGCCAGTCTGGAAGGCTCCTTAGGATTCCTTCCCCATGGGAAGGAGATGAAAACACACCCTCCCTGCAGGCTTGTGGAGAGTCTTGCTTTGTTGCTGGGAGTCATAGAATCATAGGGCTGGAATGGACATCAAGAGGTCACCGCGTCCAGCCCCCTGCTTCAAGCAGGATCAACCCCAACTAAGTCATCCCAGCCAGGACTTTGTCAAGCCGCGACTTAAAAATCTCTAGAGATGGAGATTGCACCTCCTGTCTAGGTGACACATTCCAGTGCTTCATCACCCTCCGGGTGAAGTAGTTTTTCCTAATATCCAACCTACTTCTATCCTTCTGTAACTTCAGACCATTACTCCTTGTTCTGCCATCTGTCACCACTGAGAACAGTTCTTCTCCATCCTCTTTAGAGCCCCCCTTCAGGAAGCTGAAGGCTGCTATTAAACCACCCCTCAGTCTTCTCTTCTGTAAACTAAACAAGCCCAAATCCCTCAGCCTCTCCTCACGGGTTATGTGCTCCAGTCCCGGAGTCCTGGTTACTCTGTCTGCAGAGTCAGTGCAGGATGTAAGGCTGTGGGCTCTCGGCCAGTGAGCTGGGGAGAACACCCTGGGGACATTTATCAGCACTAGTAGAGCAGGGAGGGAGAAACAGCATGGGGTGGATTGGCAATGAGACTTGGGGCCCTGGTGTGTTCACACCAAAGCTTGAACTTGAGAGCTGCTAATGCACTGGATTAGGAGGGTTGTAACTCACCGGAACCAAGGCCTCCATAGGTTCTGAGGCAAAATCTCTCCAGGGAGTCATCACAATTTCCTCCTGTGGCGAGAGGGAGAGAATGAAAAAGGAGGGGACATGGTGCAGTCTGTGAGGTGGCAGCATCACACACACCTCATATCCCAACCTACACTCTGGAAATGCAGGAAATGCGCCCATGACCAAGCTCTCCTGGGTCAGACCCACCTCCTTCTGCTTTAAGCAATGGAGGGGAACCTCTTAACTAAGAAGATGAACTAGTTCCTATTGGGAGGAGCAGGTGCCCAGGATTTCACTCCATATTACAGCTGAGAGAGGTCTCCTTTCCCTGAAGTACAGAAATAATAACATCTTACTAAGGTTTCCAGTCTTTCCTCCTAAGAACTTTGCAGACAGCACAAAGAGTTTACACCTAACTGCCTCTGAAAAGCGAACACCACAGGAGGGAGAAGAGAGCAACTGTTTAAGATCACACAGCAACACTGTGATTCATTGCTTAAGAAAGAAAAGGGGAAAACAAACAATATATCCAAACTGCAACCCCAGAGAAAACTCTAGCTGGGAAGTATTTCAGGGATATTCCACGAAGCACAAATGAGGCAACAGAAGGACATGCGTAAGGCTGGCAGAGAAGTGTGATTGAACTGGAGGGGAAAAGATCAGGAGGAGAGATTGAGGAGCTGATGGCATAGAGGTGATATCTGAACACATGGGATCCAATTAAATGATAGAGGGAGGGAAAGGATCTCTTTCAGTTTTTCTGGCTGTGCTTGTGTGTTCTTGCTGGCTGACCTGGAAAAGAGAAAGTGGAGACCAGGGTTACTGATTCCTCAAGCAGGCAGAAAGATATCAGGGCTCATCTAAGTGTATTCACCTTCTAATGATTAGTCACACTGCTTAAAGTTTACTTCTCCTCAAACACTGTTTGTCAAAGTAAGAGCATTGGCTTCCTTCTCTTAGCCCTGCACAGCTGGCAAAACTAAGAGAGAGGAACAAGCTGGAGTCTCTTCCTGCTTTTGCACCATCAAGAGAATTGCTTGTCACTTCCCGTATGTGCAAAACAAAAAGCAGTCAAGTAGCACTTTAAAGACTAGCAAAATAGTTTATTAGGTGAGCTTTCGTGGGACAGACCCACTTCTTCAGGCCATAGCCAGACCAGAACAGACTCAATATTTAAGGCACAGAGAACCAAAAACAGTAAGCAAGGAGGACAAATCAGAAAAAGATCATCAAGGTGAGCAAATCAGAGAGTGGAGGGGTCAGGGGGGAGGTTAAGAATTAGATTAAGCCAAGTATGCAGACGAGCCCCTTTAGTGACTCAGAAAGGTCCCGTCCTGGTTTAAACCATGTGTTAATGTGCCAAATTTGAATATAAAAGCCAGCTCGGCTGCTTCCCTTTCCAGAACGGTGCGACAATTCTTTTTCAGAAACACACATACCTTTAGGTCATTAATAGAATGCCCCATTCCATTAAAATGTTGACTAGCTGGTTGACTTCCGTCCAGACTTCTAAATCCCTTAGACAAAGGGTCAATGGGCACAAAACAGACATCAAAACACTCCAGATCCACAAACCAGTTAGTCAACATTTAATAGAATGGGGCATTCTGTCAATGACCTAAAGGTATGTGTGTTACTGAAAAGGAATTATCGCACCGTTTTGGAAAGAGAAACATCTGAGCTGGCTTTTATATTCAAATTTGGCACATTAACACATGGTTTAAATCGTGATGGGAACTTTCTGAGTCACTATAGAGTCTGCATACTTGGCTCAATCTAATTCTTGACCTTCCCCCCCACCCCTCCACTCTCTGATTTGTTCACCTTGATTATCTTTTTCTGATTTGTCCTCCTTGCTTACTGTTTTTGGTTCTCTGTGCCTTAAATATTGAGTCTGTTCTGGTCTGGCTATGGTCTGAAGAAGTGGGTCTGTCCCACGAAAGTTCACCTAATAAACCATTTTGCTAGTCTTTAAAGTGCTACTTGACTGCTTTTTCCTTAAAAGCAGTGTCACTTCTGGAAGTGGGCAGGAAACATAAGAGGAGCAGATTAACCTAGACTGGCTGCGTGTTCAGTGTGTAATGGGAAGCCCATTTCTTACAGCTCTGGGCTATAGGTATTCTTGACTCCATACGTACTACTTCTGTAGTGGACCAAGGCCTGTTTGAAAGGAGCATAGCTGAGGTACTCTTAACTAGAAAAGGGCTCATAAGACAAAACTGTGATCTGAATTTCAAATGCTGCAAGACTCATCAGGGTTAGATTTAGGGGTTTGGTTCAGTGTGTATAAAGATAGGAGCCACTTACTTGTGACATTCTGATCTGGATTCAGAACCTCCCCCAGGAAGTTCAGGACTTGGGATTTTGGATCAGAGCTATCTCTGAGGCCCTATGCTTTTTCTGAGGGGCCTTACAGCTGTGTATGACACTGTGGGTCTAATTCTGCTCTCACGCCACTGCAATCCCACTGGCCTCAGTTTGATCATCCAACAGTAAAGGAGAATTTAGCCTTTTTGTAAGCTAGTGATGCTTTTAGGAAAGCTTCCACAAACCTCCGTAGACCAAATCTGGACTTGGGGTGAACAAGTGCAAATCCATTGACTTGAGTGGCGATGCATCAAGGAGGCCTGGTTTCTGCTGACACCTCTTGTGTGCGCTGAGTTGCTCATTTGTCACAACACCAGATTTGTTGAGGCAATGCAAGAGCAGCTGGAAACCAAGACTTAAAGGGCTGAAGGAGCCATTCAGAATGGAGGTCCGAGTCTAACAGCAATGAGAGCCGTCTCAGCAGTGGAATGTATGACTGGTATGCAGTTGCTCACCATTACTGCCAGCAGTTGTTAAACTGGGACGGCTTGTTACACATACAGCAAATGAATGAAGATCAGATTCGGTGGCTTCTGCAGGATTAATTAAAGATCTGTCTCTGTGCTCTCATAATGAGTACTGGCCAGCAGATTTGCCTTCTGCACCTTCTGACTTCTAGTAAGGATCCAGTCTCAGAGGGGTGGCTGTGTTAGACTGTAGCTTCTCAAAAAACGAGCAGTCATGTAGCACTTTAACAGCTTTATTTATTAGGTAACGAGCTTTCATAAGTAAGACCCATTTCCAAACAGCTAAATTTCTCAACGATCAGATACATGACTCAGGATTACAGGATTTACATTTAAAGTAAACCCCTATGGCTCGGCTGAGGAGGAGGGAGGTTTTGGCAACACAAGGATCGGCATTCCTTCTTTTATTCCACACAAGACTTTCAGTTTCTTCTCTGTTAATGCTCTTTAACTTCCTGGTCTTCCAGTGTGTGATTGGAATCTTACATCACCACTTGCTTGTATAAGCAGCATTCAGCCTACGTGCTGGAACCAGAGGAACTTGTCTGCCCACTGTGGTGGCTTCTTATAGACTAACAGATATTTTGCAGCATAAGCTTTCGTGGGCAAAGACCCGCTTCCATGAAAGCTGATGCTCCAAAATATCTGTTAGTCTATAAGGTGCCACAGGACTTCTTGTTGTTCTCAAAGATTCACGCTAACATGGCTATCTCTCTGATAACTTGTGGTGGTTTCTGTAACTGAGCTGGTATCCTGTAATGCAGCTGATGCTCCGGTTTCCAGAGAGCAGACGAGGACACTACCTGACTGTGAGTAGATATGTGCCTGGCCCCAGTGTTTACTGGTTTCAAAACCCAGGCCCCCCTCCTCCACCTTCTCCTGCTTTCTCACCATGCTGGAGCTCTGAAATCGTCACTACAGCCCTGCCTGAATGAGAGGCACAGCTGGGAATACGGTTCAGGAGTAGCTGGCACCCAATCTTCAGCTTTAACCATTAGAAAACACAGCCACACAAAGGAAGCACAAGAGAGGCTTCAAGCCCTCTTCGTGCACCTCTGATCCTCAGACTGCTCTGAAACAGTCTGGTGCAAGTTAGAGCACCCTGAAGGCTGCTCCAGTTTGCACTGGCTGCCAGTGGCACCAGTGGCCCTTGAGATTGCCAGTGCACAGAGGAGCCTAAACACCAGGCCTCTTTCTTCAGCCATAGCCCCTGTGCCAGACAAGGGAAAAGGGAGGCTTAGGAGCACTAGAGTGGCTTTACACCATCTGAAGGTCCTCTGGTGCATCTTCCCTGTTGCCTCTCTAAGCCTCACACTCTCTGGTTCCCATCCAGCCCCCTCTTCTTGCCCTTGTTTACGTGGAACATGTTCTAAGTTTCCCCATTGGGGGAGCAGCATTTCAGCTGCACAAGGGTAACATAGACCGGGAGCTGGTAGGCAGGCACTCTAGATCAGTGGTGTTCAATAGAAATTCAAGGATCGCCACAGCCTCCCTAGTTGTTTCCCCCTGCTCAAAATAAATGCCCTCCCCCTCCCCCAGAGCCAGGCATCCCCTTCCCCCAGGCGCAAACTGCTGCCGGCCCACCAGAGCTGCTGCCAGGGCCGTGCAGCGCTGGGCTGGAGCTGCAGGAGGATCCACCTCTGACATCACCACACGCTCGTCTCTCCAAGGGGTGGGGCCTATGGGTGGAGAGCACGCCACGTGTGCAGCTCCAAGCAGCTGCATTTCGCCACACTGAGGTGTCCAGCTCACCACATGTGGCGAGCAGCAAACGTATGGGACACCATGGGTCTAGATTTTATCTAGCCCTGCTCAGAGCATAGGGCAGTGGAAACACCTGTGGCCTGACTATATTAGTGCTCTGCTTGTCTGCCCCCAGGGAAGGGCACAGCAGGCAATGCTAAGTGAATAGTGGTTAGTGGAGCTGCTGCTCTGTCTCACAGTCTTTGCTCAGGCCTCCCTCTCTGGTGCCCTCTTGCCCCACTCTGCTAGCTGTCATTTCCACTGGCTCTCTCCTGAGCTGCCTGAAGCCTAGCTCAGGGGCACAGCCAATCGGCACCACCCTAATCAGCTGCTGTACAAGTGCTTGTGCAAAGTCAGAACAACATGGTGGCATCAGAAACAGCTTTGCATTAAGGGTACATCTTCACTACCTGGAATATCGACCCAGTCGGGGTCGATCATCCTGGTTTGATTTCACATGCCTACTGGGAATGTGCAAAACTGAAATATTGAGTGGGGAGGGATAACTCAATGGTTTGAGTATTGGCCTGCTAAACTCCGGGTTGTGAGCTCAACCCTTGAGGGGGCCGTTTAGGGACCTGGGGCAAATAGGTAAGAAAGAAGAAGAGAAGAAAAAAACAGATGGTGCTTGATTGACCCTGCCAATAGGGCAGGGGACTGGACTCAAGGACTTCTCAAGGTCCCTTCCAGCTCTATGAGATGTGTATGTGACAGTCTGCCCCCGTATTCCTCAATCTCATTAGGAGTAAGGGAGGTCAATGGGAGAGTTTCTCCTGTTGAACTCCCTCAGTGAGAATGGCCAGGTAAGCTGATTGCAGATAAGTTGATTTCAGCTACACAATTGCTGTAGCTGGAACTGTACATCTACAACTGACTTTAAGGTCTTGTGTAGACCTGGCCTAGGAGAACATCACCAGGTCATTTACGCTCCTCCCTCCTTAGGGCAAACCTGTGCTTCTTAACAGTAGCTTAGAGCAGGCAATGCCCCAAGCATTGGTTTCCTGCTAAAATCAGTCAGTCTAGAAATAACCAATAAATAGCCAGGCACACTGCCTGCCAGACTAGATGGGCTGGGTATTGCCTACTAGGGAAGGCTGTGGAGGCAGAGCCTTCGCATTCCAACCTTACAGGCTTGTGCAGTGCTCTTTGTCTCCCCTTGCCTGTGTCAGTGCCTCAACAACCTGCTGTTTGACAGATTGATGATAGTGCTTTTTGCCAATCACAAGCCTCTTTAGGTGTTCCTGGATAGCTCAGTGTTAGCACATTGGCCTCATAAATCCTGGGTTATGAGCCTAATCTTTGAAAGGGCCTTTCAAGGGGCAGGATTGTTGGTTTGGTTTTTTTTTTAAACTGTCAGGGGTGGTGATAGGTCGTGCTGTGAAGAGGTGGGGACCGGACTGGATGACCTCTTGAGGTCCCTTCCAGTTCCATGAGATTTGTATATATCTCCACATTATTTATTTAACACAGACATCCCGAATATTGCTGTATAGGGTATTCATTATGGTCTCCACAGTAACAATAATCTGGTCCCACTGCCCATACGCATGTCTAATAGGTATTAAATAAAACTCTATGTCCAGCAGGGCTGGTTGAATAATGACAAATATGTATTAACAAATTAATCCCAGACTGCTGAAAACTATTCATTTAAAACTGAACTTGATTATCTCTGGCATTAGTTGTTTAGTAGGAAAATCTTCTTCATGGTTCCTTCTACCCAGCCATGCTCTGCTGCACAAGACCAAGGTAAATGCAAAGGTGGGTTTAAGCCCCATGTCCTGGGGCTGTCCTGCACCAACCTGGATCTCCAGCACCACTCAAAGCAGCCTTCAGGTTGCTTTAACTTACATGGCCAGGATAAAGAGCCATTATAATCCCTTTCCTAGGCACCATCTCCCAATACCAGGGGACTAGAACTGGAACACGCTGGAGGCCATGGGAAGCGAGCAGACAGAAGCTGCTCTAGCCCCCTGCCTTGCCGGTGGTGGTGCTCCCACTCCATATCTATTTATCTGTCTCATAGAGCTAGAAGAGACTTTTTCATAGGTCATCAAGTTCAGTCCCCTGCACTCCCAGCAGGAACTATCACCATCCCTGACAGCTGCTTTTTTTTTTTTCCAAATTTATTTGCCCTAAATACCAAGATGCCTAAATGCTCCCCTCTGGGATTGAGCTCACAACCCTGGGTTTAGCAGGCCAATGTGCAAACCACTAAGCTGTCCCACCCCCAGCCTTTTAAATCATGGGTGGGCAGAGGAGTAGGGAGGAGTGGGGAGGAGTGCAGCAGCATCCAAACACCCCGGGCCTCTGGGTAAGTGTGGCACCACCCACACCATGGTGCACCCCACTCCCATCAGAGGCTGCACCCTCTCTCCTCACCCCTTTTCTGCCCCCAAACTCCCTTCTAGTGCTTGCATCAAGGACCCCCTCACCCTTCCTCAGGAAAGGGCCAGCCCCCAGACTCCATCCCAGAGGCTGCACCCCAAGCTCCCTGAACCCCACCCTCATCCCCCTCCTGCACCCAAACTCCCTTCCAAAGCCCACACACCCTCCTGTCCACCAATCGCCTGCACACCCTCCTGTTCCCAAACCCCCAGAGCCAGCCCAAAGCCAACATGCAAACTCCCTTCCAGAGTTCGCACCCCTCCCGTCCCCCAACTCCTGCTCAGAGCCTGCGGCAGATGAAGTGGGAATGAGTTTGGGTGGAGAAGAGGTGTGGGTTCTTGGAATTCTGGGCACCAAAATTTCTGCAAACCTGTGGCCCATATCTCCTTTTCATCTGTACCACACCTATATGATCTCTTGCATGTCTTCTGGGCCCAGAGACTGCTCAGCACACTCTATCACTTTGCCAGAGGCACAGCGCTCCCAGGAACAGAGCCATGGGACTGCTCACATGCCTCCAGGCTAGTCACATGAGTGAAGTCAATAGGATTCCTTCACATTTCCTTCCTTCTTTTAATTCAGGGTGGTTTACAGCTATTTGGGGAAATGACTCGGGCCAGGAACATTCACATATCTGATCTTCAGGAATCATTAGCAACAAACAGCTGCTGTCTGTCCCACAAAAGCTCATCACCTAATAAATTGTTTTGTCAGTCTTTAAGGTGCTATAGGACTGCTGGTGCTTTTTGTTACCAAGCCTAAAGACATTGCAAATTCAGAGGAAACTTTGATTGAATTGACACATAATACATTTGTATATTTCCTATTTAGTCCCCTGGTCCTGAGAGAGTCATCACCATCATCAACTGTGGGCTCAGCACCTGTTGGTGTCCGATGCCTCTTCTCATTATTTCCTTCCATCTTTGCCTGTCCAGTGTGGAGTGGCTCAGTTTCTGTAGACTAGCTCCACACCAATCTCCTCTATCATCTATCTACCCATTCTCTGTAGAGTCTGCCTCTCCTATTCGAGCCATCCATTATGACAAATGCCAGGGTCTTGATTTTTCATTTGTAGTTCATTCTGCCGATATGCCCAAATAGCTGTAACTTCCGTTGTATAACCTTCTGCAGGAGGTTCTCTTTTGGCTGTATCTTCCTGTATAATTCCTCGCTGCTGACCTTCTGCATCCATCCTATTATCAGGATCTTTCTATAACAACTCTTAGAATCTTTCATTATCATCCATGTGTCACATCCCTACAACATGCTGCTGAATACACACGTTTTCAAGATGCTCAGCTTCATTCCGAAGCTAATCACTTTGCTTTTCCAGATCTTATCCATCGCCTTCAAACTCACTCTTGCTTTTGCTATTCTAGTCGCTATTTCCTTCTTACAGTCTAGATCATATGTTATGTTGCTCTGCAGACTCGTGAACTTCTCTATGTTCTCTAGTTCGATCCCATCCTCACTGATCTTCCTACTTCCTTGTCTCCAAATACCATTGTTTTTGTTTTAATGATGTTCACAATCAGGCCATACTACCCTTCCTCGTTTAGCACCTGCACCATTGTCCCTAGGTTCTCCTCATCTTCCTCAATGATAACTATATGGAAATTGCCTGAGTCTTTCCCCCTCTCTCTCTAACTTCACCTTGTATTAAGTGGCTCTTTCCCTCCCCCCTCACCGTGTTGCACCAGGCCCATAAAGCTGATGTGAGTCGGTGGCTCTCACAGAACCCAGCAAAGGTCTGGCCCCAGTTTCAATACAAGGTATCTCTAGGCTGATAGCCTAGTCCTCTTTCTTGACTTGCTCCCCGCGCCCAGCGCCAGCAACCCGCAGTCCCCTCGCCCTCCCTGCAACAGGTAAAGGCAGTTCGCAGAGCCGGGTCTCCCAGCAGCCCCGGGCGGAGGCGCTGGGAAGCCGCTGCAGTGGACGTGACACGGAGTGACCTCGCGGAGTGCGCTTCGCAGGGCCGGGCAGCTGCACTCCAAAGCGGATCGCGGCGTTTACACGGAGGCTGGAGCTCGAAGGAGACTCGAGGCGTGGGGGCGGCCGGGCCGGCGGCGCTGGAGAGCCGGTGGGAGCGCGCGGCCGCTCTTACCTGCATGGTGCGGACACGGAGCAGCAGTCACAAGCGCGCCGCGTACCGCGCCGCAATCGGCAGCAGGGCTTCCCGGGAGGGCGGCCGGGCTGCGTCCCACGGGCGCCGCTTCCGCCTGGGCGGGCCACTCCCTCCTCCCGGCCGGCAGGAGCCTCGCGCGGCGCGGCGCGGCGCCGAGACTGGAAGGGCACTGCCCTCTCACCCGCTCCCAGCCCCACCTGCCGGGCAGGGGCAAAGCCCAGCGGCGCTGGGCCCCCTCCCCGGCCGCCCGCGTGGGCCTCCTGCCTCTCCTGGGGAGCCTGGGTGCTGAGCGCCCGTCAGCCCTGGGGAGAGCCTGGCTCCAGCCACTCGGCCCTGAGGGCGGGGGTGGGTGACCCCACTTCCCTCGGCTGAACATGGGACACCCCGGGGACTGAGGGGTAGTCCGCCGGCAAGTTCAATGACCCTGCATACGTTCGAGCTAGCGGCAGGCTGAGTGAGCCCCGCCCTGCGTAAAAAGAGTAGGGCATAGCTGGCTTCTCCGTGCTCCCCTCATTTGTAAGGGCTCCCAGCTCACATGGAGGGGGGAGACACGCAGGGCCGCCCCCCAGAGGTCACACACACACGGGGTGTGTGTGACAATGGACTCTTCCTGTCCCACACTCTCTGGCCTCCCTGCCTGGCTGAGCCCCCACCTCTGCTGACACCTCTTCTCCTCAAGGCACGTACCCGCCCCCCCACGCATTTCTGCCAGGGTTCACACCAGAATGTGGCCAGGCGCAGAGAAGGAATTGCAGCTGCTTCCGGTCACGGGCGGGGAGAGGGTTGCCCTGGCCCATGTCTTTGTAGAGCTCATCTCTCCCATCACCACCACTCCCCTGTGGCTGGAAGCAGGTTGTCCCTTCCTGCACCAAAGTGGCAGCTCCAGGCTGCTGTGGACTCCTGACATAACCCAGCCATCTCCTACCCGCCAGCTACTGCGCAGGCAGGAAGGAGTTAAACCCTCAGGCTGCCTGGTGCGCGAGGGAACCTGAGTGCTAGGGGATGAAATAGCCCCACACTCCCGGTGGGGGTGCGGGGGAGAGAGAGAGAGAGAGAGAGTGTGTGTGTGTGTGTGTGTGTAAGTAAAAAATATGGTTAGCCACTGCCCTGGGGACTGCTATGGATCCTGCAAGTTCAGAGCACAGACAGGCTGGATCTGTTTCTCTCTCTCTCCTCCTTCCCCAAGAGGTTACCAGTGTGTTCACCACACCACCCGCTTTGCATAGTAGGCTACTGGTCTCCCCCACTCACCACTGGTAGCTGGAGAGCTGCAGAGCAGGGGTCTGGCCAGCAGCAGGACGTGCTAGTACTGATGGGGTGGGGAGAGAAAATGTACAGTACAATTTGTCTGTTTTAAATAAAAAGTGGGGGCTCCCTCAGGACAGCTTAAATACAGGGCTGTCTATTTAGCCACAGGATGTCTAGTCTTCCTAGATATGGGAGTTTTGCTGTTGATTTCAATGGAGCCAGGATTTCCCCCACACCCCTCAAGCTGAGCTCCCAAAGTCAGCACCAGGTTTGCTGAAGGCTGGTGCTGCTGTCATGAAGGGGAGCAGGCATTCACAGAATCACAGGGCTGGAAGGGACCTCAGGAGGTCATCTAGTCCAGCCCCTGCTTCAAGCAGGATCAACCCCCACTAAGTCATCCCAGCCAGGACCTTGTCCAGCCGGGACTTAAAAACCTCAAGAGATGGAGAATCCACCACCTCTCAATGCAACGCATTCCAATGCTTCACCACCCACCTGGTGAAGTAGTTTTTCCTAATATCTAACCTACACCTCTCCCTCTTCAACTTCAGACCGTTATTCCTTGTTCTGCCATCACACACCACTGAGAACAGTTTCTCACCCTCCTTTTTAGAGTACCCCTTCAGGAAGTTGAAGGCTGCTATTAAATCACCTCTAAGTCTTCTCTTCTGTAAACTAAACAAGCCCAAATCCCTCAGCCTATCCTCATAGGTCTGGTGCTCCAGACCCTTAATCATTGTTGTTGCCCTTCGCTGAACCTGCTCCAGCAAATCCACATCCTTTTTATACTGGGGGGCCCAAAACTGGACACAATGGCCGCGTCTACACGTGCACGCTACTTCGAAGTAGCGGCGCCAACTTCGAAATAGCGCCCATCACAGCTACACGTGTTGGGCGCTATTTCAAAGTTGAAATTGACGTTAGGCGGCGAGATGTCGAAGTCGCTAACCCCATGAGGGGATGAGAATAGCGCCCTACTTCGAAGTTGAACGGCGAAGTAGGGCACGTGTAGATGATCCGCGTCCCGCAACATCAAAATAGCGGGGTCCGCCATGGCGGCCATCAGCTGAGGGGTTGAGAGACGCTCTCTCTCCAGCCCCTGCGGGGCTCTACGGTCACTGTGTGCGGCAGCCCTTAGCCCAGGGCTTCTGGCTGCTGCTGCGGCAGCTGGGGATCCATGCTGCATGCACAGGGTCTGCAACCAGTTGTCGGCTCTGTGGATCTTGTGTTGTTTAGTGCAACTGTGTCTGGGAGGGGCCCTTTAAGGGAGCGGCTTGCTGTTGAGTCCTCCCTGTGACCCTGTCTGCAGCTGTTCCTGGCACCCTTATTTCGATGTGTGCTACTTTGGCATGTAGACGTTCCCTCGCAGCGCCTATTTCGATGTGGTGCTGCCCAACGTCGAAGTTGAACATTGACGTTGCCAGCCCTGGAGGACGTGTAGACGTTATGATGTCGCTACGTCGAAATAAGCTATTTCGATGTAGCGTGCACGTGTAGACATAGCCAATATTCCGGATGTGGCCTCACCAGTGCCGAATAAAGAGGAATAACTACTTCTTTCGAGCTGCTCGAAATTCTCCTCCTAATGAACCCTAGTATGCCATTAGCCTTCTTGGCTACAAGGGCACACTGTTTGCTCATATCCAGCCTTTCATCCACCATAACCCCTAGGTCCCTTTCCATCATACTGCTGCTGAGCCTATCGGTCCCCAGCCTGTAACAATGCTTGGAATTCTTCCGCCCCAGGTGCAGGACTCTACACTTCTCCTTATTGAACCGCATCAGATTTCTTTTGGCCCAGTCCTCCAATTTATCCAGGTCCCTCTGGATTCTCTCTCTATCCTCCAACGAATCTACCTGTCCCTGTAGTTTTGTGTCATCTGCAAACTTCCTGAGGGTGCAATCCAGTCCCTCATCCAGGTCATTAATAAAGATGTTGAATAACACCGGCCCCAGAACCGAGCCTTGCGGCACTCTGCTTGAAACAGACCACCATCCAGATAGTGAGCCATTGACCACTACCCGTTGGGCCCAACCATCAAGCCAGCTTTCTATCCATCTTATAGTCCAAGGATCCAATCCATATTTCCTTAACTTATGGACAAGAATGTTGTGAGAGACCGTATCAAAAGCCTTGCTGACGTCAAGGTGTATCACATCCACCGACTTCCCCATGTCTACAGAGCTTGTCACCTCAGCATAGAAGCTAATCAGATTGGTCAGGCAGGACTTGCCCCTGGTGAATCCATTTTGGCTACTTTTGATCACTTTCCCCTCTTCCAAGTGCTCCAAAATGGATTCCTTGAGGATTCCCTCCATTATTTTCCCAGGGGTTGAGGTAAGGCTGACGGGTCTATAGTTCCCTGGATTGTCCTTCTTTCATTTTTTAAAGATGGGCACTACGTTTGCCTTCTTCCAGCCATCCGGTATCTCCCCTGATGTCCAAGAGTCTTCAAGGATAATGGCCAAAGGTTCAGCAATGACCTCTGCCAATTCCCTTAGTACCTTGGGATTCACTAAATCCAGACCCATGGACTTGTGCACATCTAGTTTTCTAGATAGCTCAGAACTTGTTCCTTCCCCACAGATAGCTGCCCTCCACCTTCCCATACTGCATCGTCTAGGAGCATCATGTGGAAGATGACTTTGTCTGTGAAGACTGAGGCAAAAAAAGCATTGAGTGCTTCAGCTTTTCCTGCATCATCTGTCACTAGGTTACCTCCCTCATCCAGTAATGGCCCCACACCTTCTCTGATAACCTGTTTATTGTTCACATGCCTGTAGAAACCCTTCTTGTTACTCTTCACATCCCTTGCCAGCTACAGTTCCAATTGTGCTTTCGCTTTCCTGATTACTGACCAGCATTCTCCAGCCATATGTTTATACTCCTCCTTAGTCAACTGTCCACGTTTCCATTTCTTGTATGCATCCTTTCTGAATTTAAGCTGACTGAGCATTTCCCTGTTAAGCCAAGCTGGTTGCCTACCATGTTTGCATTTCTTACTATGCAGCGGGATTGTTTTGTTTCTGTGCCTTCAGTAAGACTTTAAAATACTGCCAGTTCTCTTCAACTCTTTTCCCCTTCATCTTCGTTTCCCAAGGGATCCTGCTCATCCATTCTCTCAGAGAGTCAAAGTCTGCTCTTCTGAAATCAAGGGTCTGTATGTTACTGCTCACCTTTCTTACTTTTGTCCAGATCATGAAATCTACAATTTCATGGTCGCTGCAGTTCAGGTTCCCTCCCACTTCTATTTCTTCTACTAGTTCTTCCCTGTTTGTGAGCAGCAGGTCAAGTTGCACATGGCCCCTGATTTGTTCCTTCAGCACTTGTACCAAGAAGTTATCCCCAACATTCTCCAAAAACTTCCTGGATTGTCTGTGTGCTGCTGTATTGGTCTCCCAACAAATGTCCGGATGATTAAAGTCTCCCATGAGAACAAGGACCTGTGATTTGGAAGCTTCACTTAGCTGCCTGAACAAATCCTCATCTATCTCATCTCCCTGATCTGGTGGTCTACAGCAGACACCAACTACAACATCACCTCTGTTACTTCCACCTCTAAGCTTAACCCAAAGACACTCAACTGGATTTTCACCTTCCTCGTACTGGAGCTCTGAGCAATCATACTGCTCCCTCACATAGAGCGCAACTCCTCCTCCTTTTCTCCCCTCTCTGTCCTTCCTAAACAATTTATAACCTTCCATGACCTTGCTCCAGTTAGGCGAATCGTCCCACCAAGTCTCCGTTATTCCAACCACCTCATACTTGTTTGACTGTGCCAGGGCCTCTAATTCTTCCTGTTTGTTCCCTAGGCTTCTGGCACACTGTTCCCACCTTCCAACCCAGCCTGTCCCATTTTGTTCTTCTAGGATTGGATTAGTAGCTACCATTCTGCACTAAGGATACACATAATATACAGTGGGGAGCCATGCCCTGAGAAGGATTCAGCGCGGAGTCGTTATAGCAGGTCTAGAGAAGAGCCACCAAATCAACTGAAGATTGCTCTCTGGTCAACCCCCTTACTCTATCCCACATGAGAAGACTAAGGGAAGTTGACAGTAATGTGACCTAAGGTACGTCGACTCCAGCTACATTATTCACATAGCTGGAGCTGCACAGTTTGTCGACTTTCTGCTGTAGTGCAGTGTAGCCTCAGTCACCTGGTCCCCCCGTCCTCCCTCATTTCCTACTCTGCCTCCCTCTGTCTTTCCCTGCCCCTAGACCTTGCTGTAGCTTTTCCAGTGGCTGTTTCCCCTCACGTGTATCATCAGAAAAAAAGGGCTGAAAGGATGTCTAGTCCAGAGCCCTGCACTCAGAGCAGGACTAAGTATTACCTGGAAAGATCATCCCTGACAGGTGCTTGTCTAACCTGCTTATCGAAACCTCCAGTGAGGGAGATTCCACAACCTCCATAGGCAATTTAGTCCAGTGCTTAACCACGCTGACAGGAAGTATTTCCTAATATTCAACCTAAACCTCCCTGGCTGCAGTTTAAGCCCATTGCTTCTTGTCCTATCCTCAGAAGTTAGGAGGGGAACACTTTTTCTCCCTCCTCTTTGAAACTATCTTGAAAAACAGTTTTCCTCTCTCTGCCTCAGCCACCTTTTCTTCAG
Organism: Carettochelys insculpta; assembly: GCF_033958435.1. NCBI lineage: Eukaryota > Metazoa > Chordata > Testudines > Carettochelyidae > Carettochelys > Carettochelys insculpta. The sequence goes on along the minus strand of NC_134142.1, from coordinate 116,792,317 downwards.
ATTCCTGTGTTTGTCTAAGGTGTAATACTGGTTCACATTTCCTCGTTCTTTCCCTCCAACTCTCACCTTCCCCTGGCCTTTCCCTCTGTGCCTGCACTAGAGCCTGCATTAGTGTTGGTCTGGTCTGGTCTGTTGTGCATCTCTACAGCAGTATCCCCCAGGAGCGCCAATCACCACACAAATGCAGAACTAAAGAAGGTCCCTGCCCAGAAGAGCAAACAGTCTATGGGGCATTCCCAGTTTCACCCATGCTCTTTCAAGGCCTAATCCAACCCCCAGTGGGAGTCTTTCCTTGTCCTTAGTCCTCAGGCTCTCCTCCGTTTCCATACTACCTTTTCTGTCCCATCCCTCTCAACCTTTCTCACCCCATCAATTCCCCATTCTATCTCTCTTCTAACCCACCCCCTCACTCAGCCTCCATCCTTCCCAGCCGTCATTCACCCTCCACTCCATAAGTGCTGTCTCCTTGGGTGCTTCAGGGCTCAAACACCCACCAAAATAATAGGGGGCACTCAGCACCCAAGAGCCAACAGCAGGTGGCAGGAGTGCAGAAGGTGTACAGCCCCCATCTGCAAAAATAAAAGTCGGAAGCATCTGGGCTCCGCTCCTCCCAGCCCACACATCCACCACTTCTTCTGGCCTCCTCTCTTATTGTCATGCTTCCCTCACCTCCCATGACCACCACTAAGCACGCCCCCCACCCCCCCGAATTTTCCTCCCATCCCTTCCCATTAGCAGAATGGGACAGCAGCAGGACCTGAGACTTGCGTGCAGACGTGATGCTTTGGGGTCCTCCCCAGAAGGCAGGTTGCAAAAGACAGCTTTGGTAGGGACTCCCTCCTCTGCACTGCTCCTGCCAGCAGTGGAGTTACAGGAGGTGGTCTGAACTGTAATTGGAGCATAGGAACTGACTTCAAACTTCCCCTGCTTAAAGGAAAACTGCAGTGATTTGTCCCCAGGCAGATGACTGCAGACATGCTCACTGAGTTGGGGAGGTAAGTGGAAGAAGGAAATTAATAAGCAACATGTCAAAAATGTTTCAGACACTCCATCATCAGTAGGACCAGGTGGCTGGGCAAACCTCAGGAGTGAAACTGGTTGGCATGCATCAGGATGGAATAAAACAGCAGTAGCAGATTTCCACATACCTTTTTATATTATGTTTTGCGGGCCTGATCCTCAGCTGGTTTAAACCAGCATGGAACTCATTGAACTCAGCGAGCTTTTACAGATTCACATTACTTGAGAATCTGGTTCTGTATGTTTTTTAATGGGACTTTTTGGTGTAATGTTCAAAGTGCCAGAGCTTAAAAGATGTGGAAGTCTCCTGCTGTCCCCCACGTCTCTGTTGCTCTGATCACCTAGACATGGCCAGGCTGTCAATGTGACTACTTCCTGCTATATTCTTTCAGATGTCATTGGAGGTGTTATACAGGACATTTTAAAGCAATAGTTCTCAGTGAGTTTAGTCCCATCTGAACAATGACATGCTGCCAACGTTGTAACAAGGAGTCCCACAAAACTTTCACCCTCTAACTTGTGAAAAACAGTTGGGGTGTCAGTTTAAATGGAAATCAAAATTAACAGGAAGCTGCTGGCAAAGCAAAGCTAGCACACTGAGATGCTTTTGGCACTCCTGTTTTGTCTCCTACTGGTACTGCCTCCTGCTCCCCTCTCTTTACCAGTGTCCCCTACCCCAGTAACCTAACTTTGGTGGACCATTTGCTCCCTCCCAGCCTAGGTTACAGACCTGCTTTTGTCCACTCTTTCAGGCAATCCCCATGCGCTTTGGAAGGGTGGGAATGTGAGTGTTCCTAGAGAGAGGAAGGCAGGAGGCACAAGGACATTTCTTCATTTGTTTCCCATGTCAGCAAAGCATTTTCTCATCACCATGGAAAGAGACGTCACCACAAGATGTGCAGAAATGTTCTGAAGTTAATTTCCCTGAAAATGCTCTGCCTGCATTCCTGAAAAGAATATTCTAAATCACCACAATGAAGGGCACCATGTTCAAGATGTGTCATCTGAAATACAGGGTGGTGACTGGGTTGCAGAAAGATACCAAGGGCTTTCTAGAGGCCCAAGGAGTCAGGGGATGTCTTGCCTTGGAAAATGTCTTACCTTTGAAACAGCTTGATGGTGGCTGTAGCATTCAACAGGCAAGGTATGTCCTTATCAGCTATATTTTTATGACCTGCAAGCCAAGGACAAGTCAGTCTCTGGTGGATTGGTTTACCAGTAACTGCAGAGAAGGTGACCTGTGAGAGGCAAAGATATCATTCCAACTGCTCGCTACAGTTTAATAGCAAGATTTTAACAAGGGGCTCATGGGAGTTCCTCCAGCAGGCTACTGTGTCCAAGGGACTGGAATCACTGTAGATTCTGTTGCAAGGAAGCTGCCAGTCACTGTCTTGCTCTGTATGTACCGTAGGACACAGCCCTCACAATTGTGCTGCTGTAGGCAGATACTAATTCTACTCTACAGTATGTCCTGCCCTCGCCATTCTCCAAGAATGCAAATGGTAGATGTTGATAAAACTCAACAAGTGCCAAGGGCTACATCTGCACTAGCCAAAAACTTCGAAATTGTCATGCAAATGGCCATTTCAAAGTTTACTAATGAAGCACTGAAATACATATTCAGCGCCTCATTAGCATGCGGGCAGCCACAGCACTTCGAAATTGACGCAGCTCGCTGCTGCGCGGCTCGTCCAGACAGGGCTCCTTTTTGAAAGGACCCCGGCTACTGCGAAGTCCTCTTATTCGCATCTGCTCATAGGAATAAGGAGACTTCGAAGTAGCCAGGGTCCTTTCGAAAAGGAGCCCCGTCTGGATGAGCCGCGCGGCGGCGAGCCGCATCAATTTCGAAGTGCCGCAGCCGCCCGCATGCTAATGAGGCGCTGAATATGTATTTCAGCGCTTCATTAGTAAACTTCGAAATGGCCATTTGCACAGCCATTTCGAAGTTTTTGGCTAGTGTAAACGCGGCCAAGTTGTTTCAAGAAAAACAAAATAATGTAAAAAAATTGCAAGTCCATCCATCTTACGTTGGCACCCCTCCCTGCAAAATCATTTCATGTTTTTCCCTTGTAGGAGAGCATTAATTACTGAAAGAATGGGGTGTTGACAAACAGGCTGCGGGTGAATGCTACTTAAAAGAGGGTGTGCTAACAATAACTGTCCACTCCATACTGTGGATCCCTAAACTCTTAACTTCTAATTCCACTGTGTATTGCTTCTTTATAAGAAAGGCCACGGTCTACAGTTCAGTGTCCAAACTCCAGCAAGAGCCAGCAGAATGGACTCCCTCAACTGGTCACATCTGATGTGAGCCTGATTAAGAGCTCACTGAACGAGGATTTGGATGAGGTCCTTTGTGAACTGATATTGTGTAGGTAATGGGAGACCTCAGTGCACCAGAACCATTGCCTTTCTAAAGGGTGGAAAATATAGTAAAGGCTTGAAGTGCAGTTTCAATTTATGCTTAACTTGTATTAACACGAGTTAAGTGCAAATTGAAACTGCCCCCCTCCCCAGCCCCAAGCTCCTCCAGCTGGGAGATCCCAGTGGGCACACAGCTGGGAAAAGCCAGAGGCTGGGTGGCTGCCCTCCCACACTTCCCCCAGCTGCCCGCTCCCCCAGCCAACCCCTCCCCATTTTACGTGAAATTCGATTTACACAGAGGATGCCTAGGATGCAACCTCTGCATAAGTGGAGGGATTCCTGTATACCAGAATCTGAGCACCTGAAGATTTATAGTGAAGTTTTTTTTTTAAGGAAGTTTGGTTGAATAAAGCTGTCTTAGTTTTTGCCAAGCTGACAGCTTTCATGGTATTTTCAGGAGTCTCATGATATTTGCTGGATTTTGTAAACCCCCAAATCCTGGAGTCATTTGATTAAATGAAAAATGCCGGTTTTCCATTTTTTTAACAAAAGTGAATGTCTAGTCCCCACGGCTGCAGAGTACCCTTGAAAATGTGACTGGATTACTACATTTCCCCTAAGCTACAGGGCTGTGCAGCTGCACAGCTTCCAGTTAAGCCCCACACAGGAGCTCAGGGCTGCAGCATGGAGTGCGATCTCTCCCCAAGCTCTAATGTTGCTGAGGACCCCTAGCATGGAAGTGCCAGGAATGGGGGGAGTGCCCTCCCACCAGCTCCAGCACCAAGCTGCCACGGCCAGCAGAAAAGAGCCTTTCCTCACTGTCCCCAGCAAGATTTTTCACAGCCCTGAGTGACATAGTTATGGCACAGAGTATGTAGGGTAGACCTGGGCAATAAGATCTGTGCACACTCTGGCTGCTAGATTGGCACATAGTGGTGTGCGCAGAGATATAACCGACTACTTTGGGGAGGACACGTTCCGTGTCCCCTCTCCCCGTCCCAGCAGGAGCCCATTCGTCCTTCCCCATGGCTCCAGAATCAGGATGTGCTTGCTCTCCCATGCCTGGGTCAACCATATCTCCCTGTCCCAAATACAGCACAAGGAGATATGGGGGAGAGGGGCATCTCCGGCCCGTTCCACCAAGCCTTGGGGAGCCGGGAAGGAGGCGGCAGCTGCTGGTGCTCCCCAAGAGCCCTGGGGAAATGGCAGCCACCAGCCCTCTCCAGGAGCCTCAGAGAAGCCACAGCAATCAGCGCTCCATGGGAGCCCCGGGGAAGCGGCAGACCTCAGCAATCCCCACAAGCCCCAGGTGAGTGGCAGCCATGAGCCCTGCCCTGGAGCCCCGGGGAAGCCACAGCTGCCAGTGCTCCCTGGGAGCCCTGGGGAAACAGCAGCCCCCAGAGGGCTCTGAGCCCTGGGGAAGCCGCAGTTGCCAGCCCTCCTTCAGAGCTCTGGGGTAGCGGCAGGGACACAGCAGCTGCCCATGCTCCCCCTGCATCCCCGAGGCTTGGGGAAGTGACTCTCGCCCACAGCTGTGCCTGTGCAGCTGCTGGTGGCAAATGTCAGTGCAGAAGGGCCCAAATTTAGGACAATTAGTCCCTTTTAAAAAATAAGTCAGGATGCCTTTTTGGCATCCCAAATATGGGACTGTCCTGCCTAACACAGGACAGATGATCACCTTATCCATGCTCCTTGCCACCATGGCCCCAGAGCTGAAGGAGCTCTGCGCCTGCACCACTCCTTGGGGGAGGAAGCGGGTCTGTCCTCCCATTTCCCCTCCTTGGGCATGCCCCAGTGGCACAGCTGCAGTGCAGTAGTGTAGATACTGCCTTCATTCACAGAAAGGGTGTTTCCATCCATGCAGTTAACCCCTGGTGCAGACACAGGTAGTTCCTTGGGAGACCCTGGCTACCACCTCTTGGAGAGGAGGATTAAGTCAAGCTAACTATGGGGAGCTGTGCACAAGTTTTCACAGCTCTGAGCACTGTAGCTAGGTCAATCTAAATTTTGTAGCGTAGAGCAGGCCTAAGTCATGTTGGGGATTTAAAGATGAATTCTGACTTGTGAGACAGCCAGGACTTACACAGCCTGACTCTACAATCAATACATTCCATTTTGTTCAATGCCTTTGCCAACTGTCTTTAACAGGATCAGGCCCACAAGTCTTAAAAGACTGAGTTTCAGATTTCCTGCTGTGTTTATAGTCAGTTAGGGCAGGGACTTATCTTCCAAGAAGCTATCTCTGTGGGTCAAGTAAGTGTAAGCTTTATTGTGTGCAACCACAGAGGAGGAGCAGCAGGAGCATAGGATAAAGGGCAGGGGGAGGGTTATTTGCAGTTTCAGGCAGCTGATAAAGAATGGTGCAGCAGTTTCACTTGATAGGAAGGATCCTGTTTCCCCAGACATCAGAAGAACAAAGTCCAACAGTGTCTAAAAAGCCTTTAAACTGACTTGTTGCACCACCACCATGGTGGTGAGGTGGTGGGATTGTGTGTGGAGATGGAATCTCTTTCAAAGGTCCATGTAGCTTCTGAGGTTTTGGAGCTGTTATTGGAAGCAGCATCTTCCATAGTGGCATGAGAAGATATACACTTTTTCTTCTTTAAGTTTTGGGAGATTTGGAGGTCATGCAAGTGGCACTGAACAGACAGGTTTCTTTCTTTTCACTGCTACTCCAGGGTTGGTGGAGGGTCCTCTTAAAATGAGTTCATCAAATAGTCAAAAGTAAAAGTGTAACTCATTTCTCCAGCTATTTGGAAGAAAAATGAATGTTTGTCACTTTAAGGGAATGAAAGGAAAGTAGGGATGGATAGAAAGGACAGGAGGACTTCAGAAGCAAGTTTTTATAGTACAGTAATTAAAATTAAAATGTATATTTTAGGGAAGGGAGGTCTTTTAAAGATTTTGAAAACTATATGTCTGAAGATCCAACCATTTAAGGCTAAAGCTGAATACTCAGATTGTGCATCAAAATATTCATGCAAGGATTTTTAGAGATGTTATTTTATAATTTTCAGCTGCAAACTAATGAAATATTTAAAGCAATTTTTAAACTATGGTTCCATAGACATAGTAAGGCACAACTGGTTTTGTCAGTAAATTCAGGGTTGTCCATGCTGGTTAAATAGGTCTGTTACTACTAAAATGGCTCTTTTACAGGTTAGTGCTATGCTAATAGGTCTGGCAAGTTGGAAATTTTCACTTTTATGTTAACAAAACCAACCTGGGGGAAGAGTCACCAGTCTGCAGGCT